>NC_090940.1:299130667-299440198 GCF_040938575.1 Ambystoma mexicanum | reverse complement strand
GCACCACCCACTGGGGGGCCTGTCCCACAATTCTTGGGGGCCCTCCCCCCTCCTTCCCCAAATGGGTGGCGGGGGCACCTCATGCAGGCCTCTGTGGGGGCAGATATCTGCCCGTAGGAAGGGGCAAATGGGGATTCACTGGGGGTGAGGTTCAGTAGACCACTGGCAAGGGGGGGTGGGGGGGGGGGCATGCTTGCAAAGTATATTTTTTTTTTGCTGGTTTGACCGTAGTTTGTTTTGTGTAAAGCTTTTTCTGCGCAAGCAGCTGCAACGTTATGTGAGTACTGTTTTTTTATTATTCTATGGTTAGGGCCCACTGTCAGTGGGGTGGGTGAGACTGGGGCTGGATTGTTGGTGGTGTGGGTGGGAATGGGTCATCTGGGCAGATATGTTGGTGGGCTGAGACACAATTGCAGGGGCAGGCCACAAATTGCCCCCCATGCCAGCAGAACATTGGTGTTTCCCTGGGAGCGGATCCCTACCATGTGGGTTGTCCGTCTGCAAGCTCAGGCTCCACCTCTGGCTGTGCTACGTTACAGATGCCACATCCGGGGAGGAATGGGGATCCTGCCGGGGCTCCCTGGAGCTGCTGCTGTGCTTAGAGGACGGCACACCCGCATGGTACATGGATGTCCAAGGCCAGGGGCATCACCTCTAACCGTCCTGGAGTTGCGGCTGGGGGGCATTACAGCTTTTCCCCTTCGGGGAGGTATTGGCACACTGCCGGGACTCCCTGGTGGGAAGAAGCTGTAACACAGGGCAGCCAGGGCTCCAGCAAAGTCGGCAGTAATATCCCTGGCCTTGGGCACCCTTCTCCCATGTGGGCCTTTGCCCAGGGTTCTGGGTAATACATTTTGGGCCGATTTGCGCAAGTCAGACCTCTGTGGATTCCCCCGGGTGTCCTCTTTTGGGAAATGCATAGGGTTCCCCGTTTTCCTTGCTGGCTTCGACACCCTGGGCCCAAATCTGTAGGTTTCTGACATTAATAAAATGTGCTATGCCGAAAGGCTTGGGGTTGCCAGTGGGTTTCCCTTTTTTTTTGCACCCCCAGTCGGTGCACCCACACATGTGAGGTACCGTTTTCATCGGGACACCTGTGGGGACGCGGGAAGGTAGGCCATGTGTTGTTGGCGGTGTGCTTCGGTGGGTGTCCAGAGCGAAATGTCTGAGAATTGTCTTAATTTCAAGCCAATTTCAGAGACATTTCCAGCTGTCCACTCACCGAAACACGTCGCCAACAACAGATGTCATACCTTCTCGCGTTCCCACAGGTGTCCCGACGAAAACGGTACCTCACATGTGTGGGTGCACCTACCGGGCGCAAAAGGAAAAGGGTAACCCACTGGTAACCCCAAGCCTTTCGGCACAGCACATTTTGTTCATGTGGGCAACCTACAGATTTGGGCCTAGGGTCTCGAAGCAAGCAAGGAAAACGGGGAACCACATGCATTTTCGAAAAGAGGACACCCGTGGGAATCCACAGAGTTCTGACTTGCGCAAATCGGCCCAGAATCTAATACCCAGAACCCCTGGCAAAAATTCCAAATTTGAGGGCAAAAAACAATTTTCAGACATTTCAATCTGCTCACCCACCGAAACACGCCGCCAACAACAAATGTCATACCTTCCCGCATTCCCACAGGTGTCCCGACGAAAGCAGTACCTCACATGTGTGGGTGCACCTACCGGGGCACAAAAGGGAAAAGGCTACACCACTTGTAACCCCCAAAGGGTTTGGGGAGACAACCTACAGATTTGGGCCTAGGATGTCCAAGCCACCAAGAAAAACAGGGAACCCCATGCATTTCCGAAAAGAGGACACCCATGGGAATCACAGAGGTCTGACTTGTGCAAATCGGGGATCCTGGGTAATAAATTCTGGCCTGCTTCGCGCATTTCAGACCTCTGTGTATTCCCACGGGTATCCTCTTTTCAGAAATGCATGGGGTTCCGAGTTTTCACTGGTGGCTTGGACACCCTAGGCCCAAATCTCTATGGTGTGCACATTAGTCAAAATCCTGCTGTGCGAAAAGAGTTGGGGTTACCAATGTTTTAGGCTTTCCCCTTGGCGCCCAGGTAGGTGCACCCACACAGGTGAGGTACCGTTTTCATCGGGACACCTGTGGGAACGCGGGACGGTAGGCCATGTGTTGTTGGCTGCGTTTTTCAGTGGGTGAGCCGAGTGAAATGTGCGGAAAATGCGTTTTTTTTTCGCCAGATTTCGGACTTTGTTGGGGTTTCTGAGTAATAAATTCTGGGCCGATTTGCGCAAGTCAGACATCTCTGTGGATTCCCACAGGGGTCCTCTTTTAGGAAATGCATGGGGTTCCCCGTTTTCCTTGGTGGCTTGGACACCCGAGGCCCATATCTGTTTGGTGTGCCCGTCTGGAAAAATCATGAAATTCAGATGTCGGAAAAGACTTGGGGTTAGGGGTGTGTTCGGCTTTCCCCTTGGTGCCCAGGTAGGTGCACCCACACATGTGAGGTACCGTTTTCATCGGGACACGTGTGGGAAAGCGGAAATGTATGACATTTGTTTTGTTTGTGTGGTTTTCATAACGTTTTGACCCATTTGCTGGTGCCCTTTGTCACACAAACCTTTCATTTCCCAAATGTGCCCTACGTTTAGTCGCTCCTTTAGGCACCATTCACTTTTGTAACCTGCACAAGTCACCTACCCTTGAAAACGTCTGCCTGTGCTCTTTCAAAAAATGTATGCTTGCCGTTCCTCACCACATTGGTTTTCCTGATCTACACATGCTAAGTACGTCTGTTCAGGCCGTAAGCATAAAACTCCTGTGTACCATGGCTCAGTGTTTGGCTTGTGGTATTGCTTGTTTTGTGAAACACTACAAAAAATGTGTGCTTTCCTAACTGCAAGAGTCGGGGGAATGTAGCGGAGCATTGCTTTTCTCAAAATTCATAAGCCATTGCAGTACCAAGCCAACCATGTCCACCACATACCTTTTTTCAGTAATTTTCCCGCTTTTTCCCCAATCTATGGCATTTTCCCCTACCTAGTTGTTGCCCGACCTGCGCAAATCACCCCTTCCTAAACTTGGAATGTTGTCTACTTTTCAGAAATGTATGCCTTTCTGTCCTCCAATTCGGCTTTCCTACCCTTTTCTTCCATTCCGTCCATGCATGTCCAATTGGCAAAAATGGCCAAAATCGCCTACCTCTCACAAAACGGTTGATAACCACATCAAAATATTTTTTTTTCGTTTCCACTCAACCTGTTCTTGAAAGCCAGGTAATTGGGGAATTCAGCACAGCAAACCATTTATTCCTAGCTATTACAAGGAAAAAAACACAGGCTTCTTTGTACATCGTTTTATTCACATTTTATGCAAAAAACACAATACTTTCGCCCTTTTTGGTTCTTTTTTCACCCCCCTACAGCAACCTAGGATTCCTGGGTGGCGTTACAACCGCTTACATATGGGAAAAAAAGGGGCCAAATTTGGCCGAGATCTCTCATGTAGCAAAAACGTTACAAGGCATTGAATGGCCACATATCGAAATCACCAAAAAAGGCCTTGGCACTGGGGGGAAAATACCCATGACACTTAAAGGGTTAAATGTTCTGCCATTGCAACATAGCGTTGGTCATCCCTGGTGGGAATTTTTGGGTATGCAGTCTGTTTAGATGTGGATGTGGCGGCCTGTACCACCAGACTTTCTGGAGTAGGATGTTGACTTGGGTAAAAGAGTTTACAGCTTGAAGTTCTGTATTTGCTTGTTAATTTTTTATTTACGGTGGAATTAATTCAGGCATCTCCCAGTTGTCATTGACCCGCCTTTGTAAGGCTACATGAAAGGAAATAATAGGGTCCTCCTGGGGTCCCTTATCTAAAAGATCTGTAAGGTCATTCTAATAAAAATGTGGGGCAGGTCTACTCCATCCCAGAGGTTCAATGACTCTAGACAGTTGTCTGTACGACCCATCAGCATGGTCTGAGGGATCTGGTCTTCCAAATTAAATTTCGGGAGAAGTATCTTCCCACTTGCAGTTTGTACAGTATCAAACACCTTGTGTCCCTTATTGAAACCCAAAAGGACGCAATTCCTCAGAAGAGGGGTCATGTCCCTCATAAATTGAAGAAAGCGGCTTAAAAAATGATTTCCTTGGAAGTGGGAGAAAAATAATCTTTTTTCAACCTCCGAGGATTTTGTCACATGCGTCGATGATGGCGTCAAAGTCTTCAACGCTGTCGATGTCAAAGTCTTTGACAACTGAGGTGTCCAAGATTTTTCCGACAAGGATGTCGACTCTTTTGGGGTCGAAGATTTTACCTTCGAAGGAGTTTCTCCTCGACTGAACCTCCGAAGGTTCGAGGAGTTTTCTCCTGGACACCCGGGCTCGAGGGCGCATAGGTTTTGTCCTTTGCCTTTTTCTTTGACATGGGCATGACTTTTATTCTTCTTCGAGGAGGTTAAGGCTGCATTCTCAAAGACCTGAAGCATTTTTTGTCTGAATCTCCCGTTCAGCCTGTGAGGCTGATTTGGTCGGGCAAGCAACCCATTCCAGGGAGGAACTGGATGACGAAGACATCGACCAGCAACGTATTTTCTTTTCTTTGAAAGTCGTGTATACGACAAGTGGTGAAACCCACTTCTAGATCGAGATAGTCTTTTAGCTTTGTTTTGACAAGGAGAGTCGCCCCTCAACTTGACGGAAGATCGCTTCTTTGACTGAGTCAGAGAAAGTGATTTATGTGAGCTACCTCAAGCTAACTTCCCTCTACGCTCTTTCAGGGATTTCACTGCCATTGACAGGCAGGATTCACACTCTGATGTCTTGTGATTGGATCCAAGGCACCATAGACACACCCGCTGGGGGTCCCCAAGGGACATTTTCGCCCTGCAGTCGCGCCATTTTTAAAACCCTGATTTGGGCATGGAAGATGCCAACGAAAATGCCTCATTCTTTTAAAAATAACTGTAGATAAACAACGGAACCGAAGCATGCCGATCTTCCGAAGTGATGGCTCTCACGGAAAAACTGAACTGAAGCCAACGGTTGCTGAGCACGCTGTATACCAGCGATGGCGTTGACATCGAGGCAAAACTCTTAAGGGACATCGAGTCGACAGGCATCGATGTGTAGCGCCCCCTGCTGGAAAAAATTCCAGCAGGATATAGCGATATCAAAAGATGAGGAATAAGTGGGAGGACACAATCCATTTGAAATATACTTATGAGGCAATGCACAGTCAAACTTACCCAATGATTGTGTTCAACTTGCTTAACTTCCAACGAGATAAGCTTGGATCATTCAAGCCAACAGTGTGTGTTCCTGCAATAAAACCACCATAAATATCTACTGACCCACTTTTGGAGAGGGAGAGTAAAGCATCTAACAAAACAACAATGCTTGACTGGGTTTTTATAATTACACGGACAGCGAAGGCTATTGTAGATCCAAACTAGCATTGCTAGCGGAAAGTAAGTTCTGCCTTCCTACCTAATGGCAAAAGACTTGCCAATCTAACTTACTGACGCATGTAGGGTGGCATAACACATGCTTGCATTTTGTTAATAGACTCATCACTTTCCAACACCAGACTTGAGAAAAGCTGAATTCTATAGCAAGATAGGTTGCGCATATGCTTGTTTAAAGACAACTTCCCATTAATGAGCCTACTTGAAATTCTCAGGTAAGAATCATACATTCCCATAGTAAGGTATGCATGCAGACCTAAGGACATTTGGAGTCAACTGCTGACATACCAGACACTGAGAACGATGGGGGGAGCAGAGGACTGAAATGCAGGTGAGAGGTAGATTTATACGCACAGTATTGATGGGAGGAGGTATGCTTTACCTTTGTATAAATCGAAGTTCCAACTACGGTGCAACATATTATTGAATCCCTATGCCACTGTAAACATGTTATTGAGATATCTGGCAAGTTAAAACAAAAAAATAATTTGGCAAAATGTCAAATCACTAAATCTCTAGACCAGTCTGTTCTGTGACAAATCCAGGGAATTCAACCCTTCTCCCCAAGGGGGAGGGACCCCCCCTTTGGGACTAAGGAGGTGAGCTGCTACACAAGTGCCTCCCTAAAGATCAGCGGGATCCCACTGGGGATGACCACCATCCCCTTTTTTCTGGGAACAAGTAATCTCAAAGTACCCAAATTTCAGTTTACACCAATTTCACTAGAAAACAACACCCTTTCCACTATAAATTGTACTTCATGCACCCAAAATATACTACCCCCCCAAATTCATACTAGATAACGCAGGAATCTTTGCACCATTCCTATGTCGCATGACAAACTCGTCATTTAGAGACTGTAAAGTTCCTACTGATATAAAAACAGTTAGAGTCACACCACTGGTGAAAAAGCCTGGTCTAGACCAGCAGAATCAAGCTAATCTTAGGCCTATCACGAATAGCAATTTCTTGTTGAAGATACTCGCCAAAATAGCTACGCACCAACTTCAAGAGTACGTTGACAAGCATGACCTACTACATTCCCAGAAATCAGGTTTTAGAAGTGCACATAGCACCGAATCAGCACTACTCGACCTACACACCAAAATGTTGAGTATCCTTGACAAAGGAAAGGCAGACCTGCTCATCCTTTTAAGCGGCATTCGATTTATTAGATCATGGGAAGCTCCGAGAGGCCCTAAATAAAGCAGAAAACTGTTAAAAAGAAGCTATTGAATGGATATCCACCTTCTTGGAGGACAGAAATTCTAAAATCACCTGGGGCTGACATTCCACTAGCACCAATCCTGTGGATTGTGGCGTACCCAGGGAGCTAGTTTGTCCCCTCTTCTTTTTAACCTCTACATTTGCTGTCTCTGCACCTTCCTCTCACAGCTGGGGATTTACTTCACTAACTTGGCAGATGACACGCAATTGATCCTGGAACTCTGTGGAGACCACACTGCCGATAATGACAGACTATCAGCCATTTACAACATCATTGAGAATTGGATGAAAGATCACTGGATGTGTCTTAATGGTTCTAAAACAGAATTTATGACATTTGGATCCACAAAAGCCTCATCAAAACTAGGTCCAGCCTATTCTACATTCAACATAAATGACTCCAACATCACAGTCACAAACAAGGTTAAATCACTCTGCATATATCTGCAATCCTGATTAGAAGCAGAGGCACAGTTCTCATACCTAAAAAGAAACTGCCAGTACTATCAGAGACTTCAATGTCGTATTCCTTAATGCCAAAAATAGCGCTACCATCGCTAGAGCCACCATCCTATCACGACTCAATTATGGTAATGCATTGATGCTATAATCTAGCAAGAGGTGCATTAAACAATGCCGAATAGTCCAAAATAACAGTCAGATCCATCACTGGAAACCCAAGCGCAACCACATAACTCAAGACAGAATTGGCCTTCATTGGCACGCCATAGAGGAGCGCATAGAATTCAAATCTTTGACGTTGGTCCACCACTGTCTTTACGGCGCAGCACCAACATATCTAAAAAAAAGGAACTCAATTGGTATGAACCAAGCCGAAGTTTAAGATCGGCTAAACAAGGTCTACTCAAATCCGGCCATGTCAGAGTAAAAGCCACTGGCCTAGGGAGGACTTTTCCCACCAAAACCATGACTCTCTGGAACAAGCTTCCCGGCTACATTAGGCTGGAAAGCAATTTCCTTTCCTTTAGAAGGCAGCTGAAAACATTACTATTTCGGTAATCTGACACATTCAGCTCCGGACTAATACTGAGTCCATTTCTTCCCGGTTCTATGTAGTCCCGTGATTCTTCAGTCTTTGCGTTTTTGTCGTGCCCTGATGCTTGCGAGCTGCGACGCGTTACAAATATATAAATAAATAAAATAAATACATTTTCACTTTCCTTTACTTCCCGGTCCCATATGTTTTTTTGTTAAAACAAAGTTACTTACCATAGTGACTAACTTACTCCTAGTCCGTAGTTTTTTAGATGGGAGGGCTAGTGGGCGTATGGAGGAAAGGGGACTATGGAATAGGAGTACGTTAGTCACTACGGTGAGTAACTGTGTTTTACTCCTATATGCCTCGTACTCTTTCCTGCATACTTGTGGGAGATTCACAAGCACAGACGGAGAAAATGTGTGGATGGAAAAACTCTCCTACTTAAAAAGGTTCCTAAGAATCCCCCCGACCGAACTGAACCTCCACTCATGAACTGAGGTCGAGGCAACAGTGTTTACAAAATATTGAGGGAAAGGCCCAAGTGGCCACCTTTGTGATAGTTTCCCAAAGAACTTGTTTTTGAAAAGCCCCTGCAGCAAGTTTGCCCTGCACAAGGTGTGCATGGATGCCGTGGGGGGCTTGAAGTCCCTGAACTGTGCAAGCTTCTGAAATGCAGGAAGTTATCCAGTAGGAAATAGAGGCCTACGAGGCCTGCAATCCTTTTGAATTCCACAAACAGGACAAAAAGATGAGGTTCTGAAGTATTTAGTTCTTTCACTAACAAACTCGAGAGCCCCCATAACATCTAGGTTGTGAAGACCCTGTTAAGCGTCTGACGCAGGGTCTGGAAAAAACACTGGTAAAGAAATAAGAGTGATTAATATGAAAGTCTGAAAATGAATTTGAAAGGAAGGGCGTGTGGGGAGCAATACCTTGTCCTTCCAAAATGCCAGAAAATATTCATCAATAGAGAGCCTGCAGCTCCCAAACTCTTCTAGCCGAAGTAATGGCATCCAGAAAGGCCACCTTTTAGGTTAGTAGCTTCAACTCACTCTCTGGCCGGCCTCCCTTGGCCCTCCTCCTACCCCCACCTGCGAGGCGAAGAACCTTGGGGTCATCTTTGACTCCACACTTTCCTTCTCCGCCCACATCTCTGAGGTCTCTAAAAAGTCACATTTCCGACTGCACCTCCTCAGAGGTACTCCGCCTTTCCTCTCCTTCCCCCAGTAGCTCATGGTATCTCAAGCTCTGGTTCTCTCTAGCTTGGACTATTGTAACAGCCTCTTATTAAATCTACCTGCCTCTACTCTCCGCCCTCTGCAACTAATCCAGAACAGGACTGCGAGACTAGTCCTTGGCCTCAAGCCCTGGGAACGGATCTCTCCAGCTCCAAAATCTCTCCACTGGCTCCCAATGGATGCAAGGATTAAATTCAAAACTCTCTGCATTGTCCAGAAGGCTTTCTGGGGTCTGGGTCCAAAATACCTTCAGCTATCCCTCTGCAAATACCTCCCCTTTCAAGCTCTTCACTCCTCTACCTCCGTCAGGGTCAGTTGTTTTTCTAAGAAACGAGCTGGGGTTAGATCTCGGTCTTCGGCTGGGGCCTCCCTCTGGAACAGCCTCCCTGCCATGCTAAAACTTGAGGAGAGCCATCTCTGTTTCCGGAAGCACCTAAAGACCTTCCTCTTTTCTTCTGCCTTCGCCCCCCCTCTCACCTGCTGATCTGTTCTCTCTTGGCACCGTGCACTTGGCCTCCCTCTGTCCTTTGGGTCGAGGTACCTGCTCATCCTGCCACCCTCCCGGACTGTTTCCGGGCCACCCCTTGCACTGGGGTTTGTATCTGTACCCAAACAGCCCCCCCTTTTTCTTCCTGCACTTATCAGACCTACCCTGTCTGCTGCCTTAAACCTAGCACTTGCAAATTGCTGGCTGCATTACCACTGTTTGTTTCCTTTATTTATTTATTGTTATTTATCTCTTCTCCTCTGCTTCGCACTTTCCACCTCTCCCCCCTTCCATGCACTCCCCCCCCCTCCCATGCACTTGTACGTTCTCAATGTCACTGGGCCTAGTAAGATCGCTGTTTTGTTCTCCCCTGTTCCCCTCCCTTGACTTGTCGCGCTCTGAAACACTTGTGTAGAGCGCGATAGAAATAAAATATCAAATCACTCAACTATACCGTCACCATGGGCTCAAAGGGCTTGTGACAAAGTACGTTGAGGACCACATTGAGGTCCGATTTAGGATGAGGCAGCTTGACAGGAAGAAACCGGTGAAGAGCAGCAAAAGGTTGCATTATCACTGGATTTGAGAGGGTGAACGAACATGAGTCGGTGTAAAGTTAAGCCCCAATAGCAGACAAGTATGTATGACAGGAATGTACATGAATGCCGGTAGATGCAAGTTCCGAAATGAATGGAAGGACAATCTTTTGAGGCGTGACAAGGATGAAGCTGTGTATCTAGGCACCAGTCACAGAAATTGAGCCATTTGCTCCTGTACTGAACTTGCTGCAAACTAATTGGATCAAGCACATTTTACTCTGAAAGATTGAGCTGTGCTAGGGACCTGACCTCAGGAAACAGGACGCAAAGGGGAGGGATTGTGGGCAGGGACGCCCCACCCGTTCATCGTTCTGGTACATGAGATCGGGAATCTCCGGCAACTGGATCAGAGGGTATACTGATAGATGTTTAATGCTCCAAGAACCAAAATCTGGCTAGCACCACAAAGCTATGAACAATAGAGTGCAGTTGAGCACTCTCCTCAGCTTCAGGAACGCCCAATATAGGGGAAATGCAAATGCAAAAATCCTGTCCCACAAAATCTCTAGTGCATCCCCAACGGAACCCAGAACCTACTCAGAAAAGATTTGGGACAAAGCTTTAATGTTCACTTCCCACTCGTGGTGTGCTACAGAGTGGCGAATGAGGGAGTCAGCTGCTATGTTCTCTTGGCCCAGGATATGAACCCCCTACAGCCCAATGTTGTTCTGCACTGCACACTCCCCAATCTAAATGGCTAGGTCTACTAAAAGCAGAGATTTGGCCCCTTACAATAGAGTGGTGGAGGGGTTACTTGGTATCGCCTGTGTCCAAATGCTCATGTAAAAAATGTTATGTTACCCTTTCCTCAATTGACTGGCTGGTCGCAGTGGTTTCGTTTTAAACTACCTTTGTTTACATTTATCGTGACCGTTCGCGTTCGCGGCTCCGGTAAAATAACCGTGGGAGCCATCTTTTTCAAAAGGGCATCCAGTCATCTTTGCTAAAAATGGTGCTTGGTCTTCTTATTTCGCCAGATCTTTGTAGAAAGGTCCTTCTAGAGAGTTGGCAGGGTTTCTGAGAGAAACCCGCCTCTGGCTCCAGAGTGTCTGGGGTAGGCAGGAAGGGATGGAGGTGCCCAAAACTCCCTGTGCTTAGTCTGCTAGGAGACCCAAATGCCCTCTGTGGTGATTGGCTGGCTGACTGTCCGGCAAGGACAGCCACGCTGCTGGGTCAGTGACAGCTAGGCTGGAATGAATGGGAGAGAACTGAATAAAAGGCGAGTCTTTTGGCTTGGAAGGCAGAGTCGACAACTGGACAAAGGAACCGAAGAAGAGCTTGAAGAGGACGCCTGCTGCAACTCCTGGACCATAGATTTGATTTGCCCGGTGAAGCCCTGCTGCAGTGACTACTTGCCAAGTTTGCATCGACAGAGAAGACCCTGCAAGGACGACTTCTCCCTTTGAGTTGGTGGGAGCAATCAACTCCCAAGTAAGCCACCTGGACACCCACCTTGGAGCTAGTTGAATTTCCTCGAGTGCTGCAGGAAACCGTATAGCCAGGGAGAGGGACACCAGATTGTGTGCGTTACTTTTCAACTGGCCTAAATCTGTTGGAAGATCCTCCAGACTCCCACGAGGCAAGACTGACCAAGCCTGAGCCCCCTCGGCAGAGGGCAGGACCCCAGAAGCAAGGGCAGTCCACCTTGACAGCCAGGAACCGTGCTTATTGCTATTTGCTGTACCGCAAGGAGCTGAAATGCAAAACAGCCACTGATAGTAAAGTTTGTTGGTTACCAGTTACCTCTTACTGTAGAAGTGCTTGTAACTTCCACAACTCACAAGTCTAATCAGCTTGTGGCCCTACATTTGATTCTTCTTTTCATCAAAGACTCCTAAGAACGTGTGCACAGACTTTTCCATTCCTTTCCAGAAGTGCTTTATCCTATCCAAGACTTGCCCATTGACTTTGGCTTAGCCTATTGAATTGGATGACTCTTCTAGTGAACTCTAAAAGTATCTGCACTGCTTTGGAATATTTGTGGTCTCTTGTGTTCTAATAACCTTTACCTTTTACCAACATTTTAAGAGTATTCTGAATGCCAACAGTATCCCCAGCCCCCTTGTTACTGAAGTCACCTGTGGGTGTAGATTTTGTCTGTGGGCCATCCCAAAAGGGTCTGGTCTGATTCAGAAACTCAATGTGTACAGTATTGAAGTAGATTTGTGTGTTACTATTCTATTGCTCCCTTCTGAAGAAGGCTTTATAACTGACTGATAAATAAATTATTAACTGTTTATACAAGAAACCTTGAGTGTAAGAGTTTATTTGAATACCTGTAATTGTGAATCTTTGTGTAACTCTACTAGAGCTCACATTTCCCCTCTTGAGATAAGCCTGGCTGCTAAACACGCTACCAAAACTGTGTAGTACAAGCTTATGCCAAAGGTTGGGCTGCCTATACCTGTAGTTATAGTTGTTTGTAGTGTTCCCAGAGGGTACTGCATTCAAACTTTGCCTAACAGGGACCAACTCTGCCCGAGCGTTAACTATGTGTATCTCATCTTGAGACTCGCCAGAGGGAGGGCTAAGTCACAGGAGGCCATAAGCCCTAGGAGCTTCTGAACCCACCACCCTGGCCTGTGGGTGGAATTGAGGAAAAGGGAGTATGTATGTCTTATCCTGTCTGATAAGAAAAATCCTGGCACCAACCATGTTCCACTGAAAAACCATGAAAATTAGGTCCTGCAAGATAGTCTTTGAAGATGTTCTCCACTTCATTGAGAATCCCAACTTGAACAGGAGCTGGAGTAGTGCATGTGGGCCGCTGTTGTATGGGGACAGTAACTCCCGAGAAGCCAGTCGTCCACATACGGATAGACATGGACTCCCTAAACCCTCAGAAAAACTTATATTACATCCATCATCTTTGTAAAGACTTGGTGCCGAGCTCAACCCAAACGGGAGGACTCTATATTGAAAAATGTTCACCCCCCAAAAAATCAAAGTTATTTGCAGTGTTTGGGCCATACTGCCGTTTGGGAGATTTATCAGTTTTATTCTGAATATCCTCGCCTAGTGAGACCTCCAGCACTTTTTGCTGGTAGACATTTTTGAAGTATAGGAAGTGTGCAGTTTAATGTGTCTGGGAATGGGCTGGGTTTCATTTTATCCTTAACCTTCATAACAGGAGTCATCCCAACTCAAGATGGTGGATGCAGTACATAGCATTTATTGGTTTGCCAGGGGCTGTGAGGTTGTTTGGAAATGCAAGGGAGGCATGGTATCACAAATATGACACTGACACAAGAGCTACAAGTTTCAAAACCTTTATTAAATTCTTGGGATTTGGAAAAACTCCTACTTTGCTCTATAGCTATGATGGGAGTAGTCTCTACCATCAAATAAAGAACACAGTCCTAGTCAGTCTGTCAAATCAAAATGGCCTATACTAACAAAACCTAATGCCTGTCCTATCTCATATACAAAAAATGTGTAAAGGGGAATGTGTATGCAAAGGAAAGTCAGTGTTATAACAAAGTATCAAGGTGGCTGAATCAGTTCTCCTCCCCACGTTGGACAACACGGACTAAGGTGGCCCCTGTAAACAGGATGACTCTGGTTCAGGTTATTAAAAAAAAAAAGGCAGTTCAAAACGTGGGTCGAGGTCCGCTTGGCCTTGCACGTTACAGTCACTCAATCCAGATTCCAGTTTTCCAAAAGTTCTTTCACAGTTCAACAAAGGTTCACGCAGGTCTCCCTCTTGTCGGGCTTGGACATCGCAATCACAGCTCTTGCAGGGGTTCCCTTCACCAAGCTTCATTCACGTTTGTAAGGGGTTCCTCTATGCAAACTTATTTCATGTTCCTGGTCTCCCTCCGTCGCACTGGGGCCTTTCACCGATGTCGAATACTTTAGAGTGTGCAAGGCTTTTTTCCATAGACCTCTGTAGGACCACTTCAACTTTCACTTCAGCTCTCCCTTATGCTATTTGCCCCAGTGTATCTTGGTCTTGGTAGTTCCATAACACAATCGAAAAAGTTAAGAGATCTTTCTCTTAAAGCAATCGCCTTTTAACTTCCCTTTTCGACTAGATTAATCTTGACCATGGTGCATTTCAGAGTTCATTCACTTGCCGCTTTATAACAAGAAACATTTTGCGGAGATTTTCGAGTGGGCTGCTTCCTTTTGCCAGACCACTACGGCTACTCTGTATCACTGTTAAGTAGTTAGCTGGAGACAAACTAGGTTTTCTTTCACAGTTCTTTATTGCACAACAAATACTGGTCACAGATCAATAAATTCAGCCAACTGATGACGGTTCTTTTCACCTCATAGGCACAGGCGTTGTGCCTTACTTTACTTGCAACTTCCGCTGCTGGCCTTAATTCGTTCCAAGTTAACAGCCAGGCGATTACAGGCTTTTACCCTTCAACCTGTCCGCCAGCCATGAAAACGAAATTAACAAAATGTCAATAGTACACACTTCACCACTCCGAATCCTTCTTCTTAGGCGGCCGTTTCTCTCCACTGGAAGGACTTGAGCCTTGGCCCGGGTACAGTGTCAATCTGTGAGCTTTCCGCTTACTACTGGTAAGCCCACTCGTATTCCTGGTTGGTCTCACTCCACTCGGGTGCGGCGTCTCTCGCCATGCGCTGCTCCTGAGTCTCTTGGAGTTGCATTTAACCCTTGTCCGGCCCCTCCCCCGTAATCAGCCCCATGTGTTCTCAGCAACGGTTTTAGCACACCTGATTCAGATTCCCCACCTCCTCCCTGCTCCGTCCACTGTGGGCTAACCCTGTACTTTGTGTTCGGGCGGTTTTAACATAAGGAAACCCGGTTCTCCCTTTCCTCTTTCCTTTCTTTACCCATCGTTGTACCTCCCCCTTGATGCAGTATTTTGTGGGGCATTTTGGGATCTGTTTGTCTCTTTTCATTGATGGCCAGCACTTGACGGGACTCTTCCCCCAACTCCCTCCTTTCTCAAAGTATCCAGGGCGGCTGTATCCAGGACGGCTGCCACTGCTTCCACCTCACAATCACTAGCTTCACAGTTATCAGTAACTTTAAAGTTTACTACTGGTTTGTTTTCTTTCGCTTCTCATCAGCATGCATGCAACCTTCAATTGTGAGATCCACTGTTGCAGCTTCAATCTTTCCTTGACACAAACCGGCCTTTCATGTCTTCAGCTAAATCACCGGGTGTATGCATTCCATTCTGGTCTCTGCGGCTTTGATTCACGAGTCAAGGTTGATGCCACAGGCTTGGCCTCGCTTTGCCAAATTGTTATTCACCCGGGAGGGTCTTAGTGACCTTGACAATGCAGGCTTCTTCTTGTCTGGGATTTGGCACTCTCCGCATATCCTCACGGTTTCCTGGAGACAACATTCTCCTGCAGTGACCTTCAAGGTTTCCCTACACTTCGCCCTGGTCCCTCGATTGGAAGTCCTGCTCCACTGGGATCGCCTTCTCCCCAGAAGATCTGTTCCTTCTAGTGTCTCACCTTGCTCAGAGTGTCTATTTTCTGCCTTTTATCCGTGTGTGGGGGTGGGGGGGCGACCTGATTAACTGGACATATCCAATGAGATATGTGTTAGCCTCTTTACTCTCAGTCATCCTCTTCCTCGGCCCAGTGTTTGTGGAAAAAGGGGTTGGGGGGGGAAGTTGGACTGTTGGATAATCCTATAAAATAAGATGGCGTATGGGCACGAGAAAAGGGGGGGGGTAAGAATACCACGTCTCACCATTGGTTGCCTCACCCCCACTCCCACTCCCCGAAGATCCCTCACCCAGGTGATTCTCCAGCAATGGCCCAACCGCAGGGTCTGGAACCAAAGGTGATGGCCGTGCCCTGGCCACCTGAGAGCGTGATCCCTGGAGACTAGCAAGTGGGACACCCTTTGGTTTCTCACAGAATCTTGGACAAGTTTCTAAACTGCCTTTCATTCACCCATCATCCAGTGAAGGTCAGTTTTCTGAACTCTACAGTATTGTAGATTTAAGTTTGGAAAAAGTCCAGAACAAGGAACTTCATTGAGGAAGAAGACAAGTCGGAATATCAAAAGCTGCGAGAGAATCTGCTATGCTAAGGGACTCAAGTTTACCCAAGGTAGCTTGGGTGACAAGGGTTTTTAAGCCTCAAGTACTGAGAAGTTAAAAGCTGTACAAAGTTAATAATTTAATAAACTAGTCAAGTTAGTGGATTTAATTCTGTATCCTTTAATTCTGTATCCATTTTGAGAAGCCAAAGAACTGTGCATTGCTATTATTTTCTTAATGTGCATGTATTGAAGTCCGCTGCAGTTGAGTTCATGTGAAACTTCTAACTGGAACAGTAGAGAGTTAACGGTTAGTATGTGCGGCTGGAAACGTATACATTTTTGTTTGTTGTTAGCGCAAGCTCCAGAGAAGACCTTAGAGGAAAGGACCCTCAGGAGTGTATCAACATAGTGGGCGCGCGTGTCATTCTATGATGTCTACATCAGAAAAGACTGCCGTGTTTTTGTAAGCGGATCTGTGCTCCGGATGTCAGCCCGCTGACAGAATTACAGCGCGTTTCCGCAAAGGCACGCTGCAGAGGTTTCTGTCAAGTTCGGAGAGGCCAGGAAACCAAACAAGGTTGAGAGTTTCTTTTTTTTAAATGAATATATTTTTTTAATTGCAAAATTAAAACATAAGTGAAAATATTAACTATTGAAAAGTGTTGAGTGGGCAAACCTAGCACGTCTGTGGGGCCATGACCTGTTAAAGCAGGAAGAAGTAGCTGGGACCTTCGAGATACTTTGTATCCATCCTAAATCTTTTACTCCTGAGAGATTTCCATACTCCACCTTATGTAGCGTGCTAAGGGGATACCGAGTATCCCCCTTCTCTCTGCTCCTGTGACTTTTTAGTCACAGTGACAACCATATAGTTATGGCTGGTGGATGTGTTCTACCAACCTTTGTGCTATTTTTCGACTGCAGACTGTATTCACAGTCTTGGTTATGCACAAAAGGTTCACCTAATAACATGATGGCTCTGCTCTTCTTTCACCATTGCTTGCATGGTTGTCCTTTGTTAGCCCTTCTGCCATTCTGGAAGGGGGAGGTCTGAAACTTTTGCCTGTGGCGGGAACCCTTGGGTGCCCCTGCCTAGGCTCAAGTGCGTCTCTGAAAGCAGGAAGCAGGGGAGGAGCTTAACACTCCCCTGTCCTTTGTCTGCCAGATTGCCTAACTGGAACCAGTTCCCAGTGGGGGGCTGGCAGCTGTCCCGATTGGACAGCCACCCGCCCATTTCTGTAAACAGCTTGGAGAGTTTGCAGAGGAGTGAAAGGGAAATCTGACTAAAAGGTGAGGTTGCTGAGGCAGAAGCCTAGTCTACCACTGGAACAGAAGATCTGAAGACCAGAGACCCCGGCAGACCCTTCCAGTAACCATGAAGCGACCACTGCTGTCCTGAAACTGTTTTCTTATCGACCGAGGGGCTCCAAAGAGAACTCGCTCCCTTTGGCTGGTGGAACCATTCAGCATCAAGAGGAACTGCAGATCGAGCCAATCTCCCCCCCCCCACCACCACCTGAGGTGGTGTGACCTTCCACGGCTGCAAACCGCGAAGCCCAGGGGACGTACGACCCATTTGCAGTGCAATGTCTTTGCAAGGATGAATCGACCCAGAACTTTGGTGACCTCCAGAGGCACGATCCCACTTATCCAAGTCCCCTCACCAGAGAGCAGAAATGAAGAATGGAAGATCAACTAGCTGATAACCGTCCTTTGATGGACTGATAAAAAGGTGTCAAAACCGCAGACAGACGTGGGAGACCGAAGAAATCCTTGCTGAGGGTCCTTTCTTGCAACTGCTTCTGTAACATCCCATTCAGGTCATTCCTTTCATCACCAGACTGAGTAATTAGGAAACTGGGTCTGTCGCTGTTGCACAAGAAAGAATCAAGCTGCATTTGCTTCTTCTAACCTAAGGCACTGTGGGGTTAAAGGTAGAGCTTACCTTAAGCTGAATAGTCGCTCCAGTGTGAATGGAGTGCATTACAAGGCGTTTGTGTCCACCCACACCACTGGCCTTGCGTTATCTACTAAATTATTTTTATTTAAGTGACTAAAGTATCACTTTGCCTTTTCTGCTGCTGCATAAGACTTCTGTTCCACTCCTACAATGACTTGAATACACTCTTGTATAGTTAGGGATTGGACTGCCAAAGCATTAGAAGCCTTACAAAGTGTTGCTATGAAGTAATTACTGCTAAAGTGTAGAATATCCTTTCTTTTCCTTCCCTCAGACTGTCTGATGTGACTTTACTGAATGAATGAACCCATCTTTTCTCTAACAAATGAGAGTTCGCTGCACTACAAGTAATATGGTAGAACTTTCAGTGTCATTTTCTGTAACAATTGTAAGCGCAAGCAACTATCATGGAAGCAATCACCCATGAAAAGTATTGTGAGTAATTCCTATGTGTGTTTGTTAGTCTATTACCTACCTTGCCTTGCGTATATAAGAACACATGCATACTTTAATATAACTTTGTGTGTAAGCGTTTCTTTGGACTACTGTATTGACTGGGTTCAGTGTACTTACCTACAGCTCACATATTCATAAGATAAGGCTGGCTGCTCTGCCGTTCTACCAAATGCTTTGGTTAGTACAGACTTCTACTGAGAGTTGGGGAACTGTATAACAAGGGATAGTTTTAGAGTCTTACCTCCAAGTGGACTTTAGGAGAGGTCCCCCCAACAACTGGTATATGCAGGCACACAATATCTACCACGCAGAGTCAATCGTCTCTCAAAAGGGAGGCGTTGATGTGCATGATCATTTTGAATCTTTGAGGAATGTGAAGAATGAAATCGAACAGATCCAAAATAATGCAGAGGCCAGCCTGGTTGGACTTCGGCACTGTAAAAATGCGGGGATAGGAATCCGCATCCTCTTCTGCCAGAAGGACTTTTTCTACTGCCCTCAAGTCCATAAGCTTCTGAAATTCGGTGCAGAGAAAGGGGGACTCCGTCTGCCGTAGAGGACTGGATGGAGGGATTGCAGGAAGAGGGAGGTTGAAACCCAAATGGGCCAATGATAGAACCCACGGCTCTTTCGTGGTGGTCCGCCAAGCATCCAAGTGTAAGGAGATACATTGCCCCCACCAGAGTTGCACGAGATCATTGGAAAACAATTAGGTATTTTTTTATCAGCAGAGTAGGTACTGGATCCAGCGGTTAAAGCCATGAAGTCCGGGAAAAAAAACAGCCACTCTGCCTTTGCTGCTTTCATCGAGGACCGCTTGGGGAACTGTCCGGTTGACTAGTCTAGCGATCCTGCAACCCCCAGAACCCTGAAAAACGACCTCAAACAGAAATCAGACTTTTGGGGATGAGGAGATCTTGCGGCCGGCAGCTTCGCAAGGACAGACAGCGATTTAAGGTGCCAGCATTGTTTTTTGCCAACTCCTCATCCGTAGTACTGTGGAAAAGTTCTTTGCCCTCAAAAGAGAAAATCTAGGACTTTCTCCTGGACCTCCTTTGAGAACTTGGTTGCATGAAGCCATGCCTGGCAGGGATATCAACGCCAATCCAAAGACTTTGCGAGCAGATTCGGCATGATGCACAGCAGCCTCTAGAAGATCCTGGGCCAGAACGCTGGCATCAGACAATCCCGTCTTGAAATTATCAAGTTTGTCCTGTGGAATTAATTGCTCTAACTCAGACAGCTGTTTCCATAATTTTAATAATAATTTAGCATTTATATAGCGCTACAAACCCTCAGGTATCTGAGCGCTGCTTATTATTACCCACGGTGTGTGGTGCTCATTTATCGACCTCGGAAGGATGAAAGGCCGAGTTTGGCCCTGCCGGGATTCAAACCTGCATTAGCAAGCTCTGCACGGATGTCAAAGCGAGCGTTCTACTCGCTGTGCCACTTGACTGGCTTTAGATTAGCTGCAGCAAGAACTACCTCTGTATTTGCCCGACGCAGCTGATGCGTTGCATTATCAAAGACTTTTTCTTTCTCAGCCCTTCTAAAACTTTATCCACTTTGAGGACAAAGATGAAGACTTGCACTGAATGGTCACCGCAATGACCATGGTGGAAGAAGGAAGAGGGCATGCAGAGTAAGGGATACCGGTAGTTTATAACAAGCGTCATTCCGTTTGTGCTAGCCCGTATGTGCTGCTCAGGCACTAGAGGTAAAGGATGTTCGGCGCCGTTAGGCAGAATTGCAGGCAGTACCCTCTGGGAGCACCAGATACAATTAGGACTACAGGTGTAAACAAAACCAACCTTTGGTATAAGTCTGTGCTATACAGTTTTTGGTAGCGAGCCGAGCAGCCAGGCTGATCTCAAGAGGGAATGTGAGCAGTAAAAGGATGTTACACAGAGGTCTTACAATCACAGTGGTTCAAGTAGGCACTTCCACTCAAGGTTTCCTGGTAAAACACTTATTAATTTATTACACAGTCATTTAGAAACCATTCACTAGAAGGAGGCAACTTAATATTATACACAAACACACTTCAATACCAAACCAATAGGTTTCTGAGTAAATTAGGCTTCCTGAATTAGGAGCAAAATGGCATTTCAGTCACTTTAAATAGGAGTGAAAAGGCACAAGTTAATAAAATAGATAACAAATACTTTCTTAGGCAGTGCAAATAGTTTCAGTTCACTAGAGGACTTGATTCAGTTCAATAGGCCTAGGCCAAAGTCAATGGGCTAGTGTCTTGGATAGGAAAGAGCAGTTCTTGTAGTAAACAGTAAAGTCTTTGCCAAAGTTCTCAGAAGTAGTTTGTACGTAAAAGAATCATATGTTGGGTCACAAGCTGATTAGGCCTGCAAGTTGGGAAAGTTTTACAAACTTTCACAGCGAGAGGTAAATTCTCTCAATCAGGTTGGCACAGTACCTTAATATGAAAAAAAGATGCAGCTGAAGACGTTGGTTCCTGGCAGTTCCTGCAGATCTCACTGTTCCTGAGCCTCGGTCGTTGGGACAAGCGGGAGGACGTCAGGGGACTCCTGCACTGCACGGGGACTGGTCAAACAAGCTGGCAAATGGAAGATCTTCGGTTCGAGTAGCTGTCGTCAAGCACACAAGCTGGTGTCCATCCCCCTGGTTACACCTAACCAGCTCCAAGAATGGTATCCAGGTGGCTTATGAATTGATTGGTCCCACCAACTCAAAGGAAGAAGTCGTCCTTGTAGGGGCTTCTCTGTCGAGATGAACTTGGCAAGTCGGACCTGCAGCAGGGCTTCACTGTGCAAACCAACGGTCCAGGAGTTGCAGCAGCCGTCCTCTTCCAGCTAGTCTTCATTTCTTTTGTTCCAGTGGTCGAATCTGCCTTCCAAGCTAAGAGGCTCGCCTTTTAAACAGATTTCTCCCTTTCATTCCAGCGTAGCGGTCACTCACCCAGCAGGGTGGCTGTCCTTGCCAGACAGTCAGCCAGCCAATCACGCCAGAGTGCATTTAGGTCTCCTAGGAGACTAAGCACTGGGAGTTTCGGGCACCTCCTTTACTTCCTGCCCACCCCAGACACTCAGGCGCCAGAGGCGGTCTTCAGTCCTGAAGCCAGCCAAAGGTGAAACAAAAGGGACCCAACCAGGTTTGACGCACAGATACAAACTCTAGAAGGACCTTTCCAAAAAGAAACCGCAAAAAAAGACCGGGACCCGTCTAAACAAAGGGGTTTAAGGCGCCATCTTGAAAAACATGGCTCCCATGATTTTTAGCTACCGGTGTTCATGGTCGGGCGTTGCAAAACCACTGCCACCAGCCATTTCGATAGGAAAGGGTAACATTTGTCTGCTACATGAGGTTCTAGACACAGGGGATATTAGGTAACCCCTCAGTAACTCTATAGGAAGATAGTGTGTGCTGGGTCTAGGAATTTAAAAAGACTAGTAAAGTCAATTTAACCTTACATTCCCAGGGAAACAGTAGTTTATCGCAGAGAAGGTATTCTGCCACCGTGTAGTGACGCCTGCAGGAAGTTCACAAGTCTAACCCCTTATACTCCGGCATAGGTGGACAAAGAGAATATGACTGCAGAACCAGGGCAGCAAGAATAATTTGAAGGAGAAAAGAAGGGAAAACAAATAAATCCCTGTAATGCTAAGTGCGTCCTACCACAAACTTGTGGAGAAAACAACAACTGAAGGGCGATGCGCTGAGCGGGGCTCAGGAAGGTGGGTTAAAGCCACACACCCTGACCCGGCCTACAAATGAAAGGGCTCTTTTTTTGATGCAATCAAAGAACAAGTTACTTACCCTTGGTAAAATGCTTAATGTAAAAGCTCAGTGCATGTTTAGGGTCAAGCCTGTGAAGCCTTTCCTCTTCCTTCCCAGGATGTGGTGGAGGATAAAAAGATGGTAACGTTATCTTCTGAGTGAGATGAAACTCAGAAAATTCTGGGGCGTAAAGTGGGCTTCACTTTCGGTACCACTTTGTCTTTATAAAAGATAGTGTAAGGAGACTCGCAGGATAAGGCCTGTAGCGCACTCACCATTAGGGCAGCAGTAATTGCTGCAAAAAAAAGATTGGTTTTAGAGTTAGTAGCCTCAACGGACAAGAGTGTAAAAGTTGAGATCCCAAAGTGGGACTTGAAAAGGGGTTGGAGGGAAAACATTAGTTTGTCCTTTCAAGAATTGTACTACTAGGAGGTATGTTAAAGTAAGAGACTACCTCAAAGGTGCGCTTGAAAATAGAAAGCGCTGCCAAATATCCCGTGATGGTACCAATCTGGAGCCCCAGATTTGCGAGATGCAACAAAAATGATAACACCATAGGTGTATTACAAGTAAACGGGTCAACATTCTTAGCTCTTCACCAGCTGTAAAACATATTCCAACGGTAGCAGTTTAAAGATTTGCTGGACTTCTGGTTGAAAGCTAAATCTCCATTACTTCATCCGGGAGGTACAAATCCTTGTATCCAAGCCTCTCAGAAACCATGCGTGAAGGCCGAGTGTCCCGATAACCAGATGGAGAACGTGACCCTCCTCTCGCGAGAAGGTCCCCTCTTTGTGGAAGATGTATCGGTCCGGGTACCACGTTCTCCTGGCTCAAACCGGGGCAATTAGGATCATGTGTTTCCTGAACTTTCTCAACCTCATGATTACGTGAGGAATCATGGGACTGGAGGAAACGCGTATTTGAGTGGAAATTCCAGTCCACTACGAACCCGTCTCCTAGAGCTCCTCTTGGGGGAAATTCCTTGAAGTAGTACAGCTCGCACTTCCGGTTGGCGCCAGTCGCGAACAGATCCACTTGAGGGGTTCACCAAAGGGTGAAGATCTCATGAAAGGACTTCCTGAGCTAGTTCCCATTCATGGGAGAGACTGGTCTGCCTGCTCAGCTCGTCCGCCAGCATGTTCTTCTCTCCGGCTAGATGAACTGCTGACAGATTTTTTCTTGTATTGCCCAGAACCAGAGCTGCATTGCCTCTCTGCACAGTGGTAGTGACCCTACACCTCCTCTCTTGTTGAGGTAGTACATGGCCACTGTGTTGTCCGTCATCATCAGGACACTCTTTCCCCATATAGATGGCAGAAAGGCCTTCAGCGCTAGAGACCAACGACCGCCGATTACCAGATCGTTGGCATGGGCTCCCCACCCAGTGAGTGAGGCGTCCGTCACTACTGTTATCTACAGCCATGGTTGCCAAAAGGGTTCTCCTTTCAAGATGTTCTCCCGACAGGCGATCCAGTGAGACTCTGCTTGGGATTTGTAGGAAGTCTGACATCCTTCCTGAGAATTGTGACCACTGAGTTCTGAGAGCCCATTGGAGAAATCTAATTCTCAGGTGAGCCTCTGGCACCAGAAAAATGCAGAATGCCATGAGGCCGAGCAAACTCAGAAAAATCGAAGGCCGGTAGACACTGAGCATTCTGGAATTTGGTCACCATCAGCAGAATATCTTGAGCCCTCACCTCTGACGGCGAGGCTTTTCCAGGGGATGCATCCAGGACTGCTCCGATGAACTGGAGTCTTTGTGATGGTATCATGTGGGACTTCTTGAAGTTGATGAGAAGCCCAGTCTGTGAAGGAAGTGGCAGGTGTAGATCAGATGATCCAGGTCTTGTTCTGGGGAACTGGCCCTGATCAGTCAATCTTCTAGGTAGGGGTAAACATGAATTCCACACCTCCTGCGACTCAGTGCTGCAACCGCCATCAGTTTGGTGAAAACCCTTGGGGCGGAGTGTTAACCCAAAAGGCAAAACTCGAAACAGATAATGAGAACGGCCAATGGCGAACCTCAGGTACTGTCTGTGCTTGAGATGGATCGCCACATGAAAGTAAGCATCCTGAAGGTCCAATGATACAATCCGATAATGAAGTTGGAGGGCCTGATGGATCTGAGAAAGGGTTACCACTTGAACTTGTCCTTCCTGAGGAACTTGTTCAATTCTCCTAAGTCCAAGATGGGTCTCAATCCTCCGCCCTTCTTGGGGATTAGAAAATACGGGGAGTAGCAACCCTTGTTCCTCTCCGCTACAAGTACTGGCTCTATAGCACCTTTCTCTAGCAGGGTTAAAATCTCCTGCATAGGGAGCAGATCTGGAACTTTCCAAGAATTGTTCCCTGGTGGATAACTGAGGTTTTTGCAGAAGAGGGAGGCAGTAATCTTGGGCAACTGTTTCCAATGCCCATGCATCTGAAGTAATAGCCTGCCACTCTGTCAGATGCTGGGACAGTCTGCCTCCTACTGCAGATTTGTGAAGAGCGGTTTTGGAGCGGCTGACGCAGTGGGCGAAGCCGCTGCTATGGCAGTCTAAGTATTACTTCCCTGTCCACCGCGGAGGAATCTTCTTTGTCCTCTTTGAGCTGGCTGTCCTCTGCCCCTTCCAAGTGCGGAGTAGTGGCAAAGGGACCGACCCCTCCAGGGTGTACCCGTGGGGCAGCTTGGAGTCTGTTTGACTGCAGCATGAAGGGATTTGGCCGCCGCCTTGGATGTTTGCAGCTTCTACAAACTCATCAGCTTGGTTCCCGAATAAATGAGTGCAGTCAAAGGGCATGTTGAGAAGCCTGGATTGTACATCTGGGGCAAATCTGTGCCTCACTGTACTTGCTGCCATAGCTCCGCTGATACTGTCAACAGTCGAGACCTGTCCGGAAGCATTTGCACATTGCATCTTTTCCCATCCTTGACAATGTTAAAGAATCTGTCTCACTCTTCCCCTCAGGAGATATGGTCAGCCGCCATTGAAATGCACCCCCAAAGGATGTGTGTAAACCTTGCTAACGTGCACGTAGCATTGGCCGATTTCAAGGCCATACACCCAGCCGAAAATAGCCATGGCATCGTAACGTTGGTCGTCCCCATCCCGAGATATTGTAGGATAGGCATTTTGCCTACTCATGGGAGGTAGCCGCCTGAACTACCAGGCTTTCTGGTGTAGGGTGCTCGGAGAGGTAAGAAGTGTCTGAGCTTGAACCTCTGTACTTTGCCGTCAATATTTTATTGACAGCAGGAATGACCTCTGGTGTTTCCCAGTTAGTAGTTACACGCCTTTGTATGGCTTGATGAAAAGGCACAATTGGGTCCTCTAGTGGCCCTCTGTCTAAGATATCGGTAAAATCGTCTTGTTCAAAGACTGTTATAGGTCTTGACCACCCCATGTACTCCACAAACCTTGACATCAGTTTCCTGTATGTCACTTCTGCATGGTCACCTGGATCAGCCTTGCCAAATTCAGCCTCTATTCCACTAGCCTCATGAAGGCATTCCTGTACATTTTTCATGCGTGAATCTTCTGAAATCAATGCCTCAGGCACTGATAGTGTTCCATATTCTAACCCAAAAGTGCTGGCTTCATCAGAATTTTTTTTTGATTGCTCCCGAGAAGTCTCATCGGCCGGGTCCAAAGACGCACGGCTCTTGTGCTTACGAGGTCTTTCGACCAGAGCATGTGTTTTTGGTGTAGTTGAGGGAGAGGGGGGCAAGGCCGCGCTCTGGAACCCCTTTAACATCTTTATTCCTTCCCACTGAGCCAGTGAACTAGATTTAGTGGGGCAAACAACCAGTTCCAGTGAAGAGCTTGTAGACTAGGAAGGTGGCGATATATGGCACTGTTTCTTTCCGTGTCTAGAGGTCGACGAGTGGTGTGAAGCGGTCGAGAAGCTGTTCTCGACTCGTCCGGAGTCTTTTGCTTTTTTTGACATAGGGGGTGGGCTTTTTGGGTCGTACCTGCTGCCAGATTCCTTCTACGCTCTCTCTGGGGCCTTGGCTGTCATAGAAAGGCAGTTTTTGCACTCATAACAGGTGAGTTGACCCCAGACACCACAGGCAGATCCTGCAAGGTTCTGTCACAGACATCGTCACAGCATTTTTTGAAGCTGGATTTCGGGGTCGATGACACGGAAGATGAAGCCATTACATATTCTACTCTAAGAATGGATGAAATTTCTTGAAGTAGTATCGAAGATATTCCTGTGAAGGAACGAGGCGTACCGCACCCGAAGCGTGAGTGCAGAAAAAACAGAACTGAGGCCAACGGGTGCTGCGCGCGCTACATAAAACTTTGGTGGCGTAGATATAGAGTCGACAGGCATCGACACACAGCACCCCCTGCTGAAAAAAACATTTCCGAAGCAGCAAAGCTTGGAAATATCAAAAGATAAGGAATAATTGGGGGAGGACAATCCATTCGAAAAAGACTCTGGTTCAGCCACGAAGGATGCATTATCCCACGAGTATGGAGGAAGGGGTACAGGACATAGGAGTATATGGGAATTGAACAGAGCAATCATGTCCAGGGCCCCTTTAAAGTGGTTGGCTTGGTTTCTGACCTTTACTTGTTGTCACCCGTTTGTGAACACCAGAATCAACGTTAACTTCCTATCCATTCCAGAAAGCGAAAGACAGCTGGATGCCAAAAGGGAGAAGAATCAGCCAGCAAGCAAGAAATGCCAGCTTGCACAAGCTTACAGAAGAGGGATTCACTCCTTCTCAGGAGCAGCTGAACCAAAGAGCCACGCAATCAGAGTGGTGGGCAGAGACCCAGAGCAGCCTTTGAAACGCCATCACTTCGAAGGAGGGGAGCCCGACGAGCGAGCTGCCAAGGTAGGAACCAAAACCAAACCTTTCCGACATACCAGAGTCCCTGAGAGAAAGAAGGGACATGAAAAAGCAGACTTGCAGGCCAATGCCGGGTCGAGAGCACGAATCCGAACTGACCACAGAGACAATGCTACAAACAGGAACCATCACTGGACAAAAGGTACATAGCAGTGTATGAGGAGCGGGTGGAGGGCAGTTAGGCCACAGTGTATACCCCCAGGAGGCGGTGAGAAGCGAGAGCCAAAACAGAGCTAAGTAGGCCCATAGCCTACACTAGGTTTAAAGTAGAAATATCTTACCAGGGATATAGAATTTTGTTTTAGTGAATACCTGCCTATCCAGAGCAGAGCCACCTTTCAGTATAAGACCATCCCTGAAGAGGGGATACACTAGAAACTGTTCAAACTGGCTGATAAAGCCGCTGTTTTGCCAAGAGGAAACAGACATTTGGTTTGTTGTTGGGACTACTACACCAGGCAGAAGGCTGAGAAAGACTGAGAACTCTTTGGTAGGGTTCAGAAAACCAGCCACCAGCAATTTACTTATGGGAGCATAAAACGACCCTAAGTTAAAACGTATATTTTTCTTTCATAGTGATAAGGCAGATGTTAGTTAGAATAGATTATGAAAGTTTTCTTTGAAAGATGTCCTGAGAAGCAGCACCCAGTTTGTTGTTTTTAAGAATAGGGACCACATTTTAGAAGTAGGGTTTAGAGGTGGCATTTTATTTTTAATAAAACTCCTGGTTCAAACATGTCCTCTGGTCCACCTCCTAAGTCTGACTTAACACCGCTGCCTTTATGAAATATTGTAAGCGTGTTGCTAGGCAGAAAGCCATAAAAAACAGAGTTCCTTCTGCCACAGCAGCTTTTGTAATGACCCAACATAGGGTTCAAAATTAGAATTCGAGAGAAGGAGCTAAAACCAGCTCCTCTGTGTCGGGTATCCCACAGTAGGTAGGAGCCACCGCTGGGAAACAAGCAGCACGTCCGCAACATACCGCAAATGTAATTTCCATAAGAAAGGTAAACTAACTTTTTACCAATTATGTATTACCCATTATTATTAAATCTGTCTTAATTCTTCTTCTGGAGGGTTGCCCAGAGCTGTGCCGGTGCTTGGGATTTGTTCAAAACCTTCCAGCCATCCACGTTTGGTTTTGCCTAATTCTTCTTTATTAATATTCTTTTCAAAAATACTCATAGTTAGTGCGATATGCTTAAAACTACTTAACCATCCCTGTGTAATTATTAGTGATCCTTTACTAGGACGTCTATCTTTCATAAACAAAGACATACACGAGGGTGATGGCTTTGTCCGGACAGAACAGGTCACATCCTCCATTGATCAACACGGTTCCGGTTACAGGCAGGAGCTGTCAACTTCCCAACCATGTGTACCGACTGTGATTGGTCACTCAAATGACCAGATAGGCGCCCTAATATAATATACTCTTATGAAAAGGGCTGGATCACTTGTGAGGTGCTGATCAAAGAACCTGAATTGAAGAGGTATGTTACTGATAATGAGACTACACACACAAGCTCTAAAGGAGTCGAAAATAGTCATGGGACTAATGGGGGAAACATGGTACAAGTTTTTGAACAGGTGAAAGAAAAAGAGAGAAAAGACTTTGCCATCGTGCTGAAAAAGCAAACGGGGATCCTTGTAATACGAAAAATGATCAAGGAGAAAGCATTGACAGACCAATCAATATGATCGGGTTGGAGGGCAATGCTGAAATCTTAGCAGGCGCTCAAATTAACTGTTATCCGTTAGATCTATTTGCCCAGATTCCACCATTAAGAATGCTGACTACATCTGACTTTAATTTATCTGGGATCATAGATCGGAATTGTTGGAACTTGGTTTTGTGATGAAACAGTTGCAGCAGACTTTCTAAAACAGCTCCCTCCTAATATGGGGAGAGATGTGCGGTCTACGAAAGGTACGCAGTGTAATAATCCTGATGAGAAAGTGTGTATAACGCAACATGTCCATTGCAGCTAAAAATAAGGAGCACACATGGATTGAGCCCATGATAAAAGCGATAATTAACAATAAGAGTGTGTCATCTTCAAATTAGCAGCAATTCACTTTTAAGCTTTCTATATATTCATGGAACTTTTGCGGTTTTAATAACATTCCCAAATGGCTAGATCAGCCATTGCCCTGCCAAAAGCCTAATTTCCTGTTACTCCAGGAAACTATGAAGGTCGATGACTTGATAATCCAAAGTTATCATTCATTTAACGCATATGCATCCAAAGTGAAAGTAGGTCGGCCAGCAGGTGGTATAGCAATTGCCATTAGTAATAGTATTGAGTTTGTCTCAAAGCTTGTCTATGTATCTAATTATGTAATGACAGTTGGAATTATTCTTGAGGCTTCTAAGCACAAGCCTCTTAAACCTATACTGGAACCCTTTGAAAATGGATATAGATGCAATGTTCAATGAAGTTGATTTATGCCTAGAAAATGCATGGGCCAGTGAGGTTTATGCAGATATTATTCTAGGAGGGGACTTTAACTCATATTGCTTTGAATGTACTGCAGAAAGTGTCACTGATGTGCCAAAGACGCATAAGATAAGAGGGATGAAATGGGTGCAGTTTTTTTGAAGATTGGGGGATTGTATTTTTTTAATAGTGCAGAAGCAAGCCCAAAATATACTTGGTCAAGAGGATCAATGACCTCAACAATTGACTATTTTTGTGTGTCACACTCTCTGGTCCAAATAGTCAAGCCTACTGTTGTACACACGATCGTATATAGTGACCATACACCAATAGAATTGTGTATTGACATACAGTACTCGCGACATGTAATAGATGAGTTGTTAAAATTCTCGAAAATAGCCCGTCCGAACATATCGTTAAGGTGGAATCAGACCCTCATTAACAAATTAGTGAATAAGGTGGATTGCAAATTTGCTAAATTTCACGATTTGATTTTTACATTACGATTAAACATTGACCTCAAAGAATTGATTTGTTTCAATATCGTTAAGAGCTCTGTACTAGAATTGAGGGCGGGTCAAAAAAACAAGCAAGCACTTCCGAATAAGAAGTTCAACTATAAAGTTATGTGTGAAAAGCATTTAACAAATAGAGCATTACGATCTTTGAAACACGATGGTTTAGTAACATCTTCATGTATTGGCACATAATCAAGAAAATCAGGAAATAATAAAAGCAATATGTAGACATGACTAACAGCGTATATGGGAATCCCGAAGACAACCAAATAAAAAGGTGAACAGCCCGACTCCAAATATTATATCTGCTGAGGATTGGGAATTACACAAAGAAATATTGCACACCTGTATGCTTTGAAGATTGTATATTTGAGTTAAACTTGAGCATGGAAGAAAAAAGAATTAACTGGACAGTCCAAGATATTGAATGGGCAATCAGCCAGCTAAATAATTCTAAAGCGGCTGGGCCAGATGGTATTCCACCTTATGTTTATAAGTCGAATCCGCTGTTATGGACGGAAATCCTAAAAATAAAATTAAATAGTATCATGTCTTCCTTAAAAATACCACATTCTTGGGCAATATCTATCATAGTGCCCATTTTTAAAAAGGGAGATCCTAGCAACCCTATCGCCCTATTTCACTTATGGATGGAGCAGCCAAAATCTTTGCGATATTAATCATACATTAAATGGAGAAATACATATCATCACATAACATATTCTAAATATCAAATTGGTTTCAGAAAAGGTATGAGCACAGTGCTGAATGCCACCATTGTAGCACACATACTGGCTAATTCAAAAACAAAAAGGTGCATGCCCTGCCTAAATTACATGTATTAATATGACCAAGGCATTTGATTCTGTCATTCGAAATATGTTATGGAGGAAAATGCTTGTTCTAGGTATCCCTGGATATCTTATATATTGGGATAGACAATTATATACCAAAACAGCATATATGATTAGGTTAACAATGGAAGGTGCACTTACAAGATTGGTGCTTACGCACCTTGGAGTAAAGCAAGGTTGCAAGTTAGCAGCTTTGCTGTTCAATTTGTATCTATGCAGCTTTGATGTTCTGTGGACAGACTCAAGTGTATATGCATTAAGATGTGGTCAGCTAAGGCTACATTGGTTGGCCTTTGCCGACGATATCATTCTGTTTGACCCGACTCCATCTGGTTTACAGGCGAAACTTGCACTCTTTGAAAAGTTTGCATACGATCATAACTTGAGACCAAATCCACTTAAAACTACACTGATGGTCTTTAGTGCCGCGAAGAAACAAACATGGTACAGTTGGACCTTAGATGGAATTCGCATTTCTCCATCCGATGAGATGATATATCTTGGGTAAATGGATTCAAACGCTTCGTCAGTTAAGTTATGGAATGATAGGCTGAGGTTAAAATCGAGGCCGCTTTTGAGTCAAATGAAACTTATATTTGCCAAATATTGCAAGTTCTCACTACAGCCATTGCTTACATTTTTAAATTTAAAAGTTGAGCCGGTGATTCTGTATGCTCTTGATATATGTCTCTACGATCTTGGAAAATATCTTGATGTATTACAGGGTAGTATGTTGAAAACCGCACTCCGCCTCCCTCAATCTATTCCAAACTGCATAATTAGACACAATTTCAGGCTAATATCGTTTTCATGTCAGAAACAATGGAGAGCATTGACTAATTATGCAAAAATGCTTGATCCCCCAAAAATTCAGATTCAGCCCTGTTACAATGTTGCGTTACCTTTGATTACTGGCCAGGCGCTCTCCTTCACTTTGGTGAGCAGTGTGTGTCCCTGAGACCTGCATTGCTACAGACGCTTACCGGACGATCACTACTGCGCTGTCGGATGCTTTCTGCAGCGCTCCCCGACCTCTGTGCTGGACTCTGCCTCTGCTTCTTACTCCGAGGTCGTGCTTTGCCTCTTCCCCACAAGGGCTTTCCAGACCGGCACTGCTCCCCTGGCAGGAATGCTAGCTTCTCGCCCCCTCTGCACAGCTCACTTGACGTTCTCTGTTCCACCTGCAGCTTCTTTCCCGTATCCCTCTACTTCCTTGCGAGAACTCCACCTTTTCATATGTTTCTTCATGGTCAAGGGATTTCAGGTGGTCCCAATTATTCTTAATTGCCTGGCTTTGCAAATACTTATTAGTGGGACATGGCTGACCCTCATACCTTCATGTCTCTACACCTTTCTTCTTCGTCCCAGTACCAAAGTGGTTTTTACGGTAGGTAATCTCCATTGCTCCTAGTCGCCTTTTCTTTACAGTATTCCCAGGGAAGTTACAGGGGTTTAGGGAATAGAACTAACAATAGCCCATAAAGGCTACAGGAGACAAGGGTAGGTCACTATCAGGAAAGGGGGATACCAGGTCTCGCCCTCGGATACCCTCCTTCCAATCCCCAATGACCCAACACTCAGGTGGTCCTCACTGGTTTGTCCGCCCCCAGGGTCGGGATCCAAAAGCAATGGCCCTTCACTGGCCACCAGACCAGAGGATCTCAATAAAATTTCAATAAAATCTTTGGAAACAGTGGGTTAGCTTGGTTATCTTGTCCCCTTTAAATTCAAGTGCTTGCTCTGGGGAGTGTAGGGAAGGCATGGCATCAATGTAAGACAGGCACACGTGACACACACAGTTCAAGCGTGTTTATTAAACTGTAAAATGGGTGGGATAAACGCCTAATCTAAACCTAAATCTAAGATGGGAGCAAGCTAAGACCATCAAATAATAAAGATACAGTCTTAGTGGAGTCTAGTCAAATGAAAAGGGCCTATACTAAGAAAATCTATTGCAAATCGTTAATGCTATGCTACAAAATAGTGTGGGATAATGTTCACAAGAAAAGAAAGCAGTGTTCACAAAACATAAGTCAGGACGTTATGGCCGGGGCCTCCCTTCCCCTCATTTTTATCATGGGACAAGGCAGGGCTCTTGAACATAGCACACTCCTGGACTTCTCTGGCACAAGCTTACAGTTCCTATTCTTTATATCAGGGACTTCTGTGCACAAGTCTCTTCTCATGCAAAGTCTCTTGCTTCAGGGGGCCTGATATACCAAAACAAATTTTCGTTCCGTTAACCTTCAGACTTGGAAGCCCCTCAGCCGGGCTCCGATCCTCCTTTTAGTGTCAACCTCCCAAAGCACTTTCCAATTTAAACAGACTTCTGAAGGGCGATCTAGTCTCGCTGGGTCACGCAGTTAGCCTATGGCAAGTGCAGGCTTCACAAATCACAGTTGGCATGGCGTTCCCCCTCAGCCGGGCGCAAAGGTCTGTTTCACAACTCCCTCAGTCGACTTCACAATTTCATAATTCACAAAACTTCTGCAATGTGATGTACAAGGGGTTTGGCTCGAACCATGTATGACCACTTTGACACCGCCCGTCGGCCTTCCCTATGGCCTCTATGTACTTCGAGTTTCAGTATAGTCTTCGTTCACAAAAACCTTTTGTATCTTAATCTTCTTAATGTTGCCATTGCAACTTTGTGTCTAACACAGTCCGGCCCACTATCAGGTTCTTCCGACTCACCAGCTGTGCTGAACTTGCAGGCGCTTCTTTTGCTGCTAGAGTCAAGGACGGTACCACAATAGCAACCACGTCCCCCCGCACTGCCTATCAGTGCGGTAGGGCTCCATGTACTGCTGACTTCAGTCACACCATTCGCCAGCTGCGATTACCGGTCTTATGTTTCTTTTGTCGGATGCTTTGCGAGTCTAGGTTGTAAAGGGCGAGGGCAACTCCCTCCTTAACGTCCTTTAAGGTCTCACCGTCTTCCTCTTCTGTTTGATCTGCCACCCTGGAATAGCTGCTTCCTTGCGTTCTGCCTTGCTCAAAGTGTGCTCTACCTTTTATCCCAGTGGGGAAGGGAAAGGGCAGTCAGGTGTGTGTAGTTGTCTGCACTTGCCTGACTCTGCTGGACCCTTGTGTTGGGACATGTCAGGTAAGCAGTTCTGGTATTAGACCTTTGTCGCTCACGGTGTGAGAAAGTGTTTGTGTTGGAAAGGAGAGTGGGGGGGGGGTAGAGTTTCTAAAAATCCTACTGGACAGGAAGGGGAAAAGGTGTCATAAGGAAGGGAATTCCGCACCTCAACCCTCCGTGTCCCACTTCCACTCCCTGAAGATCTCCCGCCCCCATCCAGGTGTAGGGATGTAACGGTATTACGGTATACCGTTAAAGATACCGTGAACCACTTAATTGAACAATAATAACCGTCACATTGTTTATACCGGTATACCGTTCATACCGTTAAGTGTGATTTTCAATCTGATTTGGAAAGGCTGCAGTAAGCAAGTTCTGCGCAGTCTTGGTCTTGCACTGTTGGATGTGCCGTCTGCCAAGTAGTTTCAGTTGGAGCAGTTTTTAATGCCATTCCATAAACCACAAGTGCCTAACACAAAATCAATATGTTAGCAATAGGAAGAATAAATACAGTGCCAAGAAGGAAAGGGGTTTACTTTTTTTATTTACATTTTTTTTTAAAGCGCTCCACAGCCCCAGGGCATCGAGGCGCTGTTAAAGAAATTGGTTTTGTTTATTTAGTTGCGTAATTGTTTTTGTCTTAGTTGCGTATTTATAACGCGCTTAAACACCCACAGGTTTCTAAGCGCGGACCCAGGGATCGAACCTGTGTTGCTTTGTGTCGTCTTGCTTCCAAGGCACGCACGTTGCCGCTGAGCTATCCTCCCGGGACTTTGGGTTGGCGGCTTTGGGGTTTATATATTTATAATGGATAATGTTTTCTAAACATATGACAATGGCGGATTTCCCTGGTTCTATCATTGAATTTACATATAATAAGTCACACTGCGAAATTTAATAATCTCTGTGGGTATTCCCTGCTGCCATACCAAAAGTTAACATGTCCGTGATTACTGAACACCTTTTGGCCCAGAAGTAAACTAAAGGCTGTAACGTAAAGAGAGTGCGTGTGCGTGTGTATGCGCACAAGCGTATACTACCATCAGACTCCATTGATCTGTGGCATGCAGATTATCAATATGGCAACATGTCCATCTTCACCAGTAGCCAGTGGGGGAGCTAAAAGCCTAAATGACCACTTAAGAAAAGCTATTCAGTTTGCTTTGCCAGTCGCAGCAGGCCCCCCCCCCTCCTCTCCACACATGCGTTTGTGTTTGGTGCAAGCAAGGGGTGGCATTTCAGTGGAAAGTATGTTGAAAAGCCCAATTCTGGCCCTGGGTGCATGGTTTTGTTTGTGATGATAAATCTGACAATTTATGACCTTTTAGAAAATATTTGTTAAGATTAGTTAACTCCACCTGCTATACCGCGATAACCATGATATACCGTCATTTGGCAAGAAGGTTATTGTACCGTCATAAAACTAATACCTTGACACCCCTATCCAGGTGATCCATCCGCACTGGTCCACCCCCAGGAACTGGATCCAATAGCGATGGCCATGTCCTGGCCACCTGGATGACAGATCCCCGGGGACTAGCGGGTGAGACACCTTCAGGTTTCTCACAGGAGCTACTCCTCTCCCATATCCTGGAAGGACAAAGCTGGGCACACACATTGTGTTCAGGGGCGCGGGGGTCTGTTAATTTTACTACAGCCGCAGGACTGGGGTGCTTAATAATAGTCATACTTGTACTGAGCTGCAGCCAGTGGCATAACATTTGGGAGCCCCCCTGCAAGCCCTGCCAAGGGGGCAACCCCACTGCACACTGGGACCCCCCCTCTGGGCATGGGCAGCATGGGCCCCCCTGCACCACGGGGGCCCCTGTTACATTAGTGGCTGCAACAGTTTAAACATTTTGGCAGAGTTTTGAAGGAGGACTTCTCCAACAGTTCTCTTCGTCAAGGAGGATCTTATTTTCTCCTACTGTCTCACAATATTGCTGTTAAATAGTGGAGCAGTATCTCAACAGGCTGCAGACAACCTCATCAAGGGAGAACGATTCCCTGTGATATGGTGTAGTGCTCGGAAGTTGTAGCTGAAACGCAGCCTGTATGTAAAGAACATGGTGATCTGCTAGGTGCCTTGGGCTATTCTGCTCGACTGTTCTGACCCCAATGATGCAGGTCTGTGCTCTCCCTCCATTGCCTAAGGCAAGTGCCTCCTTCACTTTAACAAGCTACAGTAGTATTGTGTGCCACAGCCTGACAACCTGGACCCAGAGTCCCTGTTCTAAGAATATAACAAGATTCTGGCCTCCTCGCTGGACAGTATCGCCCCCATCAAACTTAGATCCAGTAAACCAAAAGCGCACCTCAACAAATGGTACACACCATTCCTTAAAAAATCTAAGGCAGCAAAAAAGAAACTGCGAGGCCATATGGAAAAAAAACCTTCAGTCCCAAACAAACTCAAACTTTCCAAACTTGCTGCACTTTACAAAAAAGAAATCTACCTAGCCAAACGAGCCTCCTTCGACTCCGGCATATCTGAAGCTAAATCTAACACAAAATAACTCTTCACTATCCTTAAAGAAATAAAAACCCCTATAGTACCCGTTGACACTTGCACAAAAGATTAAAACTGGTTCTCTGAAATTCAGAACGCCTTAGCGCATAAGATCGTGACTCTTCAAAGCAAAATCTCCAGCAAAAGAGTCTCCCTGAACGACACCCTCCAAACTAAAACTCCAGACAAGCCCATGCCTACAGATCTGACCCGTTTCCAGTTCTCCAAAGTGAACACATTTGAAGTTGAAAAAATGATCCTGTCTTTGAAACCCTCTGACTGCCAAGGAGATCTGTGCCCTGCACAGCTCATTAAAGACGCAGCCCGTGACCTCTCCCCTTTCATCACAAAATTGATTAATGCCTCCTTCACCACTGGTTCCATCCCCATCAACGTAAAACAATCCTGGGTACTTCCTTACTGAAAAACCCCTCACTCGACCCAGCCATACCCACCAACTACCGACCCATAACAACTGTTCACTTCTTACTAAAAAAATTTGTATAATGTTGCCTATTTACAAATACAGAAGCACCTAGAGGAACATAACCTTCTAGGATCCAGACAATCTGGGTTCCGTCCCCAACACGGGACCGAAACCGCACTCATTGACTTGAAAGCGCAGATCAACACACTTAGAAATGATGGTCAGGCTGCCCTACTCCTCCTCCTTGACTTATCTGCAGCATTTGATTTGGTTGATCATTCTGTCCTATGCTCACACCTCCACACCTCAGCTCACTTCTCCCCCAAAGCCATCACGTGGATCAGATCCTTCCTTAACGGTAGAACCATGAGGGTCTTCTCTCCTACAGCGGCAGCTGACCCCATACCCATCACCTGCGGTGTACCTCAGGGCTCCTGTGTCTACCTCAGGGCTCCTGTGTCTCCCCCACACTCTACAACATATTGAACAAGCCCCTTTTCGATGATTTGGATCATCTCGGCATCACCTACACTAACTACGCAGATGATACCCAGATCCTCCTTCCGCTTTCTGGAGATTATGGAAAGGATTTGGCCTTGCTAAATAGGGTGTATATCATCATCCAGGCATGGATGGCCAAGCATGGACTATGCCTGAATGATGATAAAAGACAACCTCTCATCCTAGGTACCACTTTCAGCCTAAAGAAACTTGGCCCGCTCTACAATTCCTTCATGATTGACGTAAACAACATCAAAGTCGGTCAGGAGGACAAAACACTGGGGTTCTACCTGGATACCAGCTTCTCCAAAAAACAAGTGAGCTCCCTTGCAACTTCCATGGCCTATATGTGTAAATTAATCCGCGCAGCCAACCCTTTCTTGTCAGACTTTAGCTGCCTGACACTTGCCAGAGCCCTCATATTGTCTCGCCTCGATTACTGCAATGCGCTTTACCTGGGATCCTCCAAGGCCACCACAACAAAATTGCAAACCCTCCAGAATAACGCTCAGAGCTGCTCTGGGTATTTCCAGAAGAGAACATATCACAAAACTCAGCCAACAAAACAAATGGCTCTCCACCAAAGATAAAATTCTCTTAAAAACAGCATCACTCACCCACAAGTCTCTTAATAATGCTGCACCAACTTACCTGATTAACAGATTCCACAGACATGCTCCCTTAAGACCCGCCAGAACAGCTTATAAAGATTGCTTAGTTGTTCCCCACTACAAACGCGCCTCGATAGGGGGCAACAGCTTTCAGGTAAAAGTAGCCACATTATGGAACTCTCTGCCTCCTAACCTCAGAGTGGACCTCCCCTATCAGAATTTCCGCTCCAAGGTAATCTCTTGGCTGAAATTGGCGACCCATTAAGACAACGCAGTGCCCAACACAACCCGCACACCTTGCTAACTCATGTGCCTCCTGCCTATATGTATATAACAGCCTGCTTACTTCACTGTTGCCATGTATATAATATTGATGTACCTACTCTTGTATTGTTTATTTTCCCTATGTACTGTAACTAAGCTTCGAAAATTCTTGTAAAAGCTACGCCTCGATGCCCCGGGTACGTTTGCGCATTATAAATAATAAACAAACAAACACAGTAACAGAATGGGCTTGTAGTGCAAGGATCTGCCACACGAGTACACTCGCAGCAGCCTCCGACAGAGTTTAGTTTAGTTTCGTTTAGTTTAATATTTGTAGTGCGCACCAGACCCAGGGGTTATTAGGGCGCAGAAAGGCAAAAAGAATATTCTCAGCTTGGTTACATTGCTGTACATTAATATACAATAAAGAAGATACAGGAAATAAAATAGGAGGGCTTAATATACAATGAGGAATATACATTCGCTTACGGAGGGACATATTACAGTTGATAATATAATATGTACAGAGAGAGCGGGTCATATGTACAGGGTGGAGTGTTAATTTATCACGTGTAATCAGGGCTAGGTAATGTGCTGTGAGTTAGCTGGGGAGAGGCATGGTGTATTTGGAAAGGTAGATGTCATTTTCCTTGATCCACTGGATGTATTTACGCCTGAAGAGTAGATAAGGTTGGGTGGCTCTTAAGGAAGAGGGGAGGAAGTTCCAGTGTTGTGCAGCTTGTACTTGAAAGCTGGTGCCCTTTCGGTTTTAGAGCGTTTGTATCTGGGCACTGCGAGGGTGTTGGAATTGGATGTTCTTGTGAGTCGGTTAGAGGAGTATCTGATGAGTCTGCCGGTGAGGTAGCGTGGAGCGGCGTTATTGAGGCATTTGTGGGCGAGTGATGCAACTTTTAAAGCAATTTTGTCTTTGGTTGAAAGCCAGTTGTGAGCTCTTCTTAAGTTGGATATATACTCTTTTTTTGGAAAGCTCAATGCTGCTCTGAGTGCGTTATTTTGTAGGATCTGAATCTTGTTCATGAAGTATTTATTGACTCCTAGGTAGAGGGCCTTACAATAATCTAACTTAGATAAAATAAGGGCTCTGGCAAGGATCATACAACTGTTGGAGGAGATGAAGGGTTTAGCTGCTCGGATTAGTCTGCACATGTAGGAGGTAGAAGAGGCCAGAGAGCTAACTGTTTTTTGAAGGAGAGGGTGGAATCCAAGTAGAAGACTAACCTTTTTACTTCCTTGGCTACCTCGATGGAGTTTCCGTCGAGGAGAAGCTGGTGTAAGTGTGGCCTACCTTGTTAATGTTAGGGGTAGTGCCAAGGATGATAAGCTCAGTCTCGTCATCATTCAGGCATAGACCATGTGAGGCCATCCATGCCTGAATGATGAGGAACACCCTATTCACCAAGGCCAAATCCTTGTCGTAATCTCCCACCAACGGTATGAGGATCTGGATATCATCTGCATAATTAGTGTAAGTGATACCCAGGCCGTCGAGATCGTCGAAAAGGAGCTTCGTGAAGATGTTGTACAGGGTGGGAGAGACACAGGATCCCTGAGGCACGCCACAGGTAATAGAAATGGGGTCAGCCACTGCAGATGTGGAGAAGACGCGCATGGTTCTGCTGCTGAGGAATGATTGTATCCAGCTAATGGCTTCCTGTATGAAGTGGGCTGCAGTGTTTAGGTGAGTGCAAAGAATGGAATGATCCACTAAATCAAATGCCACTGATAGGTCGAGGAGGAGAAGCAGGGCTGTTTTGCCATTGTCTCTAAGGGTGTCAATTTGTGCCTTGAGGTCAAAAAGGGCTGTCTCTGTTCCATGTAGGGGCCTGAAGCCGGATTGGCGGACTCCCAGGAGGTGGTTTTGTTCCAGGTATTGCTGTATTTGAAGTAAGCTACCTTGTCTAAAATTTTGAGTAGGAAGGGGACGGTAGTGATGGGTCTGTAGTTATTGGGTATGGAGGTGTCCAGAGTTTGTTTGGGTAGTGGGAGAACCCAAGACTCTGAGGTTGTTAGGGATGACACTTTTGGAAAAGGATGAGTTAATGAGTTTGGTAATGAATGGCGAGAGGTCTCTGGCTGCAACTTGTATAATCTGCGCAGGGCATGGATCACCCTGGCAGTTAGAAGGTTTCAGGGAGAGAATTACCTTTTCAACCTCGAGGATAGTTACTTTGGAGAAGCTGAAGTGGTGGATGTGTTTGGGTGGTGGCTCAGAGGTAGGGCGGATAGTGGTGCTACTAGGAATATTTTCTTTTTTGTTGCTATATTAGCTCGTAGGGTAGCCCATTTGTTTAAGAGAGCGTTTTGTACACTGGTGCACCAACTTTTGTCTTTCAGACAGGTATCAGGGATGGGGATGGGCGTTTCCAGTTCTTTGAGGATGGTAAACAGTTCTTTAGTACTGGAGTTGGAATGGCGCTATTCTTAGGTTATATGAGTCTTGTTTAGCCAGAATTATTTCTTTCCTGTAGTTGGTGGAAATTTTGATGAGGTTATTTTAGTTGGACTCTGTAGGGGAGTTAGAGTTTCCAAGTTCATTCACTTTTACGTTTCTCTAATATGAAGGATTTGAGGTGTGGCGTGAACCAGGTGTTCAGGTGTTTTTTAGGTTTACTTTTCCTAACTTTCAGTGGGGCGATAGAGTCTAGTGCAGAAGTCATTTTGTTGTATTCATCGACTAGGGTGAGGGGGGGTCCATCAGGTCGGGGAGAGAGTTGAGGGTGGGGAGGATGAGTGGTATGAGCTTTACAGCTGTGATGTTTTTTTCATTTCTGGTGGATATCGATGGGGCTAGAGGGTTAATATGGACGGTGGTTGTGAGGGCCCCAAGATGGAAGATGATGAGGTGGTGGTCTGACCAAGTCTGGGGAGAGATGTCGGTAATAAAGGCTTGCAGCGCAAGCTCACTCTCCAAACCAGCTTCCAGCGAGTGCATGCTGGAGCAAACTAGTTTACAAAGAAAAACAGCAGATCATGTAGTAGAGAGCGCAAAGCATTTCAAGACAAATGAGGTGTGTGTGCGTGCGTGCGTGCAAGAAGAAAACTGCAGCCGGGACGCGCTGCCGAGCATCCATTAAACTACCACAAAAACAATGCCCTAACAAAATGAATAGCAGCACACAGTCCGTGCCAATGGCTTATGATGTTACAGCCTCACACAGTTAAGTTTGACGATGTATCCATTCAGCAAAGGTTAAACATATGAGAGTTAAGTAAAAGGACTTTTCTTCCCTGAGCAGTAAAGATAGAGGACATGTCCTCGTACAATAGTCCATGCTGGAATAGGTGTTTTGATGAATTTGTAATAAAAAAAGATTAAACTATAGTCGAGCAAAAGAATTCTAAATAGACAAAACGGCTTACAAGTGAGCAGGGCACGATCCTATTGGACGGAGGACAGAAAGTGAGTGGGGATATTTATATTAATGTGACTGAATAATGCAAAGAAGAAAGCTAGGCCTATATCCCCACGATTTAGTTGGGAAAAGGAGCATTAAGCCCATATATCTTTGAGATTGGAGAATAAGAAGTGGCTGGGCGCCATATCTCTGAATAATACAGAGCAAGAAACATGCTGGGCTCTATAGCCCAGAAACTGTACATGGAATAGGGAAACTGATTTAGACCAGTACCCAAACGCTTCATAGTTTAACCAAATCAGATACCTTTCACCTAGTTTGTTTCCAAGACAAGAACACCCGGTTTAGTTTTAGATAAACACCTAGTAACCCCCAAAGATGTTTATAGTCAGGACTGCTTTACGCCAACTACCTCTGGCCTATGACAAAGTAAAAAAAAAAAATCACTAGTGCCATGCGATTTGTCAGTCCGCCACACTGAAATAAACCCTATCCAGCTGCCACCAGCGCTATTAAGCTAGGGGTTTCTATACTACACCTTTGACAATCACCGGGACTCGGACCAAAGCCACTGAGGAGTACATTCTCGAAGGAAGACTACAGGTCAGCCGTTGATCTTGCTCTTAAATCCGCAAACAGCAGCAAAGTACTGCTGAGCTCCATACAACTCACTTCCTAACACCAGAGGGAACATCGCCATTGCTCCCTTCACTTGAGTCTGCAGGACCAACAGACTTGCTTACACCTCCTGGAATCTTTTTTACCTGAAAAGCATCTACTGAGCCTTGAAGGGTTCATCTTCCGACAGAAGCAGCTCTGTGGAGAGAATTTGTAGTGGGTAGGATCCACAACTGCTCAAGACATCTACATGATCTTCCGAGACTACGAGGAATCGCTGGTGTACCTGTTGGCAAATGACTGATCCACCACTATACATCTTGTCCCCAGCACCTGCTCTCCAGACCACAGCGTTAGCATCACCATACTCAACCTCAACCATGGCTGTAGAGTGGGGCCTCCCATTGTCTGGGTTTACAGTAGGTAAACCCAGCACCATAACTGCTGAACAACAGTTTATTACAGTTCCTGTGGCTTATGACAAGGAGGCATTCCCGCTAACCTTTGGCACAGAGTAACATTGAGCGCAAGCAGTGTCCAATTGTGACTTCTGTAGACTTTTGTGACAGCTTTGTCTTCCGTCATACCCATGGATCTTTCCTCTGGACTTTACATTGCTGGTTGAAATTGGGGCTTGCCTGTGTTCTGAAAAACCCACATATAACATTGTATTTTGGACTCAAAACTGAAACTTTAAACATAACGACCTGAGTTGTTGCTTATACTGCACACATCACAATTGGAATGGTCTTAAAGTGTTGACCCAGCCCAAGGTGGCAGCCAAACAGCTGTCAGTGGGATGAAAAGGAAAGGGCATCAAAGAAAGCGAAAAAGGGGAAGAGTAGGAAAGTTCAGGGAGACAAAAACAGACTGATCACAACTTGTAGTGAAATCAAATCACCAGTGTGAGTGATGGTGCTTGTTGGAATGTTAGGTATAGTTGTTGGTGTTTGGACCACAACAAAACAATCTAGGGAAGAGACAGGATAGTTCCTTATTGGCAAGTAGTACTTTCACGGAGGCAATTACTAGACTGGTAGTAATATTATGTTAAATTATGTTGTGGATGTACGATAGCCCTGAGATTTGTTCAAGAGTAAATAGAAGTTGTGGGGATACTAACCAGATAATCATATTGGATTCCTTCCTGAAGACAGCTGGAAGGAGTTATCATAAAGCAGAACCCACTGACGGGAGTGTCACAACAAAGAAGTGACTGTGCAAAATAGCGCTGGGCGACATAGATTGAGAGTGACAAAATCTCTCCCACATGGCCTGGAAAGAAGAGAATTAGCATTGCCCTTTTGTTTAGTGAATCTGTTTATGAGCCACTGGAATGCAGCATATAAAACAAAGTAGAGGTAAGGCTGTAACACATGGCAGACTAGATCAAGCAAAGGAGATCGTTGCATTAAAGATGGCACACTAAGAAGGGGTAGTTGTCCATTACAAGGCATACATGCAGAGGCTCCACACCACAAAATATCACCTATATGTGTCACACTGCATGTTATTCCCCTGCATAAATCCAATATAACACATTTATGGAGATATACTGTGTGCACATTCCCAATTGTGTGTTATGCTATGTCACACTGTACATGTTTACCAGCCAGCTACCCATTGTAGCCTTTGACTGAACCAACAGATGTACCCCCTGGGAGTATTTGGCACCCAAGGAGAATCCCTGCAGCCTAGGTGTGGGGCATTCTTTCTTTGCCCTCCACATACGGATTATGAAAATCCTCTTGATATACATTGGTCATTCACATTCTTAAGATTAATGGAAATGGTAAGGTTAAAGGGGCAGCTTTGAAAATCTTAGAAGAGTTAACTTTTCATTCAAGTAAAACCTATAATTTCAGTTCACTTGCATACAAATAAGGCTTGCACCTTACATTACTGTGGGAAAATTGGCACATTTCAACCTCATCAGAAAGCGCTTATGCGGGTACACCTTTAATAAAAGCAAAATTGAAAAATTAAATAACGATTTCAAAATGATCTGTATGGTAGGTATATAGGACTAGATAGCTGAAATCAATTCTAATGCTACTGTTTTCAATGATTACAGTAAAATCTAATTTTCAAATATTTGGTAAAAAATACAGTATAGTGAAACGTCATACCTTTGGATCATCTCCAAACTGCCCAAACTGCACATCTGTTAGTAAACTACGAGCAGTTTTAATGATGTCCTTACATTTTTTTGGCGTTTCTTCAACTTTTCCTGCCAGAAAAAGGCAGCAAGCACCGGTCACCTAAAATGGAAGAACAATGTTCAAAATGTATATTTGTGAGATGCTTCAGAAACATCAACTGAATAGTTTTATACACTGAATTGTAAAGTGCAACATGGTACAAATGGTCTACCCAATAGACAAACATACAGTAAGTGAAATGTAATACCTTGGAATCTTAGACACTAAAATATATTGTTTACAGTGCCAGCGTGTTAAACTGATTTTAAAACATGCAGTTGTTTGCTATGTACTGGTGGACCAGGCTTGCACTATCACTACACCATAACAACAAAATGACTGACCTTTAGTAATCTGATTTCTGACTGATTGCCCTTCCTTCAAAATATTTCTCATCTTATACAAAAAAAGCTCCCAGCTTTTCAACCAACAAGAGGTGCCCGTTAGCTTGCCGTCATAATCACTGATTACTCTAGATATTGCAACATCAAGGGGAAGTCCTGTATGAAGATGCTATGACCTCAGTTCTACTGCTTTTATGTGCACTTAGAAGCTTAAGAACTGCAGAACCGCCATAGGTTACAAGCATTTCTTGTGAGTAGTAGTGAACGTTGCCCTCACACACAAAGCCAGAGCTCACCTTGCACCAGCTTACCTTTCCAATAGATTCCTGCCACATACCTCCTCTAGGCCACTAAGATCAGCGCCAAGCCAACACTATGTCCATTCCTAGATTCAGGCTTCAGAACTCGGGGGGCTCCAGCTTTCCTGTCCAGGCGGCTAAGCTCTGGAACACATTCCCAACCTCTATTAGATCGGAACCGTCCTTCCACCTTTCCAAAGTAAAGCCAAACTTTGGCTGCACGACCTCGACAGCTAGTCGCCCCTTCACATCCCAGTAGTATGGCCGCGGCTATACCCTCATTATTGTGTTCTGCATACTCTGTTGTAACTGGATTTCTGTGTAACTGCATTTTGCCTGTAACTGGATTGTTTAAGAGGTTTTTGCTGTAAGTTATGCGCACAGTTGCCCCTGGGCTGGTAGCGCTTTATAAATAAACAAAATACAAATACAAAATACAAACGGTGTCAAAGCAAAGTGGTGTCCAGAGTCCAAACAATCTCAGGTACAAATGTGGTTAACACAAATATCTCCTCTCCTGGGTCAAACACAAAACAAAGTGTCAAGTCAGTGTCTTGTAAACAGTACCACCAGTTCAAGGATCTCCTTATAAAGTTCACAAGGTTTCTGACTAAATCTCCTTAACACACAGTCCCTGGGGTTCGCTCTTATGCTCCACCAGTTTGCCTCTTGTTCATGGTGGGATACAACCACATTCTTGTACGTCCCATAGATGTTGCTTTTCTCAGATATAACAATTTTTGCTTTCACTTGACAGGGACCCTGCTGGGCTGCCCTAGTTTTTACAGACAAGCTGAAGAGGGCCTCATCAGCTCCTTTTTCTAAGGCCCACATTTCTTGCCTCTTCATAACCGCTCGGCTGCTCCTTATTCTGAACGCCACACCAGACCTCCCTCCCACTGAGTTTAGCCCTTTCTGATCAGGTTATCACTCCTACCCCCTGCCTTGAGCTAAGCCCTACAGATATTCTTCCTCCTACCACCCAACGGTGACTTGTATCCCTCCCCTAGCTACGGCCTTCTCGGTTCTGCCCCATCTCTCTGCACTCCTCCTGCCGCTGCAATCAAAAAAGGTCCCAATTCCTGCCACAACCTTCTATAAACGCGCACACACCCCTCCCCCTTTTTGGGACTTCTCAATATTATATTGCAGTGATTCATAGAATAAAGTGCTTTGCGCATTTACTCTACAGTTCATAATACACATAATGCAATAACAGGTGCACTGTTGAATACACAATACATATAGCAGTTACTTATTTATATGTGAGAGATGGAGCGTGAAACAAATGCCACTAAAATATAACAGCACATTTACAAATTCTTCATTACAAGCCTCCTTCCAGCCTTGAGAAATGGATCGTCCACCCCCACCCACGTCTCCCTTTGCCTAAAGCCATGTTTAATTTCGAACCAACAAAAAAGCCAAGCTATCCATATACCTTTTTTTTTAGGTCTGGCTAGAGAGGTCTGGGCTCTCAGACAAGACAGGTATTTTTTGCCTTAACAGTGGCATTTTTTGTTTTAAAGCAAGTCATTTGGATCTAGAATAAGACCAACCAATCCACTATTTGCAAACGTGCTAGATATTTTCTAATGATTAAAATGTCTAGTATAGTTTGTAACACAGTGACTTTAGTGAGGTAGATATTTTGAGATATACAGACATGATTATTGGCGGATACAAAACATTGCAAATGTATCATAGATATACAACAAGCAATGCTCTGCATTAGAGGAAGGGGTTTATACAAACTACTTTCTTTTGCAACTAAGATTGATGTTTCTACACAATAAGCCAACAGCAGTAACCTGTTGAAACTCTTACTAACGTTTTTAGGCGGTGGAACTGGAGGTCTTTCAAACCTTTCTACCTCATGACGTGTGCAATTCAAATTTCATTTAAAACCCTTGGTAGCAAACGACAACCATGTTTTCGAGTCAAACAGATCTGTCCCTGCTTTCAAGAAATGTATAAGCATTCATTCTATTGCATAGGTTCTTATGAAATCGAAAAATTGTGAATGAAAGAAAGCCATTAAAATACTATTGTTGAAATGGGCAAAAAAAGGGAAAACTGAGTTGAACAAGGTAATTTGAGACACATTTCATAGCAGGTCTTTATTTTCTAAATAAAAAGTGGTAAAAAAGAAATAAGGTGTTGTTCATTTGGCAGTAAAGCATTGCTAAGCTACATGTGATTTATACCATACTAGAGGCTATTATGCAATAAAACATAAGAGACGGGTCGTGGTTAGGGACACCATCAGTAAAGATGGCTCCTTGAGAACCTCTGATGCAGTGAAGGGAAATTAAGGCATTGTGCCCTCTCCTACTGACACACCGCCGGCAAGAAACACACATTCGAAGACAGCTGAATCCCGGAATGCAGCTGGGTCCGTTTCCGACCTCTGAAGGAGATGGCAAACGGGGGATCAACCCGGATGACTCGCGGGCCGCACGTCTTTGAAATGGAGCCCTGTGACGCGGTCTCAGCCTAGAATCTAAGTCGCAACACAGGACCGCCAGTGACTGAGGCGGCAAATGCAGGGTAAGGAACAAGTTACTTACCTGTAACTGTTGTTCTCCAGCATGGGTCTGGCATGGATTCACATGCTCATTAATATTCCCCGTCGTCAGGCTGGGAATCCTCGGAAAAGAAAAATCAGTATCAGTTTCGTTTCTGATCTGTCTTTCGTAGTAGTAACCAATCACTGATCTCTGCGTCATACTGACCACAGCCAATGACTGCCATCTCCCTAAGCCCCGCCTCTGGCAGCCATCTTCAGATTTGGTAGCACGTGAAGAGGCAGTATGACCAAGTGAAGAGCCGCAGAGGGGTAGGAGGGAGGGTTCGCATGCGAATCCATGCCAGACCCATGCTGGAGAACAACAGTTAAAGGTAAGTAACTTGTTCCTTCTCCAGCATGGGGTCTGGCATGGATTCACATGCTCATGAATAAAAGAATACATAGCAGTACACACATACACAACCACGGGAGGTGGCATAGGCTCAACATTAAGCATTACATCAAAACTCAACATTAAGCAATTCTTACCTCCTCACCAGGCTCACCTTAGGCGAACAGGTTGCGCAGCACTGCTTGGCCGACCCTGGACTCCTCCCTGGAATCCCGATCGATGCAGTAGAATTTCATGAAGGTGTGCGTCGACCTCCACGTAGCAGCCCTGCAGATGTCCAGCAAGGGCACACGAGATAGGAACGCCGTGGTAGCTGCGATCGCTCTGGTGGAATGGGCTCTCGGACAACCGATGGCAGTACATGATACAGCCGGAGAGCCATCTGGAAATGGAAGCCTTCAAGAGAGCCTTCCCCTGATTGACAGGTCCAAAATTCACAAAAAGTTGTGACGTCTTCCAAAAACACTTCGTGCGGTCCACGTAGAACTTCAGCGCTCTAGCCACATCCAGCGAGTGCAAAGTCCTTTCAGCCGGCGACGAAGGCGACGGGAAGAAAACAGGCAACACCAAGGGTTTGTTGAGGTGGAAGTCCGACGGCACCTTGGGCATGAAGGAGGGGTGCGTCCTGAGCACTACCCTCGTGTCGTGAAAAGTTAAGTACGGGGGCTTGCAGGAAAGGGCTTGGATCCCTCCCACCCATCGTGCGGAGGTGATGGCGACAAGAAACGCTGTTTTCCACGACAAGAACTTCAACGGAGCCGAGTGCAGAGGCTCGAACAGAGGTCCCATGAGCTTGGTCAGCACCACGTTGAGCTCCCACGCCGGGGCCAGGGCCTTCACCGGCGGGAACGATCTGAACAGTCCCTTCATGAATTCTTTCACCAGACGATGAGACCACAAAGACGACCGTCCCGTGGTTCTGGTGTATCGGGAGATCGCAGCAAGATGAATCTTGATGGAAGCGTGCGCCAGTCCAGCCTTGGCCAGCGTCAGCAGGTATGGCAGTACTTGGGGAGCCGTAATCCGTAGAGGGTTAATCTTCTGTGCGTGGCACCAGACAGAGAACCTCTTCCATTTGTGTCCGTAGCATTTAAGAGTTGAGGACGCCCTGGCCTTTGCAAGAACCTCTCTGCAGTCGGCCGGTATGTCGTAACCTCCAAACTCTAGCGCTGCAGGAGCCAGGCCTGCAAGTTCAGCGACTTCGGGTCGTGATGGAGGATGGCGCCTCCTTCCCTGGAGAGAAGATCCGCGTCCACTGGCAGTTTGATTGACGGGGACGCTGACAAGTCCAGAAGGTCCAGGAACCATATCTGCCTCGGCCACGCAGGTGCGACGAGGATCATCCTGCACCGTGACCTCTTGAGCTGGTTGATGAGGGACTTGATGGACCTCACCCTGGCCACGTCCGCAACCAGCATCCGCTGCACCTTGCCCAAGATGGCCCTCGTCCTTTCCTCCGACGGAGAGGCCAGAAGCGACACTGTGTCGAGCTTCGCTCCCAGAAACAGTGCGTCTTGCGCGGGCACCAGGTGGGACTTGGCATAGTTTATGGAGAACCCCAGGTCTGTGAGTAGTTGGACGGTCCTTGCCGTGTGCTCCACGGCGAGCTCCTTCGTCTTTGCTCGGATGAGCCAGTCGTCCAGGTAGGGGTAGACGTGGATCCCCCTCTAGGCGCAGCCGCGCTGCCACCGGTGCGAGGCACTTGGTGAACACCCTGGGTGCCGACCTCAATCCGAAGGGAAGGGCTCTGAACTGGTAGTGACGCCCTTGGACCACGAATCTGAGAAACTTTCGGTGTCCCTTTAGGATGGGGATATGGAAGTAGGCATCCTCCAAATCCAACAACGACAGGAAATCGCCCTCCTCCAGTTGAACCAGGACGTGTTGGAGGGTGACCATCCGGAACTTCTGTGCCTTGATGAATTTGTTCAGTCGTTGTAGGTCCAGGATGGGACGCCATCCTCCCGTCGTCTTCTTCATGAGGAAGTATCTTGAGTAAACTCCGGAACCCCGAAGTCTCTTTGGGACGAGCTTGATGGCGCCCTTCCTGAGCATCGCCTTTACCTCCAAGAGAAGTTGAGGGACGTGATGTTCCTTCCTGGCCACAGGGGGGGGACGCGCGGGCACCTCTTTAGAAACTCGAGTGTGTGACCCTGAGCCAGGGCGTCCAGCACCCAACGGTCGGTGGAGATGGATTCCCACGCGCTGACAAAGCTCGCCAGCCGGCCTCCCACCGGGGTGCTTCAGTGGGGGCCCGACCGCACGGCCGGTTCAGTCCTGCTTCGACGAGGCTTTGCCACCTTGTCCTCCTTGGCGACGACAGCGGGGTCCGCCCGACTTGCCTCGTCCCCTGTAGGCTTCCTGTGACGACGAACGGGCCGCTTGACGATAGGTGGAAAATCCGCCGCTGGAACCTTTGGAGGCACCCTGTTTGCCTCCGCCGCTCCGAAAAGGCGGCCGTCGTTGCTGGAGAACACCAAGAGCCCGGGCCGTCTCCGTGTCCGCCTTGATGGCTTGTAGGGAATCGTCCACTGTTTTCCCAAACAGGTTGCTCCCGTCGAACGGCATGTCCATGACTCTGGTCTGCACGTCCTGACGGAAGTCAGTAGCCTTGAGCCATCTATGCCGCCTAAGACACACGCCGTTGCCCAACTGGCGAAATCCAGTGTCAGCGATGTCCGTCGCTATCGTAATGGCGTGGTCCGACGCCACTTCTCCTTCCTGCAAGATCTCGAAGGCCTCCGCCCTCTTGTCGTCTGGTAGGAAGTCCAGCAGGGGGGCGAGTTTGTTCCACAACTCCCTGTCGTAGCGAGCTACGATAGCCAAGGCGTTGGCAGCCTTAATCGTCGTCGCTGCCGATGAGATGACTCTGCGTCCCATCGTGTCCAATTTCTTTCCCTCGCCGTCCGGCGGGGAGGTTGACGTAGAGGCCGCAACCCCCCCCCCGCTTTCTTATTGGCCGCTGCGGAGACGACCGAGTCCGGGGTCGGCTGTGCCCGAAGGCACAAGGGGGCCGCGTCCGGGACCCGGTACTTCTTCTCGTACCGATCCCTTCTAGCCGTCGTTGTGGATGGGTTCTTGAGGAGGGAGAGACCCTCATCCCAGATATTGTCCAGTAGAGGTACAGCGAGGACTGTCTTCCTCTTGGTCTCGCGCCGTTGATAAAGGAAACCTTCCTTCTTCTCTTCCGGGCAGAGGTGGAAAAGCTCGGATTCCCTGGCGATCATGGCGTGAAACGATCCAATCTCGTCGGGCGGGGAAACCCGGGTGGGAGGTGACGACGGGAGATCCTCGTCGTAAACCTCGTCGTCTGTACCCGTCGCGGCCGTGTCAGTCCCCGTATCATCCCCACGTGTCGTGGATGGGGAGGAGGGCTGAGCAGGGCGTGATGGTTGAAAAGGAGGTGGAGGATGAATGCTTCTTCTCTTAAGAGGAGGGCTCCCAGAAGGGCCTGGCTCCGGGTCCCCTGTCGGGAGCGGTTCCTCCGTTGGTGGTAACGGCAGTCTCGTCCTTATCTCCGAGCATAAGGACTGTATAGCCAACAAAATGGCCGCCGAGTTGTCTTGCGGCACTGGTTGAGGGGGTTCCGATGGGCGATCAGGAGCCCCGTCGGCACCCTCGACGTTCTCGTCGTCTCCCACGTCGGGGTCCCTCCCGACAGGATGGTCTTCTTCCACGCCAGCGCCGTGGCCTAATACTTCGATCAGCTCCTCCTCAGAGGTTGAGGCCGAATCCACGACGACCTCCTGCCCCCCCCTTTTTCTTCTCCGTCGGAGGTTTCACGGGGGTCCTGTCGATGGGCATGAAAGAAGACTCCCTCTGCGGTGGCAGGGAGATTCTGGGCCCCGAGGTCGCCACCACTGGTGTAGCCTCCACAGGCTGAGCCAGGGCCGCCGCGACTGTCTCGATAGAGGCCTTGGCCAGATGGATCAAGGCTTTCACCACCTTAGGTGCGCTCACCGCCTTCTCCTTGGGGGGAGGGTCACAACCTCGCTCCCCCTCCGATGGGGCCTTCGAGCACGACTGGGGTCTCTCCAGGAGCTTTGCCGGGTGCTCGGCCTTCCTCTTACCCGAGCCAGAGCGTTGGCTCGTGGTTGATGGCGCCGGGGAGGATGCGCCCTGCCTGGCGCCCGTAAAGCCCGACCGTTCGGCGCTCCCGGTGCCAGCGGACTCGCGGTGCTTGGCCTTCTGTTGGACCCCCGTCGCCGGGGCGCCCTCAAAGGTCTTAGAAGACCGCTCGGACTTCTTCTTCTGGCCTGACGGGCTCTTCCCTTCCAGCCAGTTGGCGAGACGCTGATGGCGGTCCTTCATGGTCCGCTCCGACATATTGCCGCAAAACGCACAGTCCTTCTCCACGTGCGTCTTGTCTTTATGCAGGCAGTAAAGGCAAAGGGAGTGTTCGTCCTCCTTAAAGACATTCTGAAGCTGGCATCCAGGGCAGACCCTGAACAGCTTTCCGGGCGTCGAGCTTCCCTTCTCCTGGGCCATGCTCGAGAAGGGCCTAAGAAACTTCTGGAGTCCTCCAAAAGCATGGCTCGACGAAATCTTCAACCTTGAGGGGCGTAGAAGAATCCGACACGGGTCCCCGTTGATCGGATAAAGAAACGGTGGAGCTTGAGGCTCTTTTGACCGAAAAAGAGAACATTTTCCTAAGAAAAAGCGCGAAAAAAGCACTAACGCTCGAGAGCAATAGCACGAGGATCCCAACACTTGAACGTGCGGTAAAAATCTGAAGATGGCTTCCAGAGGCGGGGCTTAGGGAGATGGCAGTCATTGGCTGTGGTCAGTATGACGCAGAGATCAGTGATTGGTTACTACTACGAAAGACAGATCAGAAACGAAACTGATACTGATACTGATTTTTCTTTACCAAGGATTCCCAGCCTGACGACGGGGAATATTCATGAGCATGTGAATCCATGCCAGACCCCATGCTGGAGAAGGAAAGGAGCTGTGCTGTGTCTCTACCGGCATAGCAGAGTGGCTGCTGCCCGACACCCAAGGAAACTGCACTCAGGGAGAAGGTAGGGACTGGAAGTCCCAGAGTGAGAGACTGGCCTGGTGTCCATGTGGCAGGCACGCGGGGCAAGCCAGCCCCCGGGGAACGATCAAGGGCTGTGAGTTCCGCCTGCCAGAATCCTCCGAGGCAGTGATGGATGAGGGTTGTTATGGGGAAGTGGAGGGGGGAGAGGGCTGGCCATGGACATCATACCAGCCCGTCCCTGGGACACTATGCGACACCAGTGTCAGGGAGGCAGTCTTCCTCCGAGGATGGAGGGGTGGTGGCTGGTCAGGGACCTCACAGCAGCCACCTCCCCTGAGGTGCTAGGGGACGCCAGCACCTACGAGGCTCGGTGCCTCGATTGTTGGCAGGTCTGGCCCTGCCGGCTCATGCGGACCCTGGCTGTCTTTTCTTTTTGGCAGGCGGCCCCATGGCACCCTGGCCTGCAGACCCTGCATACTCACAGTGGGCCTGCAGTCCTTAATGAGAGAGACACACTCATAATTCCATTATGGAGTCTGCAGCCGTTCTGTCGCACGTGCCTGGCAAGGCTCCGTTTTATTAACTTGGGCCATGACGCAGTCATGGTATCTTAAAAGGGCAAAGCCTATGGGAGGGACACATCCCCTTAAAGGGGAAACACACATGGGAGGGTTCACTACACACCAACCGTCGGCACTGGCGTAAGACCTGGAGCACTGGGCGGGCCAGTCCTACCTGTCAGGTCCTCTGACAAGCCAGAGACTCTGGGGGTGTCGTGAAGGAGCGGGGCTGGCGCCCCGTGGAAGACCCGGACCGCGCGTGCAGCCGTGAGCAGGTGAGCGGAGCCGGTTTCAGGAGACTGCCGCAGCAAGCTGAAGCTTCCCACTGCAGAGAAGCCTTGTACGCAGGTGCTGTGTTCCGGCCCCGCGGGGGTGGGGGGTTAGGGCCTCCAGGCTCCAGTGCATCCTGACTCGAGGAAGAGTGTGGAGCAGGCAGGGGCCTTCTCAATAGCTAAGTACTGCAGAGTTCCCCAAGAGGCTGGTGCTAGATCCATGCATAGCAATGGCAAGGCAAGGGCACTCCCAGTAGTTTTATTCCTTTACCGGACTACCCCAAACAAGTACCTGCAGTGGCTTGGTGTTATGATCTTTCTTGGGCTGTCAAGCCCACAAAGAACACACGGACACCAGCAAAGTAATAATGCAACTGCTTTTCTTTATTTTCAAACTGGAAGTGCCCCCAAGGGCATCCTCCTTCCCCCCCTATACGTCCCCCCTTGCAAGTGAGATGCCTTACAGGGCACTCACCCGTGACAACACCCCCAGACGAATGTCCTTTCAAGTAATGTTTATAAATGTTCTTTCACATAACACCACCTTGGCCTTGTGGCAACACAGTTAACACTCCTCCACTAACCTGGGAGGTCTTCTAACGTTCCTCCGAGGTCTGCCTCGCGGCTCTGGGTGGGAGCCGCCGCCGGTGTCTTCCTCGGGGTAGACATGGCGTTGAACCTGTGGTTCGAGGGGGACCCACCCGTCATCCTGAATGTCTCCATCTTCCAGGTCCTGTTCTTCAGGTGTCCTCTCTTCTGCGCCTTTCATAACATGCTTGAACCTTGAGCTGTTGCGGGTCACTTCCTGTTCTCCATTCGTCACGGTTATCATTGTTCCTTTGACCACGATTACTTGGAGAGGTTTGGGTGCGAACTGAGAGTCTGTTTTTCTAGTTACAGCCCTTTGTACCCATACTTCATCTCCAATTTGGAATTCCTTGGACCTTGCTCTCCTTCTCCTATCAGTCTGTTCACGAGCTTTCTCCTTTACCGCTCCATCTCTTCTGATGAATTTGTGGTCTACTCCAGGACGCCTTGCTGGATTGTTGATGACCCTGGTTCTGACTTGAAATTTCATCATGAGCTCTGCTGGGGTTCTGTTGGTGGCTTCGTGAGACGTGTTCCGATAGTCTCGTAACATTCTACATAGCGCTTAATGGGGGTCAGTTCCCTCCAGGCGTGCTCTCTGCATGGTCTTTTTAAACACCATGAACCTTTCCGCCATTCCATTCACTTGCGGCCATCTTGGTGTTACTCTTTGGTGACGGAACCCCATGTGTTTTGCGAACACCCCAAATTCATGACCACTGAAAGGAGCTCCATTGTCTGACTTTAGTGTCTCTGGTATTCCCCGTTCGCTGAAGACTTCATCGAACGTCGCTGCGACGTGAGCAAATGCTGTAGACTTGACGCGTTTCACAATGGGGAACCTTGAGTGTTCGTCAATGAATAACAGTAAATAGTCCCCTTCCTCCCGTGGACCATAGAAATCGAATGCCACTCTTTCCCAAGGATGTTCCGGGATCGTGGTTATTCTGAGTGGTACTGGCGGTTCAGGTTTTGCTGTGCACTGACATGCTATGCAGTTCTTTACCCACCGGTCGACAATATCGTCCATGAAGGGGAACCACACGTTGCATCTTAACTGTCTTTTCGTGTTCTCCGCTCCCCGGTGTCCTTCGTGTGCTGTCTTGGTGACCTCCGAGCGCAATGTGGTAGGGATGATTATCTTACATCCTCGTAATAGGATGGACTTATCCTGAACTGCTAACTCCGTCTGCACTCTCGCCAGACGCTCCATCTCATCCCGGAATGCTGCTGGGTGGTTTTGGACTGCTCTGCGAAAGTCTTTCCATTTGTTGTTTTCTGTCAAACTGATTGCTAGCGCCAATGATGAATCAGCAGCTGACGCAACAGCAACAGTCTCAATGGAAATGGCAGACGGTAGTGCATTGGCGGTGACGTAACTTCTGTATTCCGCATCGCCGTGGAATGTGGTTGCCCGCCGGGTGTCTGGAGAGATAGTCCCTCAGGTTGTTCTCACCCCCTGGCCGATGTCAAAATCATACTCCTGTAACCTGATGCCCCATCTCTCAATCCTGGGGGGCATTTTCGTGCGCAGATTACCAAACAGAGATAGCAAGGCTTGATGGTCTGATCAGGGTGAACTCTTTCCTCCAACGATGAAATTATGGAAGTGTTTGCACGCCCCGACAGCTGCCAGGCTTTCTTTCTCAGCCTGAGAGTATGCAGATTCTGGCGGAGCTAGAGCTCTACTGGCATAAGCTGCTATGTGCCTTGGGTGGGAGTCCTGGCCACTGGTCTGCGCTAGAATGGCACCCAGACCTACCGGACTGGCATCTACCACTATCTCAGTGTGCCATTCATGGTCAAAGTATGCCAGCTTTCTCGCTTCCGCCAGAGTGTTTGATGGTATCAAAAGCCGCTTGGCAATCCTCAGACCATGTGAAAGCAATGTCTTTTTGCAGCAGGTGCCTGAGGGGGATCAGTGATGGAAGCAAATTGCGGAATGTACAGAGCACAGTATCCGGCCAGCCATAGAAATGATCTGACATCAGCAATCTGGGAAGGTTTATCAAGGTGGAAAATGGTGGATACTTTCTTAGGGTTAGGGGTCATTCCATCCGCTGAGATGTGGCCAAAGAACTTGAGCTTGGCCTTGCTGAACCGGCACTTGTCGATATTGAGGGTTAGTCCAGCATCCTGTACTGCTCGGCATGCTGCACGGAGCGCTTCATTGTGTTCCCTGCGGGACTTCCCAAAGACCAGAATGTCATCACTGTAATTGAGAGTCCCTTTTACAGGACGTATGACTTGTCGAATAGTTTCGTGAAAAATTTCAGCCGCTGAGGAGATCCCAAAATTTTGCCTCTTGTAGCGGAATAGTCCATCATGCGATGCAAATGTGGTAATTGGCCGTGACTCGGGGTGAAGTACCAGCTGATGGTACCCTTGATTTAAATCCAGTTTGGAGAAGAGGACTGATTTGTTTAGCTGGACTATCATGTCCTCGATCTTGGGTCCTGGGTGTCGCTCCCGTTGTATGGCAGTGTTGGCTACTCGCATGTCTACACATAATCTCAGGTGGCCACCTTTTTCGGGACGATTACAAGGGGGGATACCCATGGTCCTGTGGCAGGCTCAATGATATCATCTCACAGTAGTTGGTGTACCTCCTTTGCAACCTCCTCTTGTAGGTGAAATCCTACCCTGCGTGGGTGTTGTGGAACCGGTTGAACTGCTGAGTCTATGTGTACCTTAATCGGTGGGCCCTTCATTTTGCCTAGACCTTGACACAGTTGCGGGAATTCTTTGATGTCGTCATCTTTGGTGATGGCTGAGTTGTCGTGAGATGACATGGCTCGAACCAGTCCTTGCTGTGTAACCTGACCGTCCGATGACAGGACATCGCCCTCTTGGACTGGAATGTTGATTAGTCCCAAACAAGATGCTGTCTTGAAACTTAACAGACACCGCCCTTTGGTGGGGCTTCTGATGACATGGATAACGGTATTGGTGGTTTTGTCAGCAAACGTCTTCTTGCAAATTATCCAATACACTGCAGCGGGGTATTCGCTCCCCATTGGTATATTTTAGAGCATGATGAGTTTAGCGTCGGTTTGTTGCAGAGTGCTTGAAATTCTTTTTCCCCCATTACATTTACTGTCGCTCCTGAGTAAACCAAAAAACAATTGTTTGCGGCAAATGTCTATCACTATCCTGGGCGCCTCCTGGGCCTCTTGTTCATCCATGATAAGATTGACAAACTCATCATGGGCATATGGATCGTATGCGATGTCATAGTCTCTCTGAAGTTCAGTTGACGACTCGCGACATGCCACTTGTGGTCCATCATAGCCATCTGTCACTTGCGCAGCTTGTCCATGTAGCACGTACTCTTGACTGTCTTCGTCCGGGTATGCTTCCTCTACCACACGCACATACCTCCTTGGACTCTGTTGGTAGAACCGTGACTGTTGGGTTGGGCTTGTGTACGTCCTTTGGGCTGGCCTGACTTGCGAGCTTGCACTCCCGCGTGGAGTGGGAAATGGTTTCCCTTCACTGCATACAGACTGAAAATGGCCTTCCCTACCGCAGTTGCCACACTTTTGTGAGAGAGCAGGGCATGATCCTGTGTGCGGAAATGCCATTCCACACCTGTAGCACTGTCTTTGCATACGTGCGGTCAATGTGTTATTTGAATTGATGTTTCTGTCGTAGCTTCTGAAGTTTCCAGCGTGAATCGCTGCTATGATGTCACTCTTGTCCTGTTTTACAGTGGCATTGCTGGCCATGTGTGTGGCTTGCTTTTCCACTCTCTAGAGTATGCGCGCCATTTTGCTCACTTCTTCAATAGAGACTGGTTTCTTTAGGAGTTGCTTCTGTAGAGTCTACGACACTCAGCCTTTGATCACTCTGAGAGCTTCATCAAGCGAGAACGCATCAAATTGGCAATGCGCGCCTTTGACACGAAGTCTTGTGAGGAATTCATCCACCGTTTCATCGCTGCGCTGTGAGCATTGGTTGAAAACATATCTTTCATAGACTCTGTTGGGGACAATGACAAGACGTTTGTTCAGGGCAGCTATGAGGGCATCAAAATCAGTTATTTCCGTGGGTGGAATGGTTTTGATTAATGTTTTTATTTCTCCGCCTGCCGTGTTTATGAACATGCTGCGTGGGCGAGGGGAGTTTTCTTCCCCCGCGGCATCAATGAAGTTATTGAAGTCTTCTAACCATTCCACCCACCTCGCTCCTTTGTCTGCTTGGGGCGTCATGGAGAATGGGGGTGGCATGCGCCATGCTGTGGCGGTAGACCTAATGACTGCTAGCGCAGGTGGTGGTTGCGAGCTGGATATCGCTTGATCCGCCACTGTACTCGTGGTGATGTTTTGTGCTCCTCACTAGCAATTTGTGTTCCACCTGACGTCGCTGCTGTCTGAAACGTCGAGCGTTTGGGCGCGCCTGCGCACTACTGTGGCAATGGTATAATGGGTGGTCGAGTTCCAAGTTGTTTTGCTCACACTCCGAAATAAGTACTGCGACGAGGAAGAAGGTTGCAGCAAAATAAGGATTAGTCAAAAATGGAGGAAAAAAAAATATGACAATGCATTACTTACCGTAAAAGCATTTCTGATGGTTGTATCTGCTTAGATTCACATGCTGTGCATAGGTCCGACATCCAGTGGTCACTGCGGAGTATTGCGTTTTGTTTTTCGTAGTCGAAAAGGGGACGTCGACAAGGCGTGTCTGTAACACTATCCCTATAGTGACATGCGTTGTACCCACAATCCCTCACGCGTCGAGGTCCGTCTGTTTGTATTTTTCTGCCCTGAGGGAGCCTTCTAGACGTGAGTGAGTACAGAAAAGAGAGAAATATATAGAAAAGGATGTCTATGTTCCTTCCATCCGAGCGGGGAGGAAGGGTGGGCGCATGTGAATCTAAGCAGATACAACCATCAGAAATGCTTTTACGGTAAGTAATGCATTGTCTTCTGATGTTTGTTAATCTGCTTAGAATCACATGCTGTGCATAGACTAGCGAGCAGTACCCGGAGTTGGCGGTGGGTTATGAGAAGGAACAGTAGAGAAAAGATGTCTTAATACTGCCTGTCCCACCTGGGAGTCAGATCTAGAGTGTGTATCTAGACAGTAGTGTTTTGTAAAGGTGTGCACAGAACTCCAGGTAGCCGCTTTGCAGATGGACTCAAGGGGAACATTTGCAATTAATGCTATGGAAGCCCCAGTGCCTCGAGTGGAATGTGCTCTTGGCTTGAAGGGTAGTTCTCTCTTAGCAAGAGAGAAACAGAGAGTGATGCATTGAATAATCCATCTAGATATAGTGGACTTTGAAACTGCATCTCCTTCTCTTCCTGCTGCCACCGAGACAAAGAACTGATTAGTCTTTCTCAGTGGTCTGGTTCTTTCCATGTAGAACATGACAGCTCTGCGTACATCCAGTGTATGCAGACTTTTTTCTCCCAAGCTGGAAGGGTTTTGAAAGAACGTTGGTAGTTCTATTGACTGGTTTACATGAAATTTGGATATCAAGTTTGGTGCAAACCTTGGGTGTGTGCGTAGAACCACTTTATCTTTGTGAACTGTTACGAAGGGGTCTAGTACAGAAAGAGCCTGTAGTTCACTTACTCTCCTAATGGAGGTGACAGCTATTAGGAAAGCAGTCTTAAGAGTGAGGTCTTTAAGAGTTGCCTTGTGCATGGGTTCGAAAGGAGGGCCCATGAGTCTTGAAAGTAAAACATTTAGGTCCCATCCGGGAGCTGGGTTAGCTATTGGAGGATGTATTCTCTTTACCCCCTCCATGAAGGCCTTGATAACTGGTATCTTCCACCACAACACTTTAAGTTGGGAAGTGGTGTATGCAGAAAGTGCCGCTAGGTGGACCTTAATGGAATTGAACACTAGACCTGAATCCAGTAAATGGGTCAAGTATAGGACAATGTTAGTGGGAGAGCAATCAACTGGGTTGATGTTCTTAATTCTACACCAGATGACAAATCTTTTCCACTTGCTAGAATAGCAGTGGCGAATATTCGGTTTTCTGGATTCCCCGAGGATGTCCATACATCTTTGCGGGAGTTGTAAATGTCCAAATTCTACGATCTCAGGAGCCAGGCTGCTAAGTTCATGGTCTGAGGGCATGGGTGCAGTGTCCTGCCCTTGTCCTGTGACAGCATGTTGTACGGGCAGGGAAGTTTCACTGGGGAGATAGGGACATCTCCATCAAGTGAGCGAACCATGGCTTCCGGGCCCACATTGGGGCCACTAGTATCATGGTAACCTGCTCGTGGTGCATCTTGTGCACCACCTTGTTGAGAAGGGGAGTCGGGGGAAAGGTGTAAACAAATTTCCCTGACCATTGAATCGACAGACCGTTCCCCTTGGACTGGTTCTGGGGGTACCTGGAGGCGTAACTTTGGCATTGTGAGTTTTCTATAGTTGCGAACAGGTCTATTTCCGGGAATCCCCATTGCGTGAAGACGTCTAAGACGATGTCTTTGTGCATTGCCATTCGTACTCTTCGGGCAGGGGGAAGTCTCTGCTGAGCTTGTCTGCTAGCAGATTGAGTTCCCCTGGTACATGTTGTGATAGTAGGAACATGTTGTGTTTGAGAGCCCACTTCCATATATTCTGGGACAGCTTGGACAGTCCTGGAGAGTGAGTGCCCCCTTGCTTGTTGAGGTAGTACATGGCTGTGGTGCTGTCTGTGAGGACCATCACTGTCTTTCCTTGTAGGTGTTTCTGAAAGGCTTTTAGTGCTTTGAACACTGCTAGAAGTTCCAGCAGGTTTATATGCTTGGATGCTAAGCTCGGAGTCCACGCTCCGTGAGCAGTCAGATGGGATAGGTGAGCCCCCCCATCCCGTGAGGGATGCGTCTGTGGTTAGAGTGGCTTCCACTGCGGGTGTGGCAAAAGTCTTCCCTAACAACAGGTTTTCTTTTGTCCACCACCGCAGCGAGAGAACTAAGGCCTGCGAGACCACCACTAGATCGTCCCATTGTCCGCTGGCCTAACACCACTGGCTGTTGAGCCACTCCTGCATTGGGCGCATGCGCAGGCGCGCGTGAGGTACCAAATAAATACATGACGCCATTATCCCTAGCAAGCGCATAGCCTTGCGTACCGTCACCTCTTGACCTGCTACATAATGGGGGATCTGAAACAGCATGTTTTGGACCCTCTCGTTGGAGGGGAAGACGAGGCCTTCCTTTGTTTGAATTAGAGCCCCTAAAAATTGTTTGACTTGGCTGGGGTCTAAGCTGGACTTCTTTTCGTTGATGGAGAAGCCCAGTTGGTACAAAAGGTTTACAGTCTTTTGGGTATTGGAGAAGCATGTCTCGTAAGAATCCCCGGTTATGAGCCAGTCGTCGAGGTAAGGGTATATTGGGATGAATAGCCTGCGCAGGTGTGCCGCTGCTACTGCCAGTACTTTTGTGAATACCCTCGGTGCAGAAGCTATCCCGAAGGGTAGTACTCTGAATTGGTAGTGTTTGTTCCCTATCTTGAACCTGAGGTATTTCCTGTGTGCTGGCAACATTAAAATATGAAAGTATGCATCTTTCATGTCTAGCGTTGTCATGTAATCCCCTTGTGATAACAGTGGGATTACTTCCTGCAAGGTCACCATACGAAACTTTTGGGGTTTAACAAAGTTGTTCGCTGGGCGCAGATCTAATACAGGGCGCATGGTTAGGTCCTTTTTGGGTACAAGGAAGTACACTGAATAAATACCTTCTGTTACCTGAGATAGGGGGACAGCTTCTATAGCTTCTTTTTTCAGTAGTTCTTCTACTTCTTGAAGAAGAATGGTGAGGTGCTCCGGTGTTATGCGTTGGTTCCGTGGGGGTCTGTACTTCGGGGAACCGTTGAATTCTATGCAGTATCCGTGGGCTATGGTGGATAGTACCCAGCGGTCTGACGATATTCCCTCCCATGCTGATAGGAACGATGTAAACCGGCCCCCGACCGGTGATGCATGGGAGGGGACCCGAATCTTCGGGTCATTTGTTGGTATTGGGCGTGGAACCTCTGGGGCTGGAGCCGCGACCTCTTCCTCTGCCACGCCGTTGGCCTCTTTGACTGAACTGGGTGCTACCCTGGTTCGAGGGCCAGTTGGTAGCAGAGTAAAATTGTTGTTGGTTCTGCTGCTGGCGTTGGCCACGAAAGGAGCGTCTATTGCCATAGCCGCGTCTGTTAGGGGGCCTAGAAATTTGGTCAAGAGTCTTGATGGTATCAAACTCTTTCTTCGCATGTTCTAGGGCCTCATCAACTGCTTTTCCAAACAGATGTGTCTGTTCTAAGGGCTTATTTATGAGGGAGGCTTGGGTTTCTGGCTTAAAACCTGAATTGCGTAGCCAGAATTGGCGTTTGAGAAGTATTCCCTGAACCAGGGAGCGGCCAGCCGTCTCAGCGGCATCTAGGGAGTTCTTCACGATGCCCTGGTTTACAAGCGTTCCCTCTGATATTTCAGCTAACAGGCGTGAACGCAGGGGTTCAGGTGCGTCCTCCGCTTCGCTGCGCAGCTTGCTCCACTGTGCATCTGCGTGGCTAGCTAGTAGGGAATTGTTATTTGCAATTCTAGTAGAGAAGGCGGCGGAGGTCGTGATTATTTTCCCCAGTGCGTAGAGCTTCTTGCCCTCCTTGTCAGGTGGTGCTTCACTAGTGGATAGTGGTACCCCCGCTCTTTTTCTTGTATTCGTAACTACAAGGGAGTACGGAATAGAATGTCCTCTGATGTACAAAGGGTCAGAGGATGAAGAGCTTTTCTATTCTAGGGTTGACCCCTCTCCCTAAGGCTGGATTGGAAAGGGAAGGAGATAATCTTCTCTTAATAGAAGCCAGGAGCGGAATAGACTGGCTAACAGGGGCTTTTTCTTTAATAACTTTTTCTACAAAGTCTATGTCAGGAAGAGTTTCCCCTGTGTCTATCTCAAAACGCGCTGCTGCCTTGCGCAATAGTGCATTGAGTGAAGGTTGGTCATCTATGGGAGAGGAGTTCCCAATATGTGAATCCTTGAGAGGAGAAGGGAGAAAGGCATCAGGGTCTGAGTGCACTGAAGGGGATTGCCAAGGCTGCACTGACGGGGATTGCCAGGGCTGCGAGGTAGCTGTATCTTCTTCAAAAGCTCCTGCAGTAGTGTAAAGATCTTCTTCGAACCCCTCTTCCTCATGTTCTTCCTCTCCACCCAAACACTCCTCATGTTCCTGTAGGTATTGCTCCTCCTCAGTGAGGTCATATACATCTGTGGAAGGGGGAAACAGCCTAGGAATCTTGACTCTAGGGTCATCCTGGGGCCATTCTCTTTGTCTTTTGTGAGTGGGTGGGTCTTGGCTTCCCAGAAACCTTTCCATTTTCTCCATGCAAGAATGGAGTCTTTCAAGGGTCTCATGGGGTACCCCTGAAAAGTCTAAAGGGGGGAAATCAGTGTTTTCATCCTCAAAACGCTTAGAACGCTCCCACAATGTCGAGGAGAGGTTTCCGTCTCCCTCTGAAAAGCCCTCTGGTAGTTCAGAAGTGCCCTTAGATGAAAGGGGCTGTTCCTGGCTACTTTTGTGCTTTTTCGGCGCGGTATTCGACATTTGTTTCGTCGTCCGCGTACGTTTGTCTTCGGAGACCATTCTCGCTAGGCTCTCGACAACAAGTTTGTCCGTCGAGGGCTCTGTTGTCGACGTTGCCTGCGTTGCGCGTTGTTCCTCGACGGGCGCTCTATGGAGCGTTACGTCGGATGATTTTGGGGTAGCGCCCGTGTTTGATGAAAGCCCAATCGCTGGTCGCGGCTGCGTTTGCGGGTGGGGCTTGAGACCTTTACGGTCTGAGGTAGACGCCGGAGTACCCTGCGTCCCCTTCGGCGCTGATGGATCCTTCGTCCTCGACGAAGAAGAGCCGTTTAGTTTTATGGGGTCTATGTGCGTCCTTGTCGCCGGGGTGTTCATCCTCATAAGCAGGGCGTGAGCCGAGCCCGTCGGGGCCGGGGACGGACGTCGAGGAGGGTGAGCACTCCTTCTGGGGGGTCATGACTTCCGTGACGGACGTCGAATTATCACCCTCCTCGTCACTTTCTGTAACAGCGGCGGCGGGTGAGGAAACTGACTTCGACATAGCGTAGTCCGCCCACCTCTTAACCTTTCGTTCTTTGAGAGTTCTTGGTTTCAAGAGCTTGCGGGCCGCGCAGCTGTCCTCTTTATGATCGAGGGGCAAGCAACGATTACAGAGCTTGTGTTTATCCTTCCAAGTGTATTTGCCCCTACAGCGTGGGCAAAACTTAAAAGGTGTCCTCTCCATAGCAGAGGCAATAATAGCTGGTGATAACAACCCCAATGGAAAGATAGGGGAGAAAGAAAGACATTCTCAAAGAGAAGATAAAAGTTCGAATCCCCACTCTCCCTACTGTATGTTGGCCGTCGAGGCCAGGCCACGTGTTCGGCAGCGCCGAAGGATCTCCTCCCCCTCTTCCCCTCCGTCGAGAACTTGTTCGGCGGAGAAACAGCTTCACAGCTAACGTCGAGGGGAGGGATCGTTAACAATATAATAAGTATAATTAAGGACCGAGGTCCGTGGTAAGTATTAGCAATGTCTCTCTAGGAGCTCCGCGAAAAGCGACCAGAAGCTGGGCGGAAAAAAACAATCCGAGGGACCTCGACGCGTGAGGGATTGTGGGTACAACGCACGTCACTATAGGGATAGTGTTACAGACACGCCTTGTCGACGTCCCCTTTTCGACTACGAAAAACAAAATGCAATACTCCGCAGTGACCACTGGATGTCGGACCTATGCACAGCATGTGATTCTAAGCAGATTAACAAACATCAGAAATATACATATATATATTTTTTTTCTACATTGGCTGCCAGGCACCCGATGATGTGGGGGGGCCTGTGGGCAGCCCTCTCCACAATGGAAGGCAGTAGGCGCCGTGTGCAGCAGTCTTTCACATCCACGGTCTTCACAGTGTGCGCGTCGGGAACGCATTTGTTTTAGGCCTCCAGACTGCAGGTACAGCGGGATTGCGTGTGCGTGGAAGGAGGAGATGGTGGAAGGGTGGCGCGTATCTGCACGCTCACCCGGGGACAGCTGGACACACGCATGGGGATCCCCAACGTGATGGTAAGGAGGACCGCTGGTGCAGGGAAGAATCCTCATCGCCAAATGTTGGGCTGTCAAGCCCACAAAGAACACACGGACACCAGCGAAGTAATAATGCAACTGCTTTTCTTTATTTTTGAACTGGAAGTGCCCCCAAGGGCAATCTCCTTCCCCCTATGCGTCACTTCCTCCCATGACATTCCCCCTTGCGAGTGAGATGCCTTAAATGGCACTCACCGGTGACAATCTTCCTCCTGTGTAGCATCGCTCTCAAGATTGCCACCTGACACACACCCTCAACTAAATCACTTTCATGGAATGCTCGCTGGAGCAGCATTCAGTCGGCAGGTAGGAACTTGACCGCTTAACTGACAGGTGGGATGCCCTGCAGGCCTGGAGCTTTCCTGCCTATGTATAGTGCCTCGCAGCCAGCAGTCCACCTCCCAGGCAGTATGCTGAGTAACACCAACCTCAGTACCCGCTCAATCTGATGTCCTAACCCATAGCTACATTTAGAATCAGTGACATTTAGAACGTATTGGTTGCAGGGGCTTTGCGGCTGGAACCTGTGGTTGGTCTGAAGTCTGGGCGGGAGCAGCCAAGCCTGCGCCCTGCGGACACACCGGAGTGCCTGGTGTTCGCAGGCTAGTCTGGTGCAGTGGTGTGCTTTTGGCTCCCAGAGGTCTGGCTGCAATGGCCAAAACATCAAAGTCACGGTAGCAAGGGGATATCTCCACAATGCTACTGCCGACTTTACAAAAACAGGCGCACAGAGGTGGTGACAGCCCAAGTCCACGGGATGGACCCACTCCCAGCTATACTTACGAACATGAACTCCTGGCAAAAATCTGCAAGGAAATCCATACAACTCAATAAAAGCACTGAAGAACTCTCGCACAAGATCCAGGTGGAGGCTGACCAGCGGGTGTCTGAAGTGGAGGACACACTGTGTGAGCAGTCCTACGAGGTTGGGGAATGTTCTAGTAGACTGGAGGCTTAGGAGGTGCGCTCTGATGGCCTGAAAAATAAGCAGGACAGGGAGAATCGCTCCCGTAGGAATAACATCCGTATCCAGGGCGTTGTGGTTGGTGTGAGCGATGATTAACTCCCGGGCTCCATGGCCGAGCTCTTCCTAAGCCCTACTGAAGCTACCCGAAGACTCAGCGATTGAACTAGACAAAACACACTGCACCACTGCATCTCCTTCAGGAATATGTCACTTGCACTGTTTCAAGGCCTTGCCTCCTCCACCCTGGCAAAAAGATGGGCCCTCCAGCCCATGACTGTATGGTTACGCTGTAGAGAAATGTCTTACAGGCGGGGGTTCCCCACCGCACTCCACTTCGCCTGCCAGGGTAGACAATGGATTATTCGGACATTGAAAGAGGCTGGGGGGTTGATGGGCCGTCTCAGGTCCCAATCCAGAAGCCGCACAAAAATGGAGGAAGGTGGGAAGAGGGAAGAAGCTGAAGGGGCCAGTCAGAAAGACCTGAACGGCCTTGCAGGAGCATGGGAATGCTATTGTGTTGGGGTGGGAGTTGGGCGGTAGGTTGGGGGGCATATAACTTGTTGAGCTCTGAGCCCGGCAGGAGGGGATGAGTTCTGAGCGGCTGTTGGGTGGGGGAGATTTTGTTTAAGTGTTATAAGGTCTTCCTAATGGGATTCCCTGTTGGATCTGGCAATGTCCAATTCCTAATCCTGTGAGATGCGGTTCGGGGGGAGGGGGAAATTTCTATTTGGAATGTTTACTGTGGGGAAGACACTGGATCACATGTGCTACTTTTTTTTGTTTTTAATTAAAAAAAATGTATTTATTGTGCAATAGCCAACTTTTGACTTAACACTTTCAAAACAATGCATACAAAAAATAAAATTGCCACACTTCAAATAGTTTAGACAAGTCACTAAGCAAAATCTTCCTCAAAAGGAACAAAGGAAAATATCCCATGAGCACTGAAGTTACATTATGGAACAATTAAAGGAGAAAACAAAATACAGCAGGAGAGCAAAAAAGAGCCCAAGTCAAAAAAAGAGCAGAGAAATCGAGCTCCAAAAATCATCTATACACATTGGAACAGTTCCAATAGACAAAGCCATGAGAAAACAAAACCGAGCAGTGGCTCAGGCCATTTTGACTCTAATTATTGTTCATTTCCTTTAGTTAAAAAAAAAGAAAAAAAAAAAAAAAAAGAGGACTCAGTTCCTGATCAAATTCAAGTCCCTTAGAGCTCTGACTAGTTCCATGAGAGAGCAGACTCATGACAAGAGGATAGTCTACCCCAGAACTCGCCAGAATTTAGCCAAGATACCTGATGAACAAATCTGCCAAATCTACGTTCCCTCATGGACCAAGTCCCCGGACAGATGGATAAATGTTTAGATGATTGCATAACCTTATTATGACACTTGTCACAGTACAGCTCTAGTTTCCTTTCTTTGTCTCTAGTGGCCAAATTCTCCAGAGTAGGAAGTAGATTTAATCGAAATCTAAGGAGAGATAGTCCAAAACATAAATCGGGTGTTTTTTTCAGATAGGCGCGGACCATAGATAAGAGTCTTGTCAACCACAGTAAAAGAGGCAGATCTCTTCGCTCTCCTCATACTCTCTATAGTGTCTAACCAGTCCCTTTGTTTCACTTTATATTTTAACCTATTTGGATTTTGAAGGAGTATGTTCGAATCACAGTCTGCTCTCTCTAAAATTTCCAAGCATCTTTGCTGGAACTTAATCAGAAACTCATTTTTACCCTGATGGAACTCTCCAGCAATTTCCTCAAATAGACAATTCTTCGGGGCATCTAGAATTGATCTATACAAGGTCAGCCACTTCTGTTGTAGCCATGATCTGAGGGACACCAAACCCAGTTCATAACGGAGAGAGACTATTGGCACATAATCCGGTACTCCTAGAGTGCGTTTCCATAACTTAGCTTCCCAAAAGTCCCACTCAAGTTCCATAGCTACAAAGTTGTAGTCCAGACCAAACAGGATTATGGGAATAACTTTCCCTATATAAAATTTCACCAAAGGGAGAATCGAGAATTTGCAAAATTGGGATCTGATTTTTTTCATTTGTGCTCCCAATTTTACAACTTTTAGGTCAAATGAGCGCAGCAAGCTGCCTTTTGTTGGAAAAGAGCCAATTGATGCTCCCAAATAGTTTAGTTCTGGGACAACCTCAATCGGTAGTTGGTCCAGATTCCACACAGTGTCTTACTATCTTTCTTGGATGTTTAAATCTTATAATCTTAGACTTCGCTGGATTGATGGTAAGATTATTTTTACTTGCATAGTTTTCTAGAGCAGACAAAAGGCGCTGCAACCCTACTTGGGAATGGTCCAGGACTACCACGTCATCCGTGTATGCCAGCCAATTGGTTTTTGTTTTACCAAGGACCGGTGATATTAAACCTGTCCCTCAACCACTCGGCCAGATCTGCCATAAATGAAATAAACAGAAACAGGGCTAACAGGCATCCTTGGCGGACCCCTCTCTCTACCCTGATAGGGTTTGTCAGAAGACCAGATCAAGATAGGTCTCACCTGCATGGAGTTATTGTGGGGTAATTCTCTCAAGATTGACAATAAACTAGGAGAAATACCCCAATCGTCCAGTTTTTTCCATAGAAGATGCCTGTCAATCGTATCAAAGGCTTGGGAGAGGTCTAACCAAGCCCCAAAGAGGGGAATCCCCCACCTTGGAGAGACAGGGCAGTCAGACAGCTTAAAACCAGCCCATTGAGAGGTAGATAGATAGACCCTTTCTGAAGCCAGATTGCTGCCTTGGAATGACCCCCTTCTTTTTTGCCCACGATTCCAATTCCCCTAAAGATGAGACCTGTAAAGATTTTGCTGTCTGCATCTAAAAGGGAGATTGGCCGGTAATTAATTGCTAACAGTCTATCCCCCTTTTTGTAAATTGGAATCACTATGGAATTCTTCCAAGAAACAGGGAAAAGCTTCAGTCAAATGATGTTATCAAACCGTTTTTTAGAGTCTTTGCCCACAGGGGGGGGTCCATTTTTAGTATGGAGTTGCTCAACCCATTGGGGCCCGCAGCTCTGGAAACTGATGATTTCCTTATCAGCAATTCCAAATCTGCAGCAGAGAAGTCCAGGGACCACTTAATCAATGTATTTCTATCCCTGACTATAGCATTTGGAGAGTCATAGACCCTAGCAAAGTGCTCACACCAAACCTGTTCTTGGATGACCGCGTGCTGTTTTTGGCTACGATTTACCTCATTTAGCCCTACCAAAGCCCAAAAGTTCCTTGAGTTTCCCCTCAATAGAGCTGATCACATTCTCTCACCATCCTGTTGCCACATAAGGTACCTGTGCGCCCTATACCAGTTTCTGTAGTTCTTACTGAGGATTCTCAAACCTTCCTTAAACTGCACCAAATCTGTACACATTCTCTTTAACTTCCCTCTTTGAGATCTAAGAAGCTTCTTCCTTTCACTTATTTCCAAATTAAAAGTGTGTTTGTGGATCCTGTCTGTGTTCTGGAAAACGGAATCAGCTGGTGGCAAGTTAGAAAGAAAAAGAGAATTCACCTCGGCTACAAAGGTTTGAGAGTTGATCTGAAAGTTGATGCACCAGAACCCTCAATTCACAATTTAAACATTTCCCCCCCCCCTGTGAAAAGACCTTACAACATGACCTACTCTATTCGTAGTGAGCACATGATCATAAAACAATGCATCCTGAACCCCTTCAAACGGCAGGACTGCTCTTAATATTAAATGATCATCACTGTTCCCATCACCCACTTGAAAACTTGAGCATGATTCAAAAATACATTTCGAGGCAAAAAGATAAATCGATAGTTGAAAAGGCAGATCCTCTACGCCACGAGGGGAGTTTGGGATATCCCCCACAATGCTCCCATTAAACATTTCAAGGCCCCATTCATGCATAGTCTACCCACATTTTACCGTTTTTGGTAATCTGACGACATCTACCCGAAATTGGGTCCTCTGTGGAGATACATTGGGAGTTTAAATCCCCTGCAATAAAGAGATCATCTAAGGGAAATTGGAGAGAACCTTCCAACAGGCCATCCAAGAGGTTAAGCAAAAACTCTGACAGAGATAGCACTGGGACAGTACACATTTACAATGAGCCATGATTTTCCCTTGTTAACACCTCTCCTTGTGGCTCTCACCACACGAATGCCTTCACTGACATTCAGCACAATTTTTGAAGGCTCAAAGATCTCATTGCTACAGGCTACAAGCAATCCCCCCGTAGGTCTTCCCCCTTCTAATCCCCGAGCTAGTTGCTGAAAAATAGAGAAACCATCAACCCCCACTGAAAATGTTAACCAAGTCTCTTGAAAAAATATTAAATCAGATAACTGAAATATTTGAGTTTTCCTTGGTTCCTGGGAGAAAGATGTGTGCCCTCTGGTGTTCCATGATAGTAAATTAATTTGTTTCTTCCCTAGAGTCTCTGTTGGGATGCACCCATTTTCAGAAAAACCTGAGAGACTATCTCCGGAACAATTGCCCACATATTTATTGGATTTTAAAGACTTCTGTATTAAGTTGTCTGAGCACCATTGGTTCGAAATCGGTGGAGTTGGACATATCTGGGAGACCATCAAACCTCTCTGGTCCCAAGCCAAAATCTCCCTCAAGATTAAATCCACATCCATTCTCGATTTCAGGGTAACCTCTGCAGGGTTAGTGTCAAACCTAAGAGGAAAACTCACCACCTCAATGTCGGCTGATGTAAAATATTTTAAGGCGGGAATCGTCTTCATTGCCTGCAGGATTGTAGATCGATTTAATGGCATGGAGTTTTGGGCAATGGGATGTTTTCTCGAGAGAAAGATTCTACGTTCCTTTACTTGAGTACAAGAGTTTGAGGCACCTATAGATAGTCTTGCCTCATTGGTAGTCTCTGACACTCCTTCCAACGGGTTACTTCCGTTATCACTTTCATAATTTGACACCCCCTGACTAACAAGGGACTGAGTTTGAGTTTTTGACTGAGAGCCCTCTGAAGTTATGAATAGACCCATAATTACTATTTCCCCTTCGTTGTTCGAACCCTTAGATCCCTCAGAGTATATTGGGGCATCACTTTATGCTTTTTTCAAGAAAATTGGAGCAATTTTTACCAATGACTTGATGGACTTATTACTAGCTTTTGCCAAAAGAAATATTGGAGCAATTTTCTTTGGTGGCTCGGTTTTTTCCGTTCGACTCCCCACAGTTTGTTTGTCCACAGATTTACTTTTTTCTACCAAGTCCAGATTTTGTTTTTTGAAATAACCAACTTCTTTAACTTTTTTCCTTGATCCCCTTTGTGGTGAAATTTCCTTGTGTTTGGATTCATCCTTTTTCATACCTTCTTTTAACTTCTTCAGGAATTTGTTTGACTCGGATGACTTGTGCCTCTTTTTGCTCTTCCCTTGAATAATTGCCTGAGCTGGAGCTTCAGATGTTACTCTTGCCTGCCTTTTTCTTTTCCTTTTAGTTCTTCCATTCACTTTCTTTCCCCCAGGAGCCACACGGTCAGAAGCTCCTAGTCATAATCCACCACTAGATCCATCCTCAGGAACTCCTCCATTGCTGACTCAAAGTTGAGTATCTTGTAGAAAAGGTTCTAAGTTTGATTTTTGGGGGGGGGGGGCTTTCTCTTGGATCTCCGATCTTCTATCGATGAGCTCAAGTTTCTCCGAAATGGTCATCAACAGCTTCAATAGGTCTGCACAAACAGCTGTCACATGATCCATTTTTACTGATTGATCCCGGATTTCTTTTTGCAGAACCTTCACAGCTAACCCCATTGACTCATTAATTGCCAATTTCAGAGCAGTCATAGTTTATTCATTTATCTCCATTTCTTTAGTCACCTCCAATAAAATGCCTGTATGTTGCTACACTTCCATCTTTAGATTTTCAAACACTTTTACCAATGATGTCAAAACAAAATTTAAGGCCATTATTGTTGGGGGTGCCAGTTCCTGGGATGTATTAGCTTGATCCATGGAGGGATTTTTTTGTGGAATTATCAGAGGATTAATGGCCTTATTTGCACTAGGTTCTTTGCTGCAAGATCACTCTTGATCAACCTCTGCAGTGCTTTGTTCAAGGGGCTCATTTACTGCTTCCGCCACTTCTAACTCCAAGAGGTGTTCGTCCCATGGCTCGATGAGATCAATGAATGACTGCACCTGAGGGTCCCCAGTGTCCACTCGGGCCCCTTCTTCAGTAGATCGGACGTTCACAGTGGAATTCATAGATAAGTCTATTGATTTTGCAAGATGGTTAGAAATCACCTTTTTCATTGTAATTACCATTAGGGTATAGTCCAAATTGCCTTGGAAGAGGGCTCAAATAGGATGATTTAACAGGGGTTGATTCAGTCCCTTTAAAACTCGATTCTGCTGAGTCTTTTTGGAACCCAGAACCTGTCGGGATTGATTATCAGTAGGATAAATACTTGGGGGGCGGGAGGTAGACAAAAATGCCTCCTCCTGCTTTATAGGGTTTTAAAGAAACTTGTATCCCCCCCTTCTCAGAGCACTGAGTTCTTTGAGACTAGTCTTGGACTGATTTTCCCGACTAGTTTGTGGTCCTGTGGTCCTCAAGAATGGATATTGATTTCAAGCTCCAAGTATGAACTTGGAGCTGGTGGTAAAATCTTTACCCACCAAATACCCAAATACAGAGAAGCAGTAAGTATCAACACACCGCTCCGATAACAAATGACAGAGACAATTAAGGACACCTGAAGTGTGGCTCAAAGGACTAAGTCCCGCAGTCACCTCTACCTCAGGGTCGCCGCATAGGCAGCGACTCCCAGTGACTTTTCCGTTAGGAGCAGGATTGACAAAATTAAAGTCCCCTTTAGACTTACTGGTGCACTTCAGTCACAAAGCCCATGAACAGAGTAAAGAGCAGACCACACCCGAGCCTGTTGAGCATTAAAAACTCTCAAAATCTATTTAGGGCTCCCACACAATATGAAGTGCCCAAAAAGAAAAAATTAAAAAGACCAGCTCACCAAATGGCAGAGCACGAAACCTACCCCTAACTCTGGGGGTTCGCCACGTTCAATCCAATTGGGCTGGGATGACACTTTTCACGCAGTCCACGTATCTGGAAAACCTGAGTACAACAATAGAGGTTCTGCCGTCAAGCGTCCAGCGCACAGCAAACAGCCAACAGTAGAAAAAAAGCACGCCCTTTACTAGCGCAGGCTTCACGCTGCAAGGGCGGCTGTATTGGAGTTAAATACTCTTTGGTTCATGGGTGGGCGGAGCTACACAGGTCGTAGCTTTTAAGGCAACAGTGCTTTATTTTCCTGGAGGGCTCGGAATCATAGCAGCTGTACTTGGCAATGATGAATAGAGTCCAGATCACACGGACAAAGCCACGTTCTATGCGACGTGCTTGCAAGAAACACACGGCAGGCTCTTTGCAGGAGAGACAGCAGGTCAGAGCAGCACAGCATAGCCAACAGTAGAAAAAAACACGCCCTTTACTAGCGCAGGCTTCATGTGCTACTGTGAGGGAGATGGGAGAGTGACCAAGGGGCGGACATGGCTTATAGACAAGGTGTCTCCTGGATAAGGTGAGTCGACCAGGTGGGGGAAGACCAGATGGTCCTGGGCACTTGGAAAGTTCAGGGGTTAAACTCCCCGATGAAGAGGAAATCAGTATTATGTAAACTGGGCGAAATATCACTTTCGTTGACTGAGTTTCTTCAAGAGGCACACTTACTCGTCCAGGATGAAGAGATGCTGTGGGCCAGGACATTCCCGCAACCATCTGTTTGCTTCTGGGGAGAGAAAAAACAAGGCATGGCGATACAAATTGGGGAACAGGTCCCAATTTCCAAAATAAGGGTCTTAACGGGACCCTCAGGGTAGATTTATTTGCGTTTTCTGTGGGAGCGTCCTATCACTTTAGTTTCCCTGTCTGCCCCCCCAACACTGGCCGGAATAGATTCCTGGAACGGATTCTCTCCCGGATACTTCCCTTTGCAGAAGGGCAGCATTGACAAATAAGACCATACCTGCTACTAGGCTTGACCTTAAGAATGCAGTGGCTTTGAGGTCCCTGCTCCTGGAGTTGGGGATAGTGGATGCCTGGAGGTTTTTCCGTGGGGGTGAAAGATTACTCCTTTTACTCACATGTGCTTGGGGGTTTCTCTAGGTTGGATCTCCGGTTGATTCCTAGTGCCCTATACCCATGTGTCCAGGCAGTTGACATTGGTGCGCGAGTATTGTCAGATCATGCGCCGGTAACCATTGCCCTGCCCTGTCCATTGTGGGTAGGCCGGAGAAGCAACAGCGTCCTTGGAGGTTGTATGACACACTATTGAGGGACCCGGTCATGCACCGTGAACAGTCAAGAAATCAACTATTTTCGGGAAAACAGGGATTCTGGCCCTTCCCTGGGTATTGTGTGGGACACAATGAAATAAGTGATCCGGGGAACACTGATCAGTATACCGGCAGCATACACCAGATTGCGACAGTTAATCAGACTGGGTCCGGAGAGAGAGGTTGGGCAGGCATAGCAGGCACATAAGAGAACAGGGTTGTGTTATGATTTGCTGGTCCTGCGGGTCGCACGTAAGAAACTGGAGGAGCACTTAGCAGTTAGAACAGCCCAAACTTTTTTTTAAACCAAACCATTTTAATTTTACTATGCCAATGAGAACCGGACCCGAAACGCAGTGTTAGCTCTATGGGATGGGAGGGGAGTGATGCAGCGGGGTGAGACAGAGAAACTAAGACTGTTCGAAGAGCACTTTGAAGAAGTGTTTCGAGGGTGGGCTGAAGAACAGTTAGCCCAGGCCCAATATCTCTAGGGGGCAAATATCTGTGCATCCCTAGAGTCCCTGATTGTGCTGGGGGAGGGGGAATGGGCCATTATGAGGTTGAGGGATAGGACCCCCAGGACCGACTGCTTTACTGCCCCATTTTATAAAAAAACTCATTGCTCTGTTGGCTCCCTTTCTGGTTGATTTTTCAACTTGTTTGGTGAGTCCAGTACAGTGGCCCCCTACCGTGGGTATCTCAACAACGGTGCTGATTCCCAAACCAGGGAAGGACCAAACACTATACCGGCCCATTGCCCTTACTACAGACTCCAAGCTCTTTGCTAAAATCCTGGCCCGCCGCATGTTGCCGGTTCTCCCCAGAACTGTAGCCGAGGATCAAACAGTTTATTGTGGGGCGTAGCACCCACGACAATGTGAGACAGTTGGGGGAGAGGTCGGGTGTCGAAATGGGAATGGTCGCGCTAGACGCGCACAAAGCCTTTGACAGAGTAAGCTGGGGTATCTTAAGAGGGTTCTGAAAACTTTGGCTTTGGCCCTTGATTTATTAATTGGGTCGTGGCGATCAGAACCAGTCAAAATCTCTTCGGGTTAATGGGCAACCCTCAAATGGGTTGCCAGTCACCAGGGGTTCCAGGCAGGGCTGTCCTCTGTCCCCACTGATATTTGCTTTGTGCATAGAGCCGTTGGCCCGTCAGATCAGGGATAATTTGGATGGTGGGGGGGGGGGGTCAACTATAAGGTATCACTATTTGCGGACGACATCCTGCTCACTCCCCGAAATCCCTGCACCTCCCTGGCCCGACTAATGGAGAAGCTGGCAACCTACGGTGAAACCTTGGTTCAAAATTAACTTTGCTAAGTCGCACGGGCTGGATGTCTCGTTGAGAGCCCTGGAGCGATCCGCCATTGAAGCTCTGGAGCTGATAGCGGTCACAGGAGTCTATCCCATATCTGGTGGTGAGCATCCCTAACAAGGTCTATGGAGTGTTTCACTGCAATTTCCCCCCACTGTTCCAAGTGATGTCCGAGGACTTAATTAGATGGGGTAAGCAGGAAATATCATGGTTTGGGAAGATAGCCGCAGTAAAGATGAATCTCATACCTCGCTTACTATATTCATGTCTTGCGCTCCCGGTCAGAACCCCAGACTCAAACAACTGGGAAAACAAAAGGGCATGAATCTCAAAGAAGGTGTTAATGAGGCTGTCGGCGGTGGGGGGCATAGGGGTCCCTGACATGTTCAGATACAACCTAGCTGCACAGATCTGTCATGCGGTCGCCTGTGGGGACCTCACCAGGCAACCAACCTGGAAAGCTATAGAACAGGCTCAATCAGATGTGGGACTAGCTCACCTTGCATATATAGCCCAGGGATTCCTTGACTTGGTGCACGGCTTCTCCCTTCTATCGGCCACTAGGCACACAATGTACTATTTGGGTTAAGCTCTTCGTGGGTGGGGCACGACACGGGAACCCGGTCCACTCAAACCGGTTTGGAATAACCCAGAGTTTTGCCCAGGGTGTGATGTCAGGACTTTTGGGGCGTGCGTAGCAGGCGGGTTGCACCCAGCAGATACACGGGGAGGGGCACCCGCTCACCTTCCAAGAATGCAAAGATGCCTTTACTTTGCCCGAGACTGAACGTTTCCGATACACACAGTTGAGGCACTGGGCTTCGCATCCCCCCACAAAATGTAGGGCTACCAGACAGCTAAAAGCCCTTGAATTGCCGATTCAGGGAGGGACTTCTCTGGGCCGGGTCTCACAGATCTACAAGCTACTAGACACAGGGGAGCCAGTGGTGAGGCTGTCATATATGACTTGGTGGGAGGAAGATATGCGGGCCCCAATAGAGGATGAAGCATGGCTGCAGATTTGGGCAAGAATGCATAAGTTATAACGGTGTGTTACAGACACAGAATGTGCATACAAGTTCTGCCTCCAGTGGTATAGCACGCCGGTGAGACTGCACCATATCTCTACAGAATACCCATCAAGGTGCTGGCGGAATTGCGAAACAGTGGGTTATTTGTTCCACATGGTGTGGGCATGTGCAAGGGTCAAGGTCTTCTGGAAGGAGGTGTTGTCCAAGATTAAGGAGATTACAGGGCTGACTCTACCCATGAACCCCCGAGTAGTATTGGCTAGGGGACATGGGTGAAGGACTATTTTCCGTGTTGCGTCCAATGGCTGCTACTGGAAAAATTAGGAAGGCCCACTGGTCCAGATGTGGTGGGTTAAAATATGGGACATTACAGTGGCAGACAAAATTACTGCAATTCGTGAGGGGAGGCACAATAAATACCTGTCTGTATTGAGACCCCTTATTGACTTTGCAGAAAACTGCCAATCTATTGTGGGTTAGCCCCCACAAATGAGACGCTCTCTATTAGTGTGAGGGGTCCGGCAGGACATGAAACTCCCAATTGGAGTCTTGCCCAAATGGTCCGTTAGAGGGGCTAAGTGTTTGGGACTACCTCTGGCACACAGCAAAAGTGATTGTTGCTACTCCGTTTATTAAATTGCAATGTGATAGGGGTCATGTGAATCTATTGGAATGCAAAGTATGTATTTATGTATCCGTCTTTCCCGCAGTAAGTTAAATAAAGGTTTTTCGTAAAAATAAATAAAAAAAAAATAAGAGACATGAGAAGAGAGGAATGTTAAGTGACTTAGCAAAACAAAGTTAGAGCTTTCACTCATTCAAACTTAAGACAATATGCAACACTGAAAGAGTCAATAGCTGTAGAGTATAGGGAATTTTAGAACCGGCCAAGTAAATTCTTGGAGCAAAAATGTCAGATAAAGGTTTACTCTGGTGAACTCATTAAGCACTTTCTAAGATAGCGGTGGCAGACCCACCAGTAGGAGAAATCTGAAAGGAAATGGATGAGGCGTCTGTTACCTTCGTCCGCGCTCTACACTTGGAAATATAAACATAAGAAAACTCACAACCCACCAGTGTGTATCACCGATTTACAGTGCTGTGGTTAATTTAACTGAAAACTTTCAGCAGCAAATTTTAGTTCTCATTAAATGCAATGCAAGTAACTATGGACATCTATTAACGTCTATTGGTTATATACCACAAAGCGCTTGTACATAAATATTTGAGATGTCATAATCACTATTCAATGCCTATTAGTCAGGCACTCTGTTAATTTGTAATCAACCAAGAACTTTGTGTCAATTGTTTTTTTAAATAAAGGGTGGCCAAAGCGCACCAGTATCTAGGTACCCCACCTCTCACACAATCAGAAATCTGAAAGGAGTCTAGGTTTTTTAATGATTAAAGAAAAAAGGTGAAAAAAAATACCTCATGTGTGAGAATGAGTGTTGGAGGGATAAAGTAATATCTATGAATTGATAAGTGTCTACACTAGCAATCTTTCTTTTAGAATTTTTAGAATGCGAAATTGCCATGGAAAGAAATTGAACATAGGTGAATAAAGATTAATGCCTGTGTACTGTTTATATATTATGTAGATTTGTATTTTTTCATCTTTAGCGTATCCTAAAATATTCCTTTATTTTTCTCTTCTGTTCTCTTTCAATTCTCATTTAATGTTTTTATGGTTAATTAAGTTGTAATAGTACTTACTTTTTGTAATTTGTATTGATTTATGAAATGTGAAAAGCTTATGTTAAGCTATAACACATTAATAAATAAATTAATGATTAAAAAGGGCCAGTGGCAAGCTTCATTACCATAACATCTGGAAAGGTCTACCCCTGTATTTCACCGAATCTGCCTTGGGAATGGACACTTCACAATGCAAGATTGCAGGTAATCTGCAAAGGTTCTTAAAGGGCCAGTAGTATGTTTATCTGGTTTGTGTCAGTCACATATCCAGGTGATGAAGGCTAAGTGGAGCTGATCCCATGCCAACCCAAGGCCATCATCCACTAGCTCTGGTCCCTGGCCCCTTTGGTCACCCCCACTAAATGTTCCCAGTATAAGGCAAAGAACTAGGTGATGAAGGCTAAGTGGAGCTGATCCCATGCCAACCCAAGGCCATCATCCACTAGCTCTGGTCCCTGGTCCCTTTGGTCACCCCCACTAAATGTTCCCAGTATAAGGCAAAGAACTAAGTCACAAAGGGGAATTTGAAAAATATTGCTGAAGGCAAGGCATGGTTTCTTCTACTGGCGTCCTTCCTCCCACAGACTCCTCATTTTAGCAACACTCCCACAGCAGTACAGAAACGGAGGAGAAAGAACAACCAAGACCTATGGAGCACTGAATAACCGAAATGGGTGTTCAGATCAGGAATCTGGGCAATAATATTTTTCAAACATGTGCAAGAATGCTCACAGATCTCAATGCCAGGGAAACTTCTGCAAGAGGGGTAGGGCAATTACTTAATTGTCCATTTAGCCTCCTTCTCTCAGGTCCCAGTCTTTCCTTTGGTGACCGGTCTCCAAGTTCCTGCTTTCAGCCCAGTCACCTATGTTGCTCTCTGGAAGGGAGTGGCGAGACCTGGCCCGCCCCTTCCTAGCAGCCAGGAGTCCAAGGTGCTCGTCCTCCCAACCGCCCTGCAGCATGGTGGACCAGTGTCGTCCTTACTCCTGTGAGTGTTTTTGACTTTCCTCGTTTCCCCCATGTCAACTGGGCTGTCCGGAGTTCATACTGTTTATTAGGGTTGGTGGGATGAGCCTGTGATTGCGGCCATGCAGTGTCAGTTGGGGAGTGCTGCATCTCTGTGCACCCGCTCAGCCATCCCACGGTACATCTCAGCCCAGTGGCATGCTGCAGCTAGGCAGGACACCCCTCCTACTGCCCCCGGACCATCCTGTAGCACAATGCATCCGTGCAGTGCGATGGTCCAAGCCAGGGCACGGTCTGGCCAAGACTCGCGACCTGCCGCCTTCCATCCCTGGCTTTCCCCTCACAGTAACACATGAAATACAGGGATGGTTTGTGAACAGCCCATTGAGCACAAGCAAAGATGACAAAGACCTGGTTTCCCTTTTGGAAGTCTCTAATGAGACGCAGAAACACTGGCTTATCTTTGGGTCCAAACAAGGGAATCTCTCCAACTCATCCTGATCAAGACTGAGGAAGGAAGAAGACAGTACATTCATCTTGGACATGACCAGGGATGGAAGGGCGGTCTGACCAGCAAAGTCAACATCTCCTTAGAAAAGGAGTGCTAAGGAGACTTCACAGAAAGGGCCCTGGTGCTCACTGACAAGTAAAACAGTACTGCTCGTTTGGGGTAAATTCCCATTTCAACAACTAGCACTAATAGTTGAGGCTGAAAGCGAAGAGATAAATTTGAGGGGAACTTGAGAGATGTTACACTCCTGCTCCATTTCTCTTCAGACGGCGTGCTCCCTGTGCACATTTAACCTGATAGTGAGCTGGTCTTATTTCATGTTCCTTTCTTCTTGCGGACTTGCCTTGCGCCCATAGCGCGCATCCACCTTCATATCAGCTGTGCCCTTGATGGTCGCTTGGGACAGCGTTACATACTTATCTCTCAATTGGCTGCCTGAGAGTCCGGATGCACCGCATGCCTCTCAAGGAACAGCTGTTCTGAAAGTTCTTTCTGACGCTGCGCTCGCAGGTCGAGCATCTGTTTCAACCCGTGATCAGCTGACCGTGAAGGGTCAGCTGGGAAGGCCTTTCGGACGCCGCGCTCAAGGGCATGTTTCTTTCAAAGTTTGCCTGGCTGACACTGAACTTCCTTTCATCTAAGTCCTGCAGCAGTCTCATTACATTTGAGGTAAGCCTTGTGGCACTCACTCTCCACAGGCCCCGTTGTCTGAATAATACGTGTGTAATGTTTTTGGGCATCTATTGGAATCAAAAAAGAAAAATTAAAAAGTAGTAAGGCAAAAAAGAAAAAAAAAATGGAGGAAAGCTTTCCGATTGGGGCATTTTTGTACATAATGCAGCCACTTTCTTGCGAAAAGCATGTTGTGCAGAAGCACACGCTTTTCGGTCTGCATTAATATCTGTGCTCCTTAGTCTGCTGGACTTACTTCATTCATCTGCCACAGTTTTGCAGCGGCCATTGACTCACTCCAAAATCGCGTCGTCCTCGTTTTCTCTGGTGCCTGTCCCTGCCTACTGACCATTGGCTAATCCGGTACTCTAATATCCATTCGCTGGTTCGGGAGGGTAGAGCCGGCCCTTGTTGCAATGGCCCATTTCTAAGGCCCCCGTCGGCTTACCTGTCCGCTACCAGGACACAACATGACCATGAAGCTACTACCACAACCTGACCCTCCGGGGTACAGTTCACCCAGTCACAATTCTTGACTACCAAGACTCTTGCTCTTCCATCTCATGGTATAGTTTACCTCCTTCTGACTACCCTTTCTTATTCCCTCATTTAGCTACACTCCTCCCTCTGCTTGTTCAAACTGGTCTCCCTGTATTCGCTATAATGCCCACATCCTAATACCTGTCTCCAACTCATACCTCTGTTCATTCACCTATGCAGGCATGGCCTTTGTAAGTCAAATTTGGGTGCGTTATTGAAAGTCAAATTTGGGTGCGTTTTTCAAATTACTTTTGTGGCCTCAATTGTAACCTGCTAGCCCAGTGACATTTTTTTAATGCTTTTCTTGCATATTCCTCATACTTCCATCCTCACTTTACCTGCTCATGGCTTTATTTGTGTCTCCTATCTACTCCAACGGCTTCTCTATTAACTATCCCTCCCTTCTCACCAAGTCTAGTAAGAAGAAATTCAAAAAGGAGATCTTGTCTTCCAACCCAGGTCTCCCCATCGCAGATAACTATATTCCACTGCCTCTGCCGTACAAACACTCACTGACATTCTCTTTTTCGTTCCTTCGCCTGATCTATGGACCACTCATATGATCTCTGTGCTTTGTCCTGTATCCCCCTCTCCCATTAATGGTGGCATCCGCTGGGAAGTCCTAATGGCTTTCTTTGACTCCTCCAAAGTCATCATTAATGTCTATCTGAATGGCACTGTCATGGTGCAAGGCCCTCAGGCTAATCTCCTCTTTGATAGATGGTTCCACCGCCTCATCAACTTCCTCTCATCTCCAGCTGTGCCCTACTCTACTCCCTTGGCTACCTTGCCCTCCTTTCCCTCTGCCTCATCTCAAGCTCCCTCCACACCCCCACAGGGTGTACCCCTAATTTGTACCCCTCCCTGGAAGGTTTTTAAGGCTGGCAACCTTCTACAACTTGCCACTCAACTCTCGCTCTGCTTTCAAACACTCCTCTGACATCTGCCACCTCCTGGAAGAACTTGACCTTGATGTCCTCGTTCTTACCGAGACTTGGTTCACGGCCAGCTCGGTCACGAGTTTTGAAACTCTCCTCTACAGCGGCTACAAGGTCCTCTCCACCCCCAGATCCAACCGGCCTTGGGGGGAGGGGAGGGGAGGGGGGAGGGAGCCCTGATATTTCCTGAGTGGATTCCTGCCTCCATCATCCCCACTCAGACTCACTCCTCTTTCGAATGTCTTGTTTGCAGGCTTTCCATCTCTCCTGGACACACTCACCATTGCAACTCTCTACCGGCCCGCTGGTCAAATTACTTCTTTTTTTCCCCCCCGAGTGGGCAGACCTCTCCTCCTCCCGTCTGGCCTCAACCACTGAACTCCTCCTTCTTGGGGATCTCAACATCCATCTGGATTCTCCCAGTTCCTCATCTGCACTCTTCCACGACCTGTGCAACTCACTCTCCCTCCCTCTCTGTCCTCCCCTCTGGCCCGACTGACTCTGCTGGTTACACACTGGATGTCTTGATCTCCTCTGGCCTCCCCCTCTACTCCCTCACCACCACTCTATCCTGGAGTGATCACTGCCTCCTCTCCTCCCATCTGTCCATCTCCTCCACCCAAGCTAAGCCTTCCCCAAGATTGCCACCCACTGTCTCGGACATCCGGCCCATGAAGCGTGTGTCAATCGCAGCTTTCCCTGCCTCCTTCTCCCCTCCTCCCCCACCTCAGGCTGACTCACACCCTGACACAGCCCTGTCCCTGCTGTACTCCTCCATCTCTTCTACTCTTGATGTTCTTGCCCCTGTCATGAGGGTCCGTTTGAAGTCCAAAGCCAAGCGTAATTCCTGGTTTGACTCTGGCCTAGCTATACTTACAAGTGAATGTCGGCTGAGAGGAAATGGAGGGCTTCCTGCTCATCCTCAGACAAACTGGCCTACCGCCTGCTCCGAAGGCAATACCGTCTCGCTGTCTGCTCCAAGAAGAGAGCCCACATTCAAGCCTGCATCTCAGCGGCATCCAACAACTCGGCCGCACTCTTTAAAATCTGCAAGAAGCTGGCCAACCCTGCTGCAGTCTCCACTCCCCCCCCCTCTCGCCTGCCAGGCTCTTTGCAATGCCCTTGGCTCTCATTTCATTTAAAAAACCCAGGACATCCCGTCCACCCTGTCCTCTGCCCCCCCCACTCCTCTCCCTCACGGCTTGCAGACCCTCCTTTAGCCATTCCCCTCCCCCTTTCTCCTCCTTTCCTCTTTTCTCCCCAGATGAGGTTGCTAGACAATTCCGATCTATGAAAGCCTCATAAAACAGGTCCACCCTGTTCCTCTAAAACCATTAAAGACCACATCGATACCCTCGCTCCAGCCCTTGCCGATTTCTGCAACCATTCATTTGCCTCTGGATCTTTCCCTCCCCCCCCCCCCTGAAGCACTCCCCTATGCATCCTCTCCACAAGAAACCCACAGCTGGCCCCTCTTGTCCAGCTAATCACTGCCGAATTTTCATTACTCCCTTTTTGGGGAAGCTCCTGGAAAAGCCAGGCATCTCCCAGCTTAACCTTCTTTCTGACTGTGTTGGCTCTCTCCATGATCATCAGTCTGGCTTCAGAGCAGCCAGAAGCATGGAAACTGCTCTGCTGAACACCCGTGAAGACCTGCTCTCTTACCTGAACTCTAACATTCCCTCCGTTCTCATCCTTCTCGATCTCTCCTCTGCTTTCGACACGGACAACCATACTATCCTGCTCAATCGTCTCTGTGACAACCTGGGTATCATCGATTAGGCTCTGGCCTGGCTGACCTCTTTCCTTTCTGATCGACCCTCCCAGGTAACACTGAGGTCCTTCCTATCCGCTATCTCCCGCTCTACCTGTGGTGTTCCCCAGGGGGTCTAACCTCTCGCCCTGGCTTTTTAACCAATACCTGGCAACCCTTGCTGACTGCATTTCCATTTTCTGCTCAAACTTCCAGTGCTATGCTGATGAAACCAAACTAATTTTCAGGCTTCCTTCAGCCACCTCCTCGCCTCATCTCTGATTGCCTATCTGCCATTCAAAATTGGTGTGCTGCCAACGACCTTCGTCTAAATGGCAACAAAACTGAGAGCCTCCTCATTGGGACACCTTCCCCTTCCTTTCCCCTCACTCTCTGGCTGGCCTCCCTTGGTCCTCCTCCTACCCCTATCTGTGAGGCCAAGAACCTCAGGGGTCATCTTTGACTCCACACTTTCCTTCTCTGCACACATCTGACATCTCCAAAAAATCAAACTTCTTACTGGACCTCCTTAGAGGTACTCTGCCTTTCCTCTCCTTCCCCCAGAAGCTCACTGTCTCCCAAGCTCTGGTTCTCTCCAGGTTGTACTATTGCAACAGTCTCTTTCTAAGTCTACCTGCCTCCACTCTTCGCACTTTACAACTAATCCAGATCAGGACTGCAAGACTTGTCCTCGGCCTCAAGCCCTGGGATCGTATCTCTCCAGCTCTGAAATCCCTTCATTGGCTCACAGTGGATGCAAGGATTAAATTCAAAACCCTCTGCATTGTACACAAGGCTTTCTGGGGCATGGGTCCAAAATACATACTCGGTCACGCTCTGAAACACCTGTGTATGAGCGCGATATAAATCAAATATATCATAACCCCAAGTGGAAACGAACTCAAGGCAACTCTGGACACCTTTCCCACTTGTGGAAGACCAAACGCATGTTGAGTGTTCGCCACAATGTTCTCTGTCCTCAATAGGTGGGCTTCTGTCAGGAACACCTCATCCTCCAGAGCTCAGAACCAGATGCACTGCCTCCATGCACCGAGGAAGCAACTGCACACTACCTCTTGCTAAGGTAATTAATTGCCAGTATTGTTCTTAAGAGCGGGACACCTTCCTGTTTCCTTTCCCCCTTCTTATACCCTTGCACCTTCTCCCACTGTACCGGGAGGCGTTACAAGGGTAGAAATACATAAAAGGGGGCCAAGCCCCCACACCTTTCTTCCACGGCAGGTTCCCTACTGGAACAATGGCGGCCCACAATGGAGTGTGTTCTGGTTCATGTTCGGTGGTCAGTTTGCGGCGAAGTCTGTGTTAAGTATTAGATAGTCTTTGTATTTATCAGGGAGACAACATGGTAATGGTCAATATACCAACATCGGCGTGTGTACGCTGTGCTGTCCTAAGCCACGACCCCCCCCCATCCAAGATTGTGGAGCTTATACAACGTCATGCTCAGCGTGGACCCCTCCGACAGAAGCTTCCTGGAGTTCAGCGGCATCCAGCAACACCTACATCCTCATTTAAAATGCATACACCTACAGGTAAACGTTTCGCTAACTCAGGTGAACTCTACATGCTGTCCCATGTCATTCTCACCTTGATTCTCCCCTTTTCCCAGATTTCTTCTCGTTATGTTTCTTCTCTTTCTCAATCCCTCTCCGAGCCTTGCCTTGTTCCTACCCTCCAGTACTTCCATCACGGCTGGTATTTTATTTACCCATCAAGAATTTTCTCCCCCATGACCATTTGACATGGGATTCTCCTTTGTGGGTACTGTCTACCTACACCTGGGTCCCAAGCAGCAGTGCTTGCATGAGGAGTTCGCAGTCTTCATTCAATGCCGGTGGCCGTTGGATGACCAGTTGCTGCCAGAGACCCTTTTGACTACTGCTATACTCAAGAAAGCACCTAGTCACGGTAGAATTAGCATACCACTCTATGGCAGGTTCAGGAAACCTTGTATCAGGGCACTCCATTGCAGCCAGTGGAGTGTGGTGTACACTGGTGCCGCCGAGTGTGCAATGAATCCCTGCCAAATGCACAGGCTGTTTGGTCCAGTGGGTCTCTTGCACCTGCTGGTCGCAGCACTCCCATGGCTGGGGTCTTCTGCTGAAAGGCTCTGGTGGGCAGTTAGCTTGCGGGCAGTCTGCCAAGACCTTGCTTGCGGTCCAAAACGAAAACAAAACCTGTCCAGCATTGGGTTCAGGAGGTATGGTGTGTTCCACAGTGGTACGGTCGTGGTACCAACTGGTACTTAGCGAGGGGACACTAACTTGGGGCCTACCAACTACCACCTTCACCCTCTGGGGTAGGAATGACCCTGGCTTCAACCCTGGTAGGCCGCCCAACCAGACTGAACAGGCATCCCCATTCCCTCTCGACAAGTTCAGATTACTGCCTTGGTCACACCACCCTTGTTACCTCGTTTGAGCTAGGCATAGACTGCTCTGCTACCCTACCACTACCAGGGGCTGGTATACTTGAAGAAACCCCTGTAAAGCAAGTGAAGCGGATGACCTTGGCCCTGGAAATAATTCCTAAGGAAAATCCTCTTGACAATACCATCCTTAAAAGGAACAGAAGGAGTAGGTTCTACCACTGACACAGAGGCCAAATCCATGGTGTGCAGGCATTGGCATAGGTCTAACATATTTAGCTTGAATTCTTCCCACTTCTCTGGAGCAGAGGATGCAATTCCTCCAACTATGATGCCAACTTTCAAACTGCGTATTGGCAGCACCACCCCCAAAAGGGACGAAGAACGGCGATGTTTGGAGAAAGAGGAACTCTAGAAATGTAACCTTTTGTCTCTCTTTCGTATCCTACCACGGTTCGAGAGGGGTGTAGACCCAGGATTTCTTTATCCTGTTGAGTAAAAGGTTCAGATAGACCTCCGTTTTGGAAGGGGCCTTACCCTCCTTGAGAAGGGCAGCAAAGAGCTTCTTCACACATTCTCAGAGACAGTAGGTTTATAGATTGGCAAATGCTACGGTTATGCAAGATTGTATGCAGTACCCTTTGGGTGCACTACAACAATCCTGACCTCCTGGCAATAGGAACCCAACCTTTGGTATAAGTCTGTACTACACAGGTTGGTAGCGTGATTGACAGCCAGGCTCATCTCAAGAGGGGTCAACGTGAGCTGTAGGGGAGTTACACAGAGATTCACAGTGACAAGTATTCAAATAAACTCTTACACACAAGGTTTCTTGATTAAACAATTATTAATGTATTTAACAGTCAGAGTAAGCCTTCTTCAGAAGGGGGCAATATAATAGTAACACAAATACACTCCAAAGTACACACTCTTAATATTTCTAAATCAGTAAGCATCCTTTTGGGATGACACACAGACACTTCCTAGACCCTCAGGTGACTTTAATAACTAGGACACTGGACATTAACATACCACTGTTCGACATACTCCTAAGCCTGATTCTAAATGCAATGAAAAAGTGCATTAGAACAGAACAAGAGATCACACAAATATTCTGAAGCAGGTAAATACTTGTGTAAACCCCCCCAATGCAAAGTTAGTTAACCCCTTTCTGGCAGGAAGGCCAAACACAATGTCAGAGGGAAGAACAGTCATTCAGGGAGCCAGGCTAGGCCAAAGTCAATTGGGCAAATGTCTGGGTGAGCTGAAGCACTTCTTGCAGGTGAGTAAAAGTCTTTCACAATGTTTTAGAAGTCTTTGTAGAAAAGAAGAAATCAAAGAAGGGCCACAAGCTGGTTAGGCTTGTGAAGTAAAGAAGCTGTTAGCAACTCTACAGAGCAACCCAGACAAGTCTCAGCCGAGGACATGTAACAACAGGTAAGTTCTCTTAGACTGTATAGTACCTTTGGTTAGAAGAAAAGGGCTTTGGCTGGCTTCTGTTCCTGTACAGCTCTGCATATCCCGTGTTCCTGGACCTCAGGCTTGGGGACAAGAGGGAGGACGTCTGGAGGACTCCTGCACTGCAATGGGATGATCGGCGACAGAAAAGGACCAACTTCTATTCAGCTCCTCATGTTTAAGCAAACAGCAACACTGCAGACTCTTGACTGTCGAAACAGGCTTTCCTTGCATCTGGGGTCCCCGCACTCTGTCGAGGTGGCTCCGGCTCGGTCAGTCCTGCTTCCTGGGAGTCCGGAGGATCTTCCTGGATGTCTTGGCCAAATTAAAAGCAATGCATACGATCTGGTGTTCCTCACCCTGGCTATTCGGTTCCAGCAGCAACTGCAGTGGAATTTCAACCTGCTCCGAGAGGATGTCCAGCTGACTTACTTTGGAGTTGATTGGTCCCACCAACTCAAGGGGAGATGTCGTGCTTGCAGGGCTTCTCCAGTCGAAATGAAATTGGAGTTTCAGCACAGGAGCACGGCTTCACCGGGCAAACCAACGGTCCAGGAGTTGCAGCAGGCGTCTTCAAGTTCTTCTTTGGATTCCTTCATCCAGTGGTCGACTCTGCCTCCAAGCCAAAAAGCCTTGCCTTTTTTATGCAGGTTTCTCCCATTCATTCCAGCCTGTCAGCCACCCAGCAGGGTGGCTGTTCTTGCCGGAACAGCCAGCCGGCCAATCACCTAGGAGTGCATTCCTGTCTCCTAGTAGACTAAGCACATGGTGCTTCGGCCACCTCCCTCACCTCCTGCCCCCGCTAGACACCCTGGAACCAGATGCGGGCTTCACTCGTGAATCCCGCCAAAGGCAAAACGAACAAAGGGACCAAACCTGGTTTGGCGCTCAGAGTAAATCTCAAGAAGGACCTTTCCACAAAGAAATGGCGAAAAAAGATGACAGGGACCCTTTTGACATAAATGGCACCCTTGGGTGTTTTACTGCAGCTCCGAACGTAGCCCACGGTAAAAGCACACCACGGTAGTTAAAAGTAAACCACTGCCACCAGCCATTCATTGAGGAAAGGGTAACATAAAAATGTTACATGAGAAGCTAGACAAAGGGGATACTAAGTAACCCCTCCAGCACCCTATTGTAAGATAGTGTGTGCTCGGTCTAGAAAGTTATAATGTAAGTAAAGTCAATTTTACTTCACTGCTCTTGGAAACAGTAGTTTATCCAAGAAAAGGTATTTAAACCTTGGGAAATCTAAGAAGACTTCCCTGTGTCACTGCACTGAAGGTGCTGTCTGACACAAAGTAAAAGATGATGCCTATGGGGTTTGTCAGACTCCACAAAAGAAACAGAGGTCAAATCACATTAAAAATACATGAGAGTGTGGGAAAAAGGATTTCACTCTCTCCAAGTTAAAGATGCAAGTCCTCAAAATCCATCAAAGTTGCTGGGGGTCTCTAAGGTAGAGATGAATTAGCAAATTTCAGAGAATTCTTCCTAACAGCTACATTAGTCAATGTTGTGGTCCGGTCCAAGACATTTACGAGTGTGCATCAGACACTGGCTTCACATATTTTGTGCAGGACAAAAAGCTTGAGGCCATAGGAGAATGTTTGGGTGGGCATTATAACAAGATCACTAAAAGACAAGTGATAGTTCGATAGTCGCATCTAACCATGCAAAAAAATAAGCTGGGTTAAGCAGCTCCATATAGGTCACCTACAATGTCACATCTGAGCTAATGTTCTGATACAAAACACCCGTGACCCCCCCCTCCCCTTTTGTGGTTGAAAAAGTTTCCAATCCAGACAGTCTCAGAAGCTATTCTTAAAATGTGGAATGCTTAGGAGGAAAACATCCATTAGAGGCTGATATACAAGAATTGCAATAGAAAGCATAGCAAAAAATGATCAAAAATGTGATTTAATGGAGGTTAAGAGAACATGTAATGATGATTTTAAATTGATAACACTATAGTGTGGTATTTTTTTTATCGTGTTAACTACAGACATTCCCTTATCATTGTATCAATGTTACGGCACTGTAAGCTTTGAGGTTTTACAAATGATTTGCCAAACATGACAACTTAGACTTAGAGAGCCAACTCATGCATTACAAAACCACTAAGAATACATTACATTCACTGTCACAAAATCGAGAACTATTATGAGACAAAATAATCCTACTTTCAACTGTGTGATCTCACAAGAGTCACAAAGCTTGGTTAAAAGAAATCAATTTTAGGTTTTTATATTTGTACACAGCGCAACAAATTCTATGTCCAGACCGGGATGAGCATTATGCTTCTCTCTTAATTCAGAAGCCCAAGCAGCCATATTTAAGCAAGACAAAAGAAAAGAGGGTGGGGGAAGAGTCAGGGGGGTGGGGGTGGGGGGAGGGGAGAAAGAAAAAAACATTTGCTAAAATCTCCAAGCAGAACCATGAAGCTACAAGACCACACACCACCACATCCCAAAGATCTGAGGTATCTATAGCCTATAACCAAGAACCAGCTTATGTATCCTCTTCCAATCAGCAGCCCCCAGCCCTTGAAAAGCCTCTTTATATTCTCTAGTCTCCTCTTTCTCAGCTGCCAGTGTAGCAGATAAGTACCTCCCTCACCTTCTCATTTTTGTCGGTTTGGATTTGGTTGTATTTGCGCAGGTTGAATAACAGTTGGGCGCAGCATAGTGCCAGCGCTGCTTCTTTGCATTTCCTTAACGGCAGAAGAGTTAGCCGTCTTGATGGTGACCACATCTTCTCACTCCCCTCACTAGGCACGGGAGCACGATTCCTGGTTGTAAGATCATATTACATAGGAGGATCTAATTCATTGAATTAATGTATTCACAGGTGCACTTGGCACTCGTGACCACCTGCTCTGGGCCAAACCACAGCCCTTGCGGAAAGACCTCACCCAAAAGGGTGCACTCAACGCTTGGCCATCCGAACAGCCAGCCTGAGTTTCCATGGGTTCCCACAAGGTGAGCGACCCAACATGTCCATTTCATATCCAGACGAGTTGGAAAAGTCCTTTACACCATCCACTTTCCCGCAAAGACAGCTTATTAGCTGGCAATCCATTCTCAGGCGGACAGTCATATGCCTGAGCTGGGAAAGCAGTGGCTCCTTATTAGTTTCTACAGAGTATGTAGAGCTTTGTGTCCGAGCCCAGAAAGCCTTGGAAGGTGCAGCAAGCAACAGAAGGCTTGTGGACAGAGGCCAAGAGAGAGTGTTTTTAAAAATAATTTTAAAAGCTGCCCTTTAACAGAGTACCAATTAAGAAGCCTTTAAGAACTTAAGGCTCAGCTGTAGTGGACATACCCCAGCAGAAAGCAGTATGGCACGGCGGACCCCAACACCTTACTCTGACTGAATGGTCAGAAGGGAAGAAAGTCCATTCAGAGCTGGATCTGACCGTGGGGTGACTTTTAAAGAAGTGTGTAGGGCTTGTCCGTAGAGGAGACTAGTAAAAGGGCATTGGCAGATCGATTAGTGCCCATTCAGCTAATACTGGACAACATGGAGGTCTAAATGAGGTGAGAGCACCTCCCTCAGTCTGACAAAATCCTCAGGAATAGTAGTGCATAGGGTAGAAAACCAGCCCATAAGAGGAGTAGATCCTCTGTGACCCCACCAGCCTTCCAAAACAAGCGCACTGCTCTCGAGCTATCTTTGCTCCGCATTTGTCTTGGAAGCAACACCACGCAGCCCAACACACGTGACCCTACGCTTAGAAAACATTCACTGGTAATAAGCGCATTGTAAAAATGATCAATACAAATATGAGTAACTTAGTTCTAGTGTCCCCAAGGTGATTTATGTACCTTACGGATGACATTGTCTCCATCTTGAGCAGGATGCAGCCACTCGCTTTGCCTTTGTTAAATGCCCAGATTGTGAAAGATCCGGCTATCAGTTCTAGGCAGTTTGTGTAATTTCATATAGTTAGCCAAGGACTTTTGCACTACTGCCTGGACAAACATTTCTCAACAGATTTCCCACTCCCCCCCCCCCCTCCCCTGGGGTTTGTGAATATAATAGCGGAATGGAACTTGAGGTACCTAGTGAATTTATGGTGACTGGAAACTACAGTGAAGGGGCTTTCTATCCCTTTAGAGCTGCTGGTGACCATTACGCACTGACCTATTTGGCACCCTGCTGAACACTCTGCATACAGAGTTCTTCAACTGAAAGCTGGACCCATTAGCGAAGGTAGCAGATAGCTTCCACCAACCCTGGGTTTTGGAGTAAACTATACATGTTCTCCCATTATTCCTTATCACCCAGTTCTTCGCTAAAAGTCACCAGGAGCAAGCGGAGGAGGTGCCAATAGCCACCTTACACTCAAGCTTGGTTTCCAGTGCTTCTGAAACATTTTTCTAGATTTTTCCAATCCTACCACCCCTACATCCTCACCTTCAGAAATATTGTGGGGTGGAGGAGATCAACAGCCATTGATCCTGAGCAGAGCACTGACAGCCTAGAGGATTTCAGGTTGCGTTGGAGAGTCAACTCCGACAGTGTTGGCACAATTTCTGGAAAAAGACATTCATCCTGTTTCAGCCCTCCCACCCCCCCATCTATGCTTAATTTTATAGCAGAGCAGGGAAGGTGTACATGATGGTGAATGCTTAGTTTAACCATCTCGGCAGGTTGGTGAATGTCCCTCCCTTAGGGAAACACACCTTTGTGTGTGCGGCATGCTGAAAGGCATACGCCAATTGCCTCTGCCACCAGCTGGCTAGGAAGAAAATGGTAGCATAGACCTAGTTTTAAACTCATTTCTTTCTTAGCCACAGAATTCCAGCCTTAATCATATGGTACCGTTGTGCAAATTCACTACTTTACTGTGCTTAGTCTCATGTAGAAGAGTGTCCAACGTTCGGGCTCTAGACCCACCAGGTAGAGTGTACTCTGTGGACAGATCAGTGTCCTATGTTTTAATATGCATCAAATGCAATTCCAGGCTGGGCTCATATCCGGCTTTTCCAGACCAGTAAAGGCTGTGTGTAGTGCTTTGGCTAAAGGTTGACAAAGAGGCAACCAAGGACTTACTAGGATCTGACCGCAGGGGGCAGCTGCTTATCGCAGTGAGAAAGCCTCAGATCAGTTTCCTCTCCTACCTTTGGACAGGCAGTGATACAAACATCCCGGTTTGGAGCACACTAGGCCAGTAAAGTTACAGCATCTATGGAGAAACTCAGTGCTTCAATTAAGTCATTCCATGGCAAACACGGGGGAGGCGCCATTTCCCCTAATCTGAATTTATATGAAAAGGAGGACCCACTTGCAGTTTTGTATGGGGTGGAATAATGGGGACACGCCAACACTGACACCCTTATAAAAAGTGAATGCATGTTAAAAAAAAAAAAAAAGCTGGTCTCTCTCTCCCTAACTATACATCTCGATCACACAAAATATCTTTACACCTACGAGTAAGGTTAGGTATTCTTCCAGTGGTCACCTGTACCCAATCACAGAACCCAGCAAATGTTGATCAATGTCCAATTTGTGGAATGGCACCTGAATCCATGTTACACTTCATGCTGCTATGCTCTAAAACAAAACCATTAAGGCTTATATACCAGAGACCTGTGTTGCGGGCGGATGGGATCAGAGACACTGAAGCAGCAATGATTCTGTTGCGCCAGAGTGTTGATCCCTTGGTGGTGTATGGGTCTGACCATTACATCCATAGGGCTTGGCTGCTAACTTAGAAATATTTGAACCCAAGCCTAAAGTAAGGCTCACGCTTATTATCTTTTGTCTCCGTGCTGGCGAGTACGGCTCCTCTTGGCTGGGAGTCCTCGAGTCAGTGTGTATGGCTCCCCTTTTGTTCTACTAAACAAAAAAACAGGAAGTCGTCAATAAACGAACTTTGACAGATCTGGTGATTGCTTTAGAAGAGGTTGCGAGCCAGGCTCTCCTCTCAGGCCCTAAATGTAAACCGTTGTATAATATGAATTTAATGCAGTAAGTTATTTGTATATCATGTTTGAAATGGTTTTATTTTAGGTCTGTAATTGTTGTTTGTACTTGAAGGCTCAACGCCAAATAAAAGTTTGTTGACTCACTGAATAGGCCAGTAAAGTTATGGTGTCTAAAGCATTGTAAGTAGGCATTGGTTTGGAAGACATTATGAAGATGGCATTTTGGTCTGGAAAATCTGTCTTTAAAGATTTATCTCAAGCCAAGTAAACAGTCGGCTTCGTTGGTAGGGTAGTAAGCTTTGAAAAAGCATTATACTCACCTCCAGTCTTGACATAGAATGGTGAATTACTCCTGGCTCTACTTGCACAGATGAATGTCTCCGCTGTGATCTACATTTATATATGATGGCTTTGGGCATTAAGCAATTATTTTCCTTTCTAGTTTGTGGCTTTTAGAATTAAGCACCCTATACGATCCTTTACTCCGCTAATGTTCTACGTTGCTTCTGCAGGTACAGGGGTTAAATCGGGATGACTGCAAAGGGGGATGACCAACAGGCCAAGACCGAACTGTGGAGAGATTCAGTTCAGTTTCGTAAGGAAGTCAACAATTTCACTCAAGCCACCTGTGAAAGAGGCCTCCAGAAGATATGAAAAGGCTTTTCAATGTCAGGGAGCTGCGGATTGGAGGAGGAGACCTGAGCAGGTTCTTGGATATGGACTATAGATGCCCCAGAGATTGATGGATGTATTGCTCTTGTTGCTTTATGGTTCGAGATTTGAGCAAAATATTTTTTTCTCGTAACGTTCTGTTTGCTCAAATCTGGCTGCTTGAGCTTCTGAAATAAAGAGAAGCATAAAGCTTGCTTCTGTGTTTTTAATAGACTCCAGAAGTTTCCAGTCTTTCTGAAATCTGAATAAGTAATTCTGAAAATCTTCATTATACTTACATATCTTGGAAACTGTTTAAATGAATGAAACATGTAAAAACGATGAAAATAAATTATTCCAGTGGCAAGAGTATCATAGTGTCTAGTTGTTCAGTTAAGGAATTCTGCAATATTGAACACAAAGTAGGAAACCTGCAAGGCAAATGGATTTCAAACAAGTAGTGATCACAAACTGTTTAGGGGTGCACAATCAAAGACATAATACACTACCATCTTTGCTGTTATAATACAAACATGATTACTATTTTGTTTGCACAGTTATGCAACTATGTTATATATAAGACAAAACACATAGCGAAAATGGATTCTCAACTTGCTTTATTGTAGTGATCATGTGGGTTGAGAAACTCCTATATGTACTAGGCGGATATATACCAGTAAAAAGGTGTTGCTACCTTGGAGTGATCCAAGCAACAAGGAGTCCGAATGGGTTAATGTTCAAGTGTCTAAGTTCTCTGTATAACAGATACACAACTCACACTTTGAAACTGGAGGTTGTCCCTCTGTCACCAAAGAAAGGCTCAGGCGAGCTTTCGCAAATATTCTATTTTGAACAGGGGGGGGCATGAAGATAAATGTCTATGGGACCTAGTGGTGGACCAACAACAGAAAAATGAGCTTGCAAGTCTAAAAAAAAGCAGTCTGGAGTGACCAAACTAATTGCAGGGCCTACTCTCTAGTCTGTAATAGGGATGATGTTATCCATTAGGACCTCTACTCTGAGTCTCAGCAATACAGTGCCCAGCTCAACTATTTGCCCCAATTCACAGATACAGGCATTTAGGACTCTGCTATTTGTAATCCAACCAGGAGGATAGTACTTTGCTCACTTCCTCCCGCTTCCAGAAACCCAATGACATTGTGCCCAGCTCACTTCGAAGAAGTCTATCAAGAGGCTCAGGCCTTCCACCCTACAAGGCCTCCGAGCTCTCCAAGCATGAATAACATAGCAAAGCAGGCAAGTTTGGCCAGGACCTGGAGTTATTCGAACTCTGCTATTCACCATAGGCGGTCCAGGTTTTTGATTCTCCTTTTCCGTGGAGTCTACTACTTATTTAGCAACCTCAAGGTTTGCTTTCTCTTGGATACATTTTTTTCTTTCTCAGTCTTGTTCTGGCACTGTACATACATTTGTCTTTTCAAACAGATTGGTGGTGTTCCATTGGCTATTCACTCACCTCCCTTATGAGGAGCATTTGCATAAACAGCTTAGCTCTATTTTTTAATGTGTCCCAACTGATGTGCTTGGTTGTTTCTCGAGGCTGGATAAGATCTGCCACCCATCTAGGGTCCTTTCAGCAAGCACTCTCAAGGCTTCTTAGCAGCTTCTGCAATGCAGATCTTTGCAGCTCTGTATTAGCTGGGGCCATTTCTTTGCATCGATCTGATAAGAGCTTGCAGCATCCCTGCTGGCAGGCAGCATCACCCATTGTACCTCCAGTGCAAGTTTCTGGGGCATGAGCGTGCTCAGCATTTTGCTGCAGGGTCCTTGTAGGTCGAGTTTTTTCTCTGCAGCATTTCTACTCAGGGTCTCTATTTTGAAGGAGTTACTTCCACAATGCACCCCAGGGGAGTTCAATCCTGGATATGGGCCCGTGTCTGTGTCTCCAAGCTAGGAGGAACTGCCACTATAGTGGTCTCATTAAGGTTACATTTATGACTCTAGGACTCGGAAACTAGGTCACCTGGATTGGGGGAGAAGGCAAGCATCAGGAGGAGGACTTTGCATCTTTGCCCCTGTACAGAGTCAAGTGCTCCACAGCTCTGGAAAAGCAACTCTGGTGCGCCTGCTTTCTTGGGCAGCAGAGTCCTCTCCATGCCATGGGATGGAGTCGGGCATCTTGACATGGTCACAGTATGCAACTATGAAGTTATTTACAGTGACAACAAACAGACAGGGACGAGAACCAATGTTGGCTATTAATGGAGGAACGTGATCGTACATTGTGCATTTAAAAAGATTTTACAAATGTTAAACATTTGCTGTTCTCTTGCACATCTATAATAAGATGTAATGCTTTCCAATAGTGAACATTCCATAATATATGGACAGGCAAGCCTAACAAGAGACAGTAAATGCTCTATTTCTGCAAAGGTTACCAAATGCTTCTCTACACTGCATGTGATTCACACCCTTATGACAATGCAGACTAATGTCACGTATGGAAAGTTTGCAAGAAAGGGCTATGAAATTTACATACATGCCATGGATAGCCTGGATCACAAACCTTTTCAGGAGACTACTCCACATTTTGTCTAGCAGACAAAATAAAAACATGTTTTTTGTGGGATGTCTTTTCGCTGCTGACTGATGCATTCTAGTCCACAGTGGCTCACATGAAGATAACTGCAGACATGTTAATTTGTTCATACTTAAGTCAGAAGCCATGCCCTTATTCAATGTGAAGTAAACACGAAAAAAGCCCAACATCCACCACAATGCATAGAATAATAAATATAACCTTTAGTGTAGAGTTGTGCCATGTGTAATAGGATCTTCCTTGGGTAGAACACGCTATGGAATTTGCAAGAGAAGTACACACCTAATGCTGGTCATGTGTCAAAACCTTGCATTTTTTTTAGCAACTGGTCTGTAGGGTACACTAGCACAGAGTCCCCAACATTAAAACATGAATTTAGAGAGGCTGACAGAAAAACGATTACGAGCTCTTAGTCCCTAACAAACTATTACATTGAGAAACAGCCAATAAACCTGTAGTGTTTACACCTGAAGGCAGCGGTTGCTACTGAAATGTTTAAGTGGAGGGGCATAAATGCTTGCCTTCAGTAAGCAGGAGGAACCCAGCATGGTGCGGGAGTTCAAACCAGAAAAGCAGGGGTTGAAATCATTTTGTATTGCAACATGTTCAAATTCAGCAGGTGCAAGTCACCAAGAGTGAACACTAGCATTCTCATAATGCATTTGCCCACAATAGATGCAAGTATAAAAAAAAAAAAGTTTGCCTACTGTGGTCATAAACGTCAGTGCCGTTGCACCAATATATATTCTAGTATTACAATATAAGATCTTACTCCTTTTGACTGGGAGTAAAAAATGCCATGCCACGTAGGCCACTCTAGCAACGTCCTAACGCATAGGTTTGCTTTACTCTTCATGCCCAGTAAAAAATAAATGCCACCAGTGGCCCCCATGCAACCAGACACTCACTCATTCATACATATACATTCAACATACACTCCTTCACTCACACATTCATAAAGTATTTAGACAAAAACACATACGTTTAAAAAAAAAAAACAGGCAATCATACATCCTCCTTTGTATACATAAGTCAGACATAGGAGATGGACAAGAGGAAACGGTTCAACGATTATCTTTGACAAATTCAAGAAAACCTCCTGTAAACCTATTTTTTACAAAGCAGTCCCTACCTAAAACAAACAGGAGCTCATAGGATGTATCATAAAATAAACTGTACTGCGTCTAAATCTTCCCCGGTTAGCAATTTAGTGGAAGTGGTTTTTGGACCCCGCCAAAGAGTTCTTACGATCCACTTCTGGATTAAGTGTCAAAAAGTTCGAACCAAAACAAAAGCCTCTCCGCTTTCTTTTAGATCAAGACAATGGCCCTTATTACAAGGTTGGCCGTAACCCGCTGGCGCTACCAGGGGGCTACAGACAAAACCGTAACACTGATTTCACCACCTGATATCACAAGTGGGCGGCGGAATGGTAAATCCCCCTTCCCATGGAGTCCCGTAGGACTCCATGGGAATAGGGACACTGAAGAACCGGCACCGTAGCCAACGATGTCGGTGCTTCAGTGAGAGACATGCCGGTAGGGGCCCGATTGCCTTGTTTCCAGACCGCCATACTCTTAATGAGGGCCAATGTCCTCGTCATATACTTCAGACAGTCTTTACTTTATCCGGTCTCCTGGGAAATCTCTCACAGGTATGATATGATATGGCATTTTTATTACGCGCCTATACACAAGTGTTACAAGGCGCAACAAGGCAAAGGAGGGGGAACATAGGGAATACAGACAATGATCTTACTAGGCCAGGTGACATTCAGATCGCGCAAGTCCAAGGGATGGGGGAAAAAAGAAAAGCGTGGGAGGAGGGAAAGTGCAGTACATGGGAAACAAAATAATAAAGATAAATAAAAGAACGGCCAGCTGGTGGCAAGTGCAGGGTGAGTCAGACATAAGTGCTGGTGGGGGGGGACTGTAGGGATGCAGAAAACAGTCCCCAGGTGCAAGGGTTGCCAGGGAGGCAGTGCAGGCGTACAACTGGCAGGGCTTGGGCATGAGATCAGAGTGGGTGGCAAGGTAACCAGTGCAGTCTCAGTATCAGCCAGGATATCAGCAGGGGAGAGGGGTAGAGAAGGCAGAAGCAAAGAGGAAAGTTTTAAGGTGCTTCCGGAACCGAAGATGGTTCTCCTCAAGTTTCAGGGAGGCTGTTCCAGAGGGAGGCCCCAGCTGAAGAGAGATCTACCACCAACTCGTTGCTTGGAGAAGCGACTGACCCTGAGGTGAGGGAGTTGGAAGCGGATGAGCGAAGAGCTCAAGAGGGAAGATATTTAGGAAGAGCGAGTTGAAGGTATTGAGGCCCCAGAAGGCCTTGTGGACGATGCTGGGGGTTTTGAACTTAATCCTTGCAGCCGCTGGTAGCCAGTGCAGCGATTTCAGTCCTGGAGAGATACGATGCCTGGGCTTGAGGCCAAGGACAAGTCTCGCAGTCCTGTTCTGGATGAGTTGCAGAGGGCGTAGAGTAGAAGCAGGCAGATTTAGAAAGAGGCTGTTGCAATAGTCTCGCCTAGAGAGAACCAGAGCTCTGGAGACAGTGGGCTTCTGGGGGAAGGCGAGGAAAGGAAGAATACCAGGGTCTGAACAGACTAGTGGTTACAAGAGAAACAAGGTTCACTCCTCGTCTTATTTGAAGGTCTGACCTTCTCCGCCTCAGGGAGGCCAGAGAGAGACCCGTTTGGTGGCTTGTGGGGTAATGGTCGCTCAACCCCTGCTTGGTAATGGACCTGCACAGCCCTGCTTTGCTCAACCTCTCCTTTGGTATTTTTATACTATGGTGACAAGGAATGAAGAGACTGACCAAGTGAGGCCATAGTTGTTGCTGTAGACTTAATAAATGATAAACCCAACCTATCTTTCCACAACACTAAGGGATTTCCCTACCTAATCTAAAGAAACTCAGGTCGTGTCAGGAAGTCCGTGTGAGTCAAAACAAAAAGGCACCATGCTGGTCACAAAGGCTCTTAACTCTATCCCCGTCACTACAACAAAACACCATAAAGTCCAGCTACTGTTCGTAATCTATGAGAAAGACTCCCTACCCCTGGATGTAAAGCATCCAAATGCCTCCAAAGTTGATCAAAACAAAAGTCCCAAAAAAGCTCTGGGTTCTCCGTAACCAAACAAAAAGTAAACAGTTGCATAAGATTCTTGTGGGGCTAGGAGAATGACTCTTCTAGCTCATTCGCCAATGTCTTTCACAGATCTTAATAAAGATTGAAGCTCCCTTATGGAGGTTTTCACATCTCTAGCTTTTAAACAAATCTTGATTCGCCCCCACTGGGACGATGAAGCTGATCCTGGAATCCTTGTAGACTTTCCAGCACCACACTTTTGTGGAACTTGCCTTGAAACTGGATCACAAAACGGTTTACTGCTTTCTCTTTCTTTGTAGTTTACAGTCTCGTAAGTTCCCAGCCCCCGCCCAGACTTGTTCCCGTTACATTCTCCTGCTGAACTCTTGACCTGATTTCACTGGGGGTCACAGGTCCACACTTTAGTTCAACTTCTTCCTTTAATAAGTCTGAGTCTGGCCTCTCTCCAACTCGGGTTATTGTGGACCGCCTCTGAGCAACTGTCAGACACCTTGGTCCCGCCAAGACAGGTTACGCCTCCTTCACAGTCTCTCCCTATCGCCTGATAGTAACCTATGCAGCTCTGCTGTAAGCTACAGTAGGTTGTCCCGGCACTGTTTTCATACCGAACGGTTCACCCACTACAGGTCATACCACAAATCTCTCAGTCTCTGCAAGTCAATCACTCCAGTTCCCAACCAACTCGCAAGATATTCCTCGGGCGTCTTGCTATTTCTCTTCTCAGCCTTAGAGACAAGCCTCGCTACCATCTCCCAAAGCCCTGTACCAGCTCTCCAGGCTTCAATGTAGCCTTCTCGGTCACCTGGTTCTCCCTCGGGTCATAGGACGGCTTCCAGCTTGCCAGAACTGCACAGGCAACTGCTGGACGAGTCAGAAGATGATGAAGAACACAGTCCATCTTTGCTGTTCAGTTTAAATAGCGTGGACAGCCCCAGCAGATGGATTTGATATTTCACAACACCAACGTTTCAGAGGTGATCTTATGTTGTATGATTTGGATGTTATCGTCAGCCTACCGGGTTGGGGTTTAAAGGGGCTGTCCCTCCCCATGAGATCCTCCCACATGTTACCACCCTTAGTGGGACTAATGGTTAGCTGCCTCACCTCTCTAGCCTCATGAAGAGGGGGTCGCCACTAGGGAGAAGTGACGCTGCCGGAAGGATCACCACAATACTCGGCCTTGCATGAGCTATGAGTCGACTCGGTTAAGTTGCTTCCCTGAACCGCTCCAGGGGTATTCTTAGGCTCAGCTCTGTCCTGTTTAGCATGAATTGGCAGCTTGCTTTTCTCAACTACTCCATGGGTATTTTTAGGCTCAGCCATGTGTGGGCTATGGGCCCGTCGAGCCCAGTTTGGCAGCTTGCTTTACTCAATCGTTCCTGGGGTGTCTTATCCTCAGCGTGGTGTGGGCTATGCTGTAGCCTCACCAACCTTCCTCGGTACAACGTTGCATACCTTCTTCGAGCTGTGGTGTGACTGACTTCAGCGTCTCTGGGCAGTGTGGTTCTGCAGTTTAGACCTGGATGCGATCTTTGCAGCTGTGTCTCCCTCATCGGTGGCCTTGTTTCCAGACAGATAGATGCTCTGGATGACTCTTCGGTGGGACGTCCACCCGCTGCTCCTGGCGTGAACTCAATTCCTTCACCTGCTGCGGTACAGAGTATTCCACTAGTCCCCAAATGGCAGTGTTCTGCAGGCTTACAATCCTCTCCACCCCTCACGTTTACAGCGTTGTTCTTTTCTTGTGATGGAAGGGAACCCGTAATTTCTAATGTTCCGACTACTTCCCCCCCCCTCCTGTTTCTGGCATCCAGTAGTATTTGAGTTCCGCCTATGAAGACAAGTGAAGATTCTTTTGGTCCAGGTCATCATCGAAAGGCGTCAAGTTGATCAGAAACTAAGCCAGCCACGTTGAAGGAAAAACTGTATATGGTTACCTTTTTCAACCACCTTTAAGCCAGAAACGGACGACTAAAACATAACGGGAAAACTGTACTGTTATTTGGGCATTCCTTGGCCCCAGAGATACGGCGGGGGGCAGGGGTGTCACCTCCACTGGGATCCAGCTTGCCTTGGGCAGGTATTGCGTACCCTACCCAGTACCAAAGAGGCTGGCTCCCCCTTGGTAAGAAGGAACGAATTGCCCAGATTCGCCACAATACATACAAAAAATAATTTAGAATTTTATTTACCTGCTCACACCCTCAGCAGACTACCACACAGACACACGACCGGATAAAACAAAAAAGGTACCAGTGGGGTGGCGGGCCGGGTAAGAGGGTTTGGGAGACACTACTGCGCTGAAGCAGGCAGTAGAGTCCCCAGGGAAAATAAAGCACCAGGATGGATTCTGATGCCTGCACTGTGCTACTGCTTTGGTCCTTGAGTCACAGACCAAAACAGTAGCACAGTGCCACATTACTCACCAAAATCGAGGGGGTGCCCCTGCCCTAAAGGAGGTGCAAGTGCCTGAAGGTGACAGAGAAGATTTAGCACCTTCTTCGCAATATTTCACTTGGCTCAGCCAATATGGAATGATTATTCAGAGTAAATGTCTAGCACTGCGATCTGGTTTTTGCTTCGAATCCTCATTCAAGACTGTCTAGGCTAAGATGAATTTCCTTGGTGCCTCTGACCCAGGTTCAATCTGAGCTTCCCGCCACCACCCCTTTCTCTGTCGGCCGCCCCAGATCACCTCCGACGGAAGCTGGCTCTGCGTCTCTTTAATCCTCCTCAGGTGCCCGATTCTTTCTTCAGGGGAGAAGTGGGCTGGCTTGTCTCCCCAGCTCCATGCTTCTTGCACTCTCCACCCTCCTAATGCAGCATCTCACAGCATGGCAATGCTCACACGGATCCGTGTAATATAAATGAAAAACACAGATCCGTGGGGACCAGAGTCTGTAGATGGATAGCTGTTTTTGCAGTTGCAAAAAGGCCTTAGCATCCATGGGGGTGGAATTCCAAGACATTCGGTGCACCACACACCTCCATCACTCCGGCTTTCCAGGCACCTAGTGCCTGGAAATTCCGCTCCATGTGGGAACAAAAGCTTAATCAGTCTCTCTAGAGACTACGGCTCAGGATTTAAAAAGGGTTTTCTGACGAACCCAGGTGTTGCGTCCCTTTTTATCCCCAAGAAAACACTACTCTCATAACTAAATCTCACCGTAGCCAAAAGATGCTTACAACTTTCCTTAAGGAAACACACACAAGACCAACCAAAGAATTTGTGTAAAAAGGAATCCAGGTACTGAGACAAAGAGACCCTGCGGTTCCATGTGTATTGACCTTTTTTAAAGGTCTCAAGAGAAAGACTGCTTTACTTTGACAGATTTTCTTTTCATCGAAAAACCGACATTTGGGGATGTCCCACGCTGAGGGCACATTGACGCCCCGCCCCCCACCCCTCAACAGCTGCCGTGGTATCGTCCTTGGCTGCAAGAACAAAGAAGCACCAGCGAGATCAACACAGCCAGTGAGTTGGCGGGACTGATACAAGACCGGTCTGTGTTGAAGTCAAGGTTGCAAGCAGCAACATGGTATAACGAGCGCTGAAACGAACATTGTTAAACACGTGTGATGAAGGACGAGAGTAAAGCTAAACTGCTTGATGCATGTTGGAACTGCAGTAGTTGCCAGTGGTTTGGCACGTGAATGTGCTCAATCGAAGGTATCTTTAAGGTATCCCGCCAAGAGAAACCAAAGTAGAAGATTGATGAGAATAATGATGTGAAGTGAATCGAAGTGATCCTGAAAGGTTTAAGCAAAACACATCACACATTCGAAAGTCTTCGATCTCCATATCAAGAGGATCTGAGTCCGAAGGAGGGGGATTCATGGCCCGTGGTCGAACGAGGGAGGCCAAATTGTGAACATTGTGGAAACTTGTGATTGTGAAAACCCAAGCAAGAGAAAGGAACTTTTGTGTTGTGGTTGTTACATCTGGCCCTCTGCAATAATAGACTGTCACAGAGAGAGACTTTGGCAGAAGGCTCCGATGTCTATGTTTTTAACTGTTTCCTCGTAGCCAAGAAGTATGTACAAAGCTCAAGTGTGCCGCCTTGCCCCGTGCTGAAAACATGGGGCAGGGGAGCCAACTGCTCTATCATCCTGACATATTTCTTGAACACTTTTCTGTTTGCATACATTATTGTCCCACACCATTTGTATTTAGAAGGATTAGCACTAGGTGTATCAGTATAGCACTTTTATTTTGACAGAGAAACTATAGGACTATGCTATTTTTACTGTGATGGTTGTAGCTTGCTCCCATCTTTAGATTTAGGTTTAGATAGCCGTTTAACCAACCCATTTGAAGTTCAATAAACACCCTTGAACTGTGATCACTTGTGTGTCGGCGCTGTTGATAACATGCCTCCCTTACACTCCTCCCACCTTGCACCCCCTACACCAAAACACATACATACTAAAAAAAAAAAACACACACACACCAACACACATGCACCCACACACTTAACCGTTCTCCTGGCCCTGCCCTTCCTGGTCCTGCATAGCCTGTCAGCCCCTGCACACACTCGTGTGCGGCAGCGGCATGACAGTTTGCTTTAGAAAGACCCCTCTGCTGTCTTTCTAAAGAGACCCTTCAGTGAAAAGATCTTTACAAAAAGATCTTTTCACTGGACACTGGCCCTGCACTGACGGAAAGAACTGAGAGAACTATAAGCAACGTTCTAATGTTTCTCCATTCAGTGGAAATAATCTGGTAATAAGAAGGGAAGATGACCCAAAGGAGGAGAGAAGTGGTTTTCAAGGTTAAAGCCAAAAAGTGACAAGCTGCAGTATTAGAGAGTCAACAGGGAACGGAAGACAAAGCAGACACAGCAGTAACAGTAGAAGCTACTATACAGAACCGAGAAGCAGTAGGAGCAAACCTATGAAGAGACGATGTGCGAGCGGATGCCGTGGACCAGGTGGACGTCCCTGCAGCGCTCCGGGAACAGAGCAGCAGAGGGCAGACAGAGGAACAAATCGGAGAGCAGCTCAACAACCAGCTGCTTAGATCACGTTACTTTACTACACCCGAGCAGGAGGACCAAGTAGAGGTCCGGATGTTACCCGCTTTCTCAACTGTTGCCACAGCCAAGCGGGGAGAGGCAAGGCAGAGAACCAGGAGTCGTGTGCTGACAGCATCAAACAAGATCCAGCCGAGCCGTGTACCAGGTACAAATTTCAACGTATAGGAAATTTGGTTCTGCAAGCGCTGTCGCCACCAAACCAGAGAGCTGCATCCGAGTCCTGAAACATAAAACAGCGCCGTTTTGGGGATTCCTCAAATTACAGGTACCGCAAAAAGCGAAGGGAGCAGGCTTGATCATTAAAGTAAAAACTGGTAATATTGCAGTAGAGGAATAATAAGTTGGGGTCTGTCCAGCAAATTAAATATTGTGGCCGACAAGTAACTGGCAAAATGGGCAGGAGAGTAAACCTACACTGGCTGAAAAAAGCCAAACCTTTAAATAGCTATCATCTGGACACTTATATTTCCAAAGAAAAAGGTATAAAGACCCTATTCTTCCTACCTTAGTTTGACTGTTTTTGTGAAACAACTACATTCTGGCAAATTGGTCAAACTGAAGTCTTAAAGGAAGGACATAAGAGAAAGTGAACCAAACTCCTTGAATGTAAGAAAGTGTAAATTGAACATGTGTATAGGTTTACTAATCACAGAGAATACCACTCATCCTCGTCCCAGTGATTCTCTAAAATAACATTGATAGAATTTGGCAGGAGAGTAAACCAAGTCTGCCAGACACAAGAAAACATTTAAATAATTGTTCGCCATTAGCAAGTCTGAGGAAAGAGCAGGGGATGTGGATTGTCCCCACAGGTATGATCAGATCTGCTTGAAGGGATGAAAGTCACTTCCCAAAGAGTGGGTGGACCAGCAAGTAGGAGAATCTTACTTGTGACTCTTTGGAACTTTGTTTTGGAACCCGACCTGCCCATGAGGCAAACTGCGGGCACTTGGCATTCAGGGGAGATGCAAACAAATCCTGGTCTGTGAACCCGAGTGCTGGAAATGATAAGTTACTCACCATAGTGACTAACGTAGTCCCCTTTTATCCATACTGCATGGGCGTCCGTTCCAAGGGACGGGAGACGGAACCTTTTCGCTAGAAAAAACCTTCTTCCCCTTTGAATTTAGAGGCACGCATGGGTGCGGCCCTGGGAGCATGCACTGCCCTGACTCTGCCCTCCAGCGCCACACCTCAGTCCCCATTGACGCGTCAACAATAGATTTAACATTGCCTAATGACACCAGCATTATTAGGGGGGAGGATGGTGGGACCTATGGTGGAAAGGGGACTAAGGACTAAGAGTATGTTAGTCACTACAGTGAGTAATTTATAATTACGCTTACGTCCAGTCCCCTTTGCTCCATACTGCATGGGCGATTACAACTGAATGTAGCCCCAGGGTGGAGCGGAGACCCTCCTTAAGCAAATAGGTTCCTGAGAACCGCCTGTCCGAAAGCCGCATCCGATCTGGAGCCGGCATACAAACAGTAATGCTTGCAGAAAGCCGAGGGAGTGGCCCAAGTGGCCGCCCTGCTTATGACTTGCCAAGGGACATTGCGCTGGAAAGCAATGGCCATTGCCTTGGCCCTGACTGCGTGGGTATGCATGTTGCCCGGAAGTGGCCTGTGCTGGCCCTCGTACGCTTCTTTGATGGCCGAGACCATCCAGTGGGACATGGAGGCCTTGGAGCCCCGATAGCCTGTTCTAGAGCCTCCAAAATTGACAAACAGAGCGTTCCGATTTGCAGAAGTCCTTGGTCCTGTCCAAGCAGAATTTCAGGGCACGCCTGACATCCAGGCAGTGCAGCACTCTCTGTGCTTCGTCCTTAGGATCAGAAAAGAATGTAGGAAGGACTATTGCTTCGTTCAAGTGAAAATCCGACAGCACCTTGGGCAGAAATGCTGGTTGTGTTTGCAGGACTACCTTGTCCCTGTGAAAGGTAGTATATGGTTTCGAGGTGACCAGCACCTGGATTTCGCTGACTCTACGAGCTGAGGTGAGGCCGACTAGTAAGGCCGTCTTGATGGAGACCATCCTGAGGTCTGCGGATGCCATTGGCTCAAATGATTTGTGCGCAAGGGCGCCCAAGACTATATTAAGGTCCCACATGGGGTGCGGCCTCTTGATGGACGGGTAGAACCTTGCGAGCCCCGTCAAATGCTTCTTGACGATAGGATTGGAGGACCCTGCCCCACTTCTGCACCAGAAGTAATGCTGGGCCCACCGGGAGGTGAATCGGGGGCATCTCTGAGAGGCTGAGCAGCTCCGAGAACCATGGCCCGCCCGGCCACCACAGAGCGATTAGAATGATGTTGAGCTGGCGAGACTCCTTGATCTTGCAAATCACTCTGTGAATCAGCATGGGCGGGAAGGCGCAAGCCTTCATGCCGTTCCACTGAAGCCGAAATGCGTCACCCAGGGAGCCGGGAACCTGTCCCTGCCAGGAGGCGAACTGAGGGCGCTTCTTGTTGTGCCAAGTGGCAAAGAGATCCACCTGGGGATGACCCCACCTGTTGAAGACCACCTGAATAACGAGGTTGTTTAGCTGCCACTCTGCTCCCAACCTGCTGAGCGTGTCCACTTCCAGGTTGGATTCCCCCGGGAGGTGCACTGCCGTGAGGTGAATATTTTCCAGGGCCCACTCCCACATGCTGATTGCCAGTCTGCGAAGAGTAGGGGATCTGGTGCCTCCCTGCTTGTTGACGTAGTACATGCTGGTCGAGTTGTCTGTCTGGATGAGGACAACCTTGCCCCTCAGCAGTGGTAGGAATGCTCCAAGCGCTAGCCAGATGGCGTTCAGCTCTAACCAATTGATGTGGTATTCCTGCTCCTGGCGAGTCCAGGTGCCGTTGACCGAGAGATCTCCAGGGTCGCTCCCCAGCCCTCGATCGAGGAATCTGTGGTGATGGTGGCTTGCGGGGAGGGCGGCCGAAAGGGCTTGCCCATCAGTAGGTTGCAGTCCCTAGACCAACATGTTAGGTTGGATAGAGAAATGGAGGAACGTTGATCATCTCCGTTTGGGAGCCCCGCTCCTGCTTCCTGGAGGCTGCGAAATGCAGCTGAATCCACCTCATCCTCAATCTCATGTGTGGAACGGTTAATAGGACTGCCGCCAAGAGATGCAGGCGATGCTGGTACCACCATGCCGAGGTCACCTCTCTGCCGAGGAAGTGGCCCTCTTGCTGGCCGAGATCTTGGAGCACGTGTCCCAGGTGAGGCCCAATAAGGTCGGAGTCTGAGTGGGATGCAGATACAACTTCTTGAGATTGAGCGAGAAGCCCAGATCATGCAGTGTGTTCATAAGGGTCTGGGAAGAGCGGTGAACCGTTTCCGGCGATGTAGCCCTGACTAGCTCGTCGTCGAGGTATGGTTAGATGTGGAGGCCCTGCGCTCGGAGGAGGGCAGGCACTGTATTCATTAGCCTGGTAAAGACCCTGGGGGCCGAGTTGAGGCCAAAAGGAAGGACCTTGTATTGAAAATGTTAGCCCATGATCCTGAACCGTAGGAAAGAACAATGGGGCTGCCAAATCGGGACGTGTAGGTACGCGTCCTTCAGATCCAGGGAGCACTTCCAGTCTCCCTTGCACAATGTCTCTGCTATAAAAGCTGGTGTAACCATCTTGAATTTTTGTCGGGGTAAGGAGAGGTTGAGGGTGGAAAGGTCCAGCACAACTCTCAGGCCTGCCTGGTTCTTCCTCTGAATGGTGAAAATCCTGAAGTAAAAGCCCAAGCCTTGCTGGGAGGCTGGGATTTCCTCCACTGCCTGGCTCTCTACAAGCAACCGGATCTTCGCCGGAAGAGTTGCTGTCCCAACCTGAGGGAGTGGAGGAGAGGCTTGGATGGGTAGGCGGCACCCCGTGGATACCACGGAGAGGAAAAATATGCTTCAAGGTAGGTTCACGGGAGGGTTGGGGGTCCCAGATGTAGCTAAATACGCGCTTGCATCACAATTATCCCATGCGTACACCTGGACTCAATCCACCAACCAACCACTATGGAGGCAGCTGGAAGAGGCTCTGCCCCCCACCCCCCACCCCCAATCAGGGCTACCCCACCTACCCGCTAGCAGGGCCCAGCCCAACCAGGGCCCACTCACGGCTACAATTGTCACTTAACTGCTGGAAAGCGGCAGCGAGGAAAAGGGGCATTAGAGGTTCGAGAGGTCTGCTCACTCCTATCTGGTATAACCCTGACTTTTCTCCAGGGAATTCCCTGCACAGCTTCTTGCCATGGAAGGATGGTGATCTGGAAAAGCTGTCAGACGACCTAGAAAGGGACTCCCCAATCACATTCGAGGCGTGCACAGAGATGTTTGAGGTGGGGGAGGCGGAACTATTCCACTATGTCCAGCATCAACATTGGGTGTCCCATAAGTCAGTTAGAGAGTGTGGGGCCAGAGGCCTAACTGTATTGGAACTCTCCTTGACCGCAGCAGCACCCAGGGGCAGGATCTCGACTCTCCCATCGCCCCCTAGATAGATCCGACCCGGAGAAAAAAGATAAGTACATGCTTGATTGGGAGAGGGGAGGGACCTAGGCCGGGAAATTGAGGTGGCCGACTGGGGAAAGATCTGGGAACTGCTACACAAGAGCACACAATGTATCGCCAACAGGGAAGGTGATTATAAACTATGTTACAGGTACTAGATCACCCCAGCCCAACTGCATAAATCTAACACTGAAATCTCCCCGAACTGCTGGTCTGGGGGTTCGTCCGAGGGCAATCTATTCCACTTGCTGTGGACCTGTCCCAAGGCGGAGGCTTACTGGAGAGAGGTGACAAACCACATAAAGGCAATTACTGGACTTGCATTCCTGTGGGACCCCGGCATCATACTTTTGGGGGAAACGGGGCGGAGGGGAGTTCCCACTCTCTTGACGGTCTTCCCGGCTCTGCACACACCTCCTACTAGCGGCGAAGGTAGCAATGGCTAGACTTTGGAAGCATGCGGACTGCCCTTCTGTCCCACTGTGGTGGTCTAAATAATGGGAACTACTTCCCGATGACTTGAGCCCCATTTATGGTCTACTCTGACCAATTCCCAGCCCTCACCAAGAGACCTCCATTAACCCGTTGGTTACAAGGCTGACCCATGTGTACGGTTGTGGAAAGGGAGGAGGGTGCACTGTGCGATTCCATTTGCTTTTGTCTTTGGCCAAATTTCTGTACTCTCTATGCTTTACCATACGATGCCAATGTCAGTGTGTTTTTGTTTCTGAATGCTTTAATAAATTGTTAAATTGAAAAGAAAAAAAAAACAAGCGCCCCACTGGTGCTCTCGACTCAGACACACTAGGCAGAGTGAATTCATGTCTACTGCAGCGTAGTGACGCCTCCAAAACAGACCGGCTACATTCCGTTATGTCCCGGCATAAGCAGGAGGAAAAATAAGACTGCAACGCCCAGGATGAGGGGAGAAAACATTTCATGTAGAACAAAGAAAAAACACAGGATAAAATGTCCAGTCTCGTAGGATGGAATGTCCCATAAGTATGGAGCAAAGGGGACGGGACATAGGAATAGCATGTTTTTCTGTCTATTTGTATGACAATCACTAAGGGCATCAGAATTTTTGTTGCAAGTGTAAATTTGAAAAAAAAAAAATGATATGCAAATAATTTCACGAGATCACTTAAATTTCTGGGTCATTTTGAAAACTAGGGAAAAAAACATATGTTAAGTGCCAGTCAATTCCTATAGTGACGATTTAACTGCTTGAAACAGCACTGTAATTAGGGGGTGAGGGTGGAGTGCTGATTGGGAAAATCTCAGATACATGTTCATCACCTATCATAAGTGCATTAAATAATCGATTAGGAAGATTTAATGACCCTTCCTTTCCAAACTCGCCCAAACCAATCTTTCTTTACAGCCATACAATGTAATTCGGACTGCTACAAGAGCTCGGATCCGGGTTTAGCTATATTATGCTGCATGCTCATTGAGAAGGGTAGGAAGACATCAAGAAAGATTTGCAAGTATGCACCCATTACAATCGAAATAAATATTATGGTGTGCCAATTGCAGTGCCAATCCACACTGTCATCTTCAGACCTGAAGAGCTCACTGATCGAGTAGAAATCATTCAAAGGTAGTTATCTTCTATTAGCTTGGGGAGGTGGGTTGCATAGGAAGATTCAGAGCCGAAAGGGAAAATCAGCTTTAAAAAAAGTTTGATTTGTTTTCAGTACTCATTTGCATTAGTATTCAGGTATTGTTAATACAAGGTTTAAAGGATACAGCCCCAAGCGAGTTCCAACATCAAAAATAAACCTGGCTCCTTCTCTACGGTATCTTGCTTCAGTAGCTGGTTCAAGTCCTTCCAACTGTGATGGCGTATGTGCCAAGTCTTTCTTATCCCAGTACCAACATGGCTTTGCGTGATCAGTGTTCCCAGGATGTACAGAAGGGCTGGAATTTTCTTTGTTTTCCTTCATTGATTGAAGTAGGTATTGTCCTTTCCGTCTTGATAAGCGATTAACAAGTTCTCTAAAAACATGAAAAAACATTTATTTTTGTTATTAAACATGTTCGTGCATGTTCAGCTCCAAAGAGCATTTCCTACCAAAACGTTAAGTTTGAAAACATTAAAACGTACCAGGAAGTCATAAAAAACAGTGAAGACAAAACAGCAGTCGGTGTCAAATTCTTAGCATTGCCATGAAATTAGTAGGACCTGCTTGATACCACCAAAAGAAAACAATTCAAAAGGGAGCAAAATAGGGGCTCGTAAAAGAGGGCCATGGATTTGCTACCACACATCATGGCGTGTGAATGTTAGACTCAATTTAAGGTTGTCAGAGGGCTACCAGGTAATAACAGCACAAAGGGCAGGCCATCTTTGAAAGCTTTTTCAATTCAACCCAGATTGCTACATCAGTTCACTAAAGCATCGTTCTCCACAACGTTGGCTTTTATCAATTGACTAGTTTGACCGAGGGCCATGCATTGCTCTAAGGGTTGCGGGACGGAGAGATGCAGAGGGTCAGGTGCACCCACTATATGATTTGGGTGGTTGGCTGGAAGAATTCATTGAACAATACCCCTTGACAATTCGTCAGGGACTTGTCACAAGGGCGGCATAATAAACAAGGCCACTTAAAGACAATTAAGGTTCAAGAGATAATTGCTGAGACAAGCGGAAAGAATACCCACCAAGACCCCCATTTTATATAACAGACTCGAGCATGCAATATCCAAAATCGAGAAGTACATGCCTAAAGCAACTGGCTCACGAATGTGGACTACTGCAAACTTACCAGTTCTGTTTGCACATACATTACTTTTCAACTTCAGCGAGATGCAAAGAAGTGTGAACAGGAACAGTCAACACGCAGACTGGCTCACCGGCAAAATGCAAAGCGACAGAACGCAAAGCGACGAGCAGGAGGAGTAAAAGACCCTAAACCTGGAGAGAAATACATCCCTTTGACTAGAACGACTACAGGTGGTCAGAGAAACAGGAAAACCGGGAACAAACCTAGACATGTGTAAACAAAGCAGGCTGTCACATCAATATAACCTTCCCATGGTGGACCAGTGGGGTGAAAGGAGGTATGAACAAAGCACAGTGGAGGCACCAAATGTTAAGGAGGAAGGAAGCCAGAAGGAGAGAGACTTTGCAGCCAGCAGCAGCGAACTTGAGGCGCAGAAGAAAAAATGCTCACTTCACGAAACCCAGCCAAACTACGAGGAGGACAGCAGCATGCCAGATTGTCCTAGGCAACCAATCAACTTTCAACTGTCATCACCCAATATAAAAAGGAAGAGGAGTGTGTCACTTGTACCACTCATCTGGGACAACAGAGGGGCAGGAGGGAGGCAAAGTTAAGAGTGCTAATAGGAAGGAGGGTGAAGACCACCTCAGGCTGTTGAATAAATGTTCCCCCAGTGTATTGCCAGGCCAGTGACCCAGGCATTCGGAATATTGAACCCTAAAGGCAGGGGCTCGTTAGCCATAGGTTTTATTTTTTATTGAAGTGTTGTATGGTTAAATAAACCATTTAACACTAACATTCAAATAACAATAATAATCAAAACTTAATACATGAAGTTTGATCTAGAGAAGCCATCCAAACAGATGCTGGATTGTTTGCAAACGTAATGAGAAGGAATCCTATCCTGTGTGTCTTCTTGGTCATCACTCGCTTTCTTTACACTAGATGCAAACCCAGTAGCCTACATTTGCATGGTTGCCAAACGCTCTGTATTATCAAACGCTATCAGATCATTTTTCTTTCATTGCAGTATAATGGTCAAGCAAGGACAAAGGGGGGCTAATTGCTCTGCTATCAAAGAAACACAGTGACAGTTGTGCAGTCCCCCATCTCTTCGGTCACGACCTGCCACAGTGGTATGTTATTACACATGGCCAGGGCAAAGAGTGCCACTCTGTCAGGTTGGCCAATGAAGTGATAGATTAGTTGAGGGATAGAGTTGGTTATTTTACGCTTTTATTCTGTTCTACTGAAAGTTGTCCAAAACATGTTCTAAACGGTTACAGCACAAACCAATAAAGCTTTTTAACTATTCAATCTCAAGTTCACATTTCTACGGATTTAGCCAAAGCTTCAATCATTAAGCTTAAAAATCAATCTATTATTAAGGTATTTAATAATTGCCGACCTAGCTTCAGGAAACTAAGAAGTCTTTCATGAGTCATATGGTTAAGTACGCGATGAGTAGCAGATTGCACGGGAGCAGGGAGCTAACTGGGAGGTGAGCGGCATCCCAGCCTCATGTTAGTCGGGGAATGAAGGGGGCGTGGACCTAGGTGTTAAGGAGGAGGCATTCACTGAAGAGAAGGGACTTGAACCTGGTACTGAATGTGGGGTTTGGATGTCTGAAGCAGTAATCTAGCATGCAAGTAGGCAGGAAATGTCCATGCAAGTTTTAAGAGCATAGGTAAGTCGAAGTCCAACCTCATAGGCTTCAAAGTCACAGTGGTAACATTGCATCCAGTTCCAGGTCTGTATGAGAGTAGGGATGGCAGGACCATCACTGAGCGATTCTCAGACCCCAGAAGTTGGAAACAAACAGGTCCCTAAGACCCTTGGTCAGTGCTTAATTTGTGGGGGTGGTTGCCGGTGCCCAACACCGGCACTCTTTTTTGGGCACTGGAACTCATGCGGGGCCAGCGCACGTGCAATTGCTTTATTTGTTCTTCCACTTCTCTTTGCTTCGATTATAAATCATTGGGATTTGTCATTCTGATCACAATCTCTCTCGTGCTTGCAGGTTGCAGGCCATGGCTGGCTGGGCCTGGGAGGGGCCAGCAATAGCAATGAACAACAAACTGTTACAAACAACAGCCAATAAAAACTACCATTCTTTTGTTACTATACAGTATTTGATACATTCTGTATAGTAACACAGAATGTGCAGTTTTCATTGGCTGTTCTTCTGAGCCAGTGAAATTACATGGTGAAGTCGTGTTGTTGCCACAGGAGGCAGCGCAGTGCCACCTTCATTTCACGAGTTACTGTGAAGTGAAAGTATCGAGGCGTGGCGTCGTCGGTCCTGACTTGTGAGAGAGAGTGAGCATGCCCTGCTGCACTGCGTGGTGCAGCCTAGTTGCTTCCTGTGGCCCCCTCTGCCTGCTTTTTCATTTGTGCGGGTGCCAGTGTGCGCACCCACCCCCCCTCACCCTGAGGCCCCGACAGGAGACCAAGTCCCAGCCGGCAAAACAGGTAAGTCACTTGTTGTTGCGTGCGGTGCAGCCTGAGCCCGTCACAGTCAAGTGATCAGGCAAGGAAGGCCCATGTCGGGGCCCGGGCTGCAGCACGGTCCCCTGGTGGTGTCCTGACTGCCCAGGAGTCAGGAACCCACCAGGGGCCCGTCCGCGCCCAGGCTTCTGTCTGTGTTGTCGAACGGGAAATCATATCATGCCTCCTATACTGTATGAATATATGTATATTGGCCTAAACCAAGTCGCTCTGCAAAGAAATCCGCATAGCAAGGTCCTGACCTAAGATCAGTGTTAGCTGCCATTTTAGGTTCATCCGCCATTTTAGATTCTCAATCTAAAGTCACCCTGTGTTCTAAGATGGTGGACAGTGTTGTTTTGCATGTAACATGGTCGTCTTGACCTCTGTGTACAAGTTAATGTGTAAACTGCCCGCAGGCTAAATGTTAGGGTCATGTACTGAGACCTTGTCCTTCGCTGACCTGTGTAAAGAGGATTACCCGTACCAACAAAACTAATCCAAGAACATATATTGTGCACAATACTGTTCAAGCATCTGGTGTGAACACTTGTTTTACTATATTGTATAAAGAGATGTGCAAAGGCTCAGATAGAAATCCAAAGTCACACTGTTGCTATTGTAACTTGTTGGCGAATGTATTAAGGATAATCCATAAATGTATAGATGCATAAATTAGGAACGAACTCGGCACGAACCCTAGATCCAAGATTCAATAACCTGCAAGTGGGTTGGACATCATGTTTGGACTATATAAAAGGTGCGACTATTTTGATGTACAATCCCACTCACTGAACACACCAAACAGAGCTGGTTTTCGCTGTTTCTTACTGAGGGCCTGATAGCTATCTGATATTTTGTCCTTTGAGAACTGTTCAGTTACTTTGAATAAAGATCTGTGTATCTTTATAACCCGTGTTGGTGCATTTCCTTTTGGGGTACTCGACATCAATATCTTCTTTTTGCTTTCACAGATGGCGCCCGAATAGGGACCCTCAAGATTGATGCCAGCTCGTTGAAGGTTGACGCGGCTATCGAACCGGGATTGGATGGTGTAAAAGGGGCCCCTTTCTGAATGAGAAGTGACACCTCAGCAGCGCAGCGTGGCCTGATCCCTGTTCCGTGAGCACGCGGTCCGAGTCGGCATCTTGACGAGGGTCCACATATCGAGGCGGGCAGATTTGCCAAAATCACCAAACACGAGGTAAAATTTGTTAGAAAAACTTTGAAATCCGATCGGACCACCTTAGGCTTGATCAGGTGAGTCATGACCCGATTTTTAAGTATCCTGATAATTTGTTTTGGCGTATTGCACTTGCGAGTACAATTATTGACCTGGTAACACCAGTATTCTGATATGCCTGGGAAATTGTCTGACTGCTTCAGGGCATTATTCCGCAAGGACAGACATTCTTTGGAATTTAGCCACCCGGCGCCACAGGAGGGGTCGCCGGCTTGTATTATGTACTGTAAGCATGGCATTGGTAGTATAGTGTTTAATGATATTTGGCACAGGCAAACTAGACATGCTTCCGAACTTCAGTGGCCAATCAATGGTAGTTTTGAAATTGCTCGTATTGAATACTTAGAATCTATATTATTAAAGAAAAAGGCTAGACCTGAAGCATTCGATGTATTACAAAATGGGAAGAAAGAAGCTTTACAGCAGCTCAAGAGTAGAGAAAAACATGCACGCCGTCATAAGACAAACGCCGAAAAAGCGTTGTTGTATGACCAAGATAAACAGTCTGAGTCAGCTAGGAATATGGATAGGGCTTTCTCACTCGGTATTCAGAAAATCTATCCCTCTAAAGACTTTCATGTTTCTGACAAACTTATTGATAAATTGTTAAATGAATGAAGGCCTGGTTCCACTGCGCCACCTCCGTATGTTCCTCTTCCTGCTGTTGTTCCTCCTCCTGCTCCTACTCTTGCTCCCCCTGCACCTCCTGTTGTCCGTCTTCCTCCAGTTGTCGGTCCTCCTTTTGTCGCCGCTCCTCCACCTGCTCCTCCACCTTTACCTGTTGTTGCAGTGATAGTACCTCCATTAGACTTGCCTACTCTCCCTCTTCCAAGTGGTTCTACACTGCTTGAAGTAGATCAGGAAGTGGTGTTGAGGGTTGTCACTCGTAATACTGTACCTCCAGAGAAGAAACGCGAGTTAAACGCGTGGGCTAAGCATTGTATGGAAAAGGGTGATCGAGCTGATGTTTTTGCCACACTTTCCAATATGGACAATTTTCCTGAGAAAAATGTTTTTATTGAGGAGTTAGGGATTCATTTATGTGTAATGTGGGATAGGTTAAATGATACATATCTCCCGCAAGGGTTGAGGGATTTGAATACTTTAGCGTTTTCTAGAGACACTGCGGAGAAAGTACAAGAGCATGTTGAGAGGGTTTTTGTGTATAGAAGGGAGTTGGAAAGGTTACAGAATGAAGATAGAGATAGTTTGGCTACTATGTTCACACAAAAACAGTTTCTTCCTTGTCGAAAATTGATAACTGAGGAAACGCGAGTTTCTACGGAAGATGCAATTAGATGGATTTCAGATATGTCGATATCTCCCACAGAAGTATATGACACGTATAGTCAGTATACACCAGAAATGCAGAGGAAAGTGATACAGGTAATGATAGAATACCTACAGGATGAGTGTGTAAAAAGAAAGATTAGTTGTCCCGCAGAGTTATTGAGTATTTACAAGAGAGCTTTTTCGATTGACACTTCTTCAGCTGCCCTAGCGCTCGATTTGGCTCTGTTGCTCAGTAAGCGTTCGGAGTTGCCAACTTCTCCGTTGCCTATGAGAGAGGTTCCTCCGACATTTGTCCCAAAAGTTGAGATTCCTGCTAACCCTGCAACAGGTGCAGCTGCTCATGATATTCCTGCACACTATGTGTCACAGTTTGTTCACGTCCCGTTCCCGAGACAGGAAGTGAACACCATTAAACAATCCGTTCCCGATATTAGGAAAAATCCGACGGGGTTCTACAAAGAAATCGAATCTGTGTTACAATCATCGGTATTCACTCTAAATGATATTGATCTGTTATTTCCTGTACTCCTGCCCGTAGATTTATGGAAACAGGTTAGGACTATAGACGATATACCAGGGCTAGGAGATACATGGGCTAATATAATTAGACTCGATGGAGAAAGGCCAGCTGGCGAGAGACCGCCTCAGGTGATATTAACTTTACTTGACAGAATAGTTGTGAAATAGAAAACTATAATTCCCGAAAAGAGAATTATTTGGGACAAGCTTACTGCCTGTGTACAAGGAAAATCTGAGGGTGCTACCGAGTTCTATAATCGGTTCGAACAGGTATTCTTGGATTTCAGTGGACAAGACTTAGGCACAGAGTCTGGGAAGAGACTATTTGTAGACAGACTTGTGCGTGGATTGCTGCCTGACATCCAGTCGCAAATTACGTCCTCTGAGAGCACTTGGCAAGCAAAGTCTCAATCAGAAGTACTGCATATGGCTCAGTACTATGAGAATCGTGTCAATAATGAAAAAGAAAGTCGAAAAGAGGAAAGGTGATTTGAAGACAAAAGTATTATTACAACAAATTGTTAGAGGACCTAGAGGGGGCAATTCACAGTTCAGAGCTCAGTTTGTCCTACAGGGGAATGCTCTCTTGGGTCCTGCAAACATTAACCAGTGTGCTTATTGTAGACAAGAGGGTCATTGGCGTGCACAATGCCCGATCCTCCAACAGAGGTCAAATAACACATTTGGGAATATGGGTAGATGACCCAGAGGTCACCCGGGTGCCAGGGGCCATGGTAGAGGTCAGTTTTCACAAGATTTACAGCAACCTTTTTCACAGAAAAATCAGGCACCAAGTGTGGATAATAGAAACATTTTTGTCCATCCCTCTGCCGCCTTCCTCTCTGAAGAACTTCCTTTCAAGGATATTCTGTTTCGCTAGGATCGCCCAAAGCAGAGTTTGGAACCAAAGCCTATTCCCGCTAATCAGAAAGGTCCCTACATTGAAATTTTAGTGGGAAATAAAACATCTATTCTTGATAGATACAGGGGCACAAAAGTGTTCCATTGATTATTCTAGGGTTCCAAACATTCCACTGTCTGGGCAAACCAATGTTTCTGTAGGGTTTTCTGGCACACCAGTTTGTCCGGTTTCTTCGCCGGTACCTATTTCTTTGGGTCCGTTTACGGACCATTGTCCATTTCTTTTGACTTCGAATTGTGGAGAGAATTTGCTGGGGTCGAATCTGTTGAAGGAATTAAATGTGGTAATTCATTGTTCTTCTGATGGAGTGCGTTTGACGATTTCACCACAACAACTTTCTGTCTCTCAATTCTTGACTAGACCTTTGCCACCGGAATTTACTGAGGTTCCGGAGTGTTTATGGGCTATTGATGATAATGATGTTGGTGTTTTACAAATTGAACCTGTTAAGATTGTCTTGAAACATCTAGTAAAGCTGCCACGTATTCCACAGTATAAGATTTCCGTCGACGGTGAGCAAGCTTTGAAATGCATTGTCTCCAATTTTGTGCATCGAGGGGTAATTGAGGAAATTGCAGGTCGTTTGAGCAATAGTCCGATTTTGCCTGTGTACAAAAAAGGTGATAATGCAATTCCTTTTCATTTCATAATTGATCTACGTGCCATCAATAAGATCGTTGCTCCACAATTTCCAATTGTGCCTGATGTGACTACAATATTAACTGTGATCCCGGCTTCAGCTACTTAAGTGTTGTGGATCTAAAGAACGCTTCCTTTAACATTCATATACATAAGGACAGTAGCTACCCGTTCGTGTTCACCTTAGGGGGACGCTCGTTCACCTTCACCCGTGCACTGCAAGGCTACATGGAAAGTCCAAGCATCTAGAGTAGGGCCCTGAAAGAACAACTTGATACCCTTGAGGTGCCCTCTACTTGTACACTGCTTCAATATGTTGATGACTTGCTTTTAGCTGCTGACTCGGAGAGCGCTTGTAAGGAGGGCACTGTGTTGTTGCTTATTCACTTGGCTAAACTTGGACATAAAGCTTCACTTAAGAAATTTCAATATTGTTGCCAGGAGGTCGCCTCCTGTCAAAAGGAGGGAAGAAGGTTGACACCTGAATGGATAAAACTCATTTCTAGCAGGTCCGTCCCAAATACACAGAAAGAAGTTAGAGCCCTGATATGAATGGCTTCTTACTGTAGGCAGTGGATCCCGAACTTCCCGTTAACGATTAAGCCGATGTTGGCTTTGACGAAGAAGGGCATTTCTTCGCCATTGCTGTGGAACATGGAGCACCAGCGTGCATTTGATTTGCTCAAGACTGCATTGTGCTCGGCACCGGTTTTGGGCACACCAAATTATGAAAAGGCCTTTGTGTTGTATGTGCATGAATGTGATGGATGTGCCTTGGCTGTATTAAGGCAGGAACATGGAGGGAAGAATAGGCCGTGCGGCTACTTTTCTTCCGGCCTTGTTCCTGTAGCATGCGCTTTGCCAAGATGTTTGCTAGCTGTCGCTGCTGCTGCGTCTGTAAAACAGAGTGAGGGAATGGTCCTAGGCCATCCTTTAACACTAATGGTACCTCACTCTGTAGATGTTCTACTGAACAGAACTCAAACGCAACACCTCACTTCTGCACGGTTTGCACCACACATACAAATTAAGAGGTGTTGTGTTCTTAATCCGGCTCAACTTTTACCTTTCTCGAAAGGTACTATTGCAATGACGAAGAGTCACACGATTGTCTCTATACTACCGAACAAGAGACAAAGTGTAGAATTGATCTAAGAGATATTCCCTTGAACAGTCCACAAGGGGAGCTGTTTTGCGATGGCTCCTGCTTCAAACTTTCGGATGGTACATGCACAGCTGCTTATGCAATCACTACATTGAGCACGGTCGTGGAAACCAGGAGAATCTCGCATAACTCAGCGCAGGCCGCAGAGATTATAGCATTAACCCGAGCTTGTGAACTTTCCAAAGGGCTTACCGTGAATATATACACTGGCAGTCAGTATGCCTTTGGGGTGGTTCACAACTTTGGGAGACTTTGGTCAGAAAGAGGGTTCTTGACTTCACATGGTACAAAGATCCAGCATGGCTCCCTGATAGTACGGCTACTCTCAGCACTTGCACTCCCTATTCAGTTAGCTATTGTAAAATGCGCAGCACATCAGAAAATTGTAGATGATGTAGGAAAAGGGAACGCTTTTGCTGATCAGATAGCCAAACAGACTGCTACCGATCTCTCTTCCGGCATGTATACTTCGAGAGAAGCCACAAATGCCTGTACTATGGATGAGGCCATTGATTCCGTAAGGGATATCCAAGCCAATGCCACATTAAAAGAGTCCAAGAAATGGGCTGAGGGCTTGGGGAAACTTGATGATGATGGCTGTTGGGTGGACAGAGTTGAAGGGAAATGGCTACTTCCCGACGCGTACATTACAATAATGGTTGTTATGGCTCATGGTCCCACACATATATGTGCTCGCAAGATCCCAAAGATGTTGGAAAAAGTATGGGTGAGTGATAAAATCTCTAAGATAGCTGAACGCTTTGTTCAGGACTGCATGATCGGTTTACAGCATAATGTGGGAAAGGGAACATCAACTCCTAGGGGAAGTTTTGGTCCACCTTCTGTCCCCTTTGAGGCTATAGACTTTGATTTTATTGAAATGGAACGATGTAATAACTTGAAGTACGTGTTAGTTATCATCTGTGCTTCCAGCAAATGGGTTGAGACTTTTCCTGTTAAAGACGCTACGGCCATGACTACTTCAAAAACTATGTTAAAAGAGTATTTCCCAAGGTTCGGGCTACTAAGAGTCATCTGGTCGGATAATGGTCCACATTTTATCGCTGCTATAATTCTGCAGATATGCGCGGCATTACAGATCAATAAAAGGTTCCATTCGGCCAGACACGCTCAGAGTGCTGGATTAGTGGAAAGACACAACAGCATCATAAAAAACAAGCTCGCTAAGAAGTGTGCCAGCATCAAAATAAAATGGCCGGACGCGTTACCAATCGTGTTGTTGTCAATGTGTACAACCCCTCAAACTAAGACTGGGCTCTCTCCCTTTGAGGTGGTGATGGGGAGGCCTGCTAATATTTGGAACATTCCAAAAAGTTGTTCCTTGAGAAATGTTACAAATGAACTTCTTTCAGATTACTGTAGCCAGTTGACTAAAAACTTGTATTTGATTTATCACCAGGTGCGAGAGGTTTTACCTGTACGATATGAGGGCCCCGGCACATATCACAGCATATGACCTGGGGAAATGGGTCGTAGTAAAAGCCTTTCAACAATCGTCTTGCCTTGCACCTCATTGGCGGGGCCCTTCCCAGGTCCTACTGGTCACACAGACGGCGGTGCGAGTGGCAGGCCGGAAAAACTGGATCCATGCGACACATACCAAGAAAATTCCACACCCAGTGCCACACAATACAGAAGAAACAGAACCCCTCATCAGTACTGCAACCAATGATCCTGGAGCAGTAAACAGCATCGAAAGTGCGTCGGATACTCTCCCCGAGTCCGTGGGGCCTGGGGAAACAGCCATTTTGCCTCCACACTGTCCAACAGTTTTGTTTCCGGAAACTGTTGTTCCGGATCTTGCATGCTCTCCTGTCCTTGATACGTCACTTCCAACGGGAAGTGACAACGTGTTGTTCTCAGATCACTCAGTACCAGGAAGCACAAGGTACGATCTGCGTCCGGGGAAATAGACCTACTGCACGGTTCGGCTGTGTGATCGAGGAAAATCATCAAGGGCTTGCCTTTTTGGCCCGATCAAATCGTTTGTTAGGGGATTCTGTTGGCTTGGGTTTGTGGAAGGACTAAGAAGACGCTCGGCCTGGAGGTCGCCAGCTAAAAACACTGGTGTTAATTTTTGTTTGAAGACTACAATGCCTACAACCAATACCGCTTGTATGGACAAAGGGAAAGACTGTGACCAGCGGCGGGAATGAACACTTAACCGTCTGGGCCCCGAAAACATACTGCTGTTTTTTTGTAATGTTAATTGGTTTTATAATAGTCATTGTTTTAGGCTTCTGGTATCTAGAAGAAGTGCATCCGCTTGAGAATTTGTTACCGACTGAAAATGTACCTACTGTTTCTACTCCTTTCGTGCACTTGCACACTATTTCCTAGAGACTCTCAGCATAGACAGAGATATTACAACAACACGCTATTACTCATCATGAATGCTACACATGCTATTTTTAACAAATCTAATTGTTGGGTCTGTTCACATTTACTGCAACATGGGGATAAGGGGCTAGGTTGGTATATTCATCCTTTACCTTTGACAACTGCATGCTACACTTCTCTTAGAGCACTATTCTTTGGTCACTGGAATGATAGCATTGCAGGGAACTTTGATGGGACTAATTTGAATCAGTTTGAGAAACGTGTTCTGACTCCCTTGGGACGCTGCTTCTATTATACCTTCTGATAGACTGTCTAGTCCTTTTCAATCTTTGATCTCTTTCAAGATGGCTCATATAGGCAATAAGGATGCCACGCCTCCTTCCTACATTCTTAATAATAGCCCCGATTCAGTTTCTTTCTGCATACAGAGGAATGGTACTCAGTCAATGGGTGATTTTAAAGGTTGCGCCAACGTTGCGAATTTGACTAGCGAGAACAGACCTTTGTATGTAGGCGAACCGGTCTACTTTGTTTGCGGTAATGTAGCGTTTCCATGGCAGGGAACTTGTTATTTAGGTATCCTGTTACCCAGGGCATTCATAGCCAGTACTATAGAGGTTTCAAAGGCTCGTCCGCGGCGGGACAAGAATGGCGATACTTCAGCGCAAATTCTGGGTGACGTAGCTAAGTCCTTTGTGCCATTTTGGGGATAAATAATGAACTCTGAGGATATCGGGAGACTAGCGAGAGTATTGGAGAGAACCATCAACTGGACCACGGACATACTCTATAATATGACTTTAGAACAGAAAGCAATACGGTTAGTAGCACTTCAGAACCGGATGTCATCCTAGCTGAACGTGGTGGGGTATGTAAATTAGTGGGGTCCGCTTGTTGTGTTTTCGTGCCAGATTCCTCCCCAACTATCTTCAAAGCAATACAGAATCTGCATGTCTTAAGTTCAGAAGTGCATGTCCCAGAGGGAAACTGGAATCTTAGCACTTGGTTTTGGGACGGTCTACGATCTTGGGGTTGGAAGATACTTTCGGTTTTACTGATCATTTTAGTTTTTTTTTATGTTTCTTTGTTGCTATATAGTGTCTTCCTGGTATATGTTCGATGTTAGGAGGATGTTGTGCACAGGCGATGGGTACATTAGGACTTAAGGTATCCGCCCCAGATAAGAACTATGGTGAAAGAAAATGTGGTGACCGACCTAATGGCAATAGATATCTCTGATGGAGATTCAGGGTGTATGGACATTGAGACGTGGAATTATTCATAAAGCGATTAGAAGTAGTTTAGCTCTTGGCATAGGCCAAAAGGAGGGTTTGTCGAACGGGAAATCATATTGTGCCTCCTATACTGTATGAATATATGTATATTGGCCTAAGCCAAGTCGCTCTGCAAAGAAATCCGCGTAGCAAGGTCCTGACCTTAGATCAGTATTAGCCGCCATTTTAGGTTCATCCGCCATTTTAGATTCTCAATCTAAAGTCACCCTGTGTTCTAAGATGGTGGACAGTATTGTTTTGCATGTAACATGGTCGTCTTGACCTCTGTGTGCAAATTAATGTGTAAACCGCCCGCAGTCCAAATGTTAGGGTCATGTACTGAGACCTTGTCCTTCGCTGACCTGTGTAAAGAGGATTATCCGTACCAACGAAACTAATCCAAGAACATATATTGTGCACAATACTGTTCAAGCATCTGATGTGAACACATGTTTTACTATATTGTATAAAGAGATGTTCAAAGGCTCAGAGAGAAATCCAAAGACACACTGTTGCTATTTTAACTTGTTGGCGAATGTATTAAGGATAATCCGTAAATGTATAGATGCATAAATTAGGAACAAACTTGGGACAAACCCTAGATCCGAGATTCATTAACCTGCAAGTGGGTTGGATATCATGTTTTGGACTGTATAAAAGGTGCGACTATTCTGATGTACAATCCCACTCACTTCGAAAATGATGGGCCCAGCCGCCCAAATATATGTTTTTTCTTTTAAAATCTTACCTTCCGTGGGGCCGCTGCGCCACGCACCTATTTTTGTCATCATCAGGCTCAGCATGGCCGTGGCGGTGGTGGCCCCACGGAAGGTAGCCTAAGTGAATGAGGCAAGACAGGGCAAAGCCCAGGACCGGGCAGGGCACATGCGGCAGGGTGGTCCCACTAGTGTCGGTCACAAAATAATGAATTTTCATTTGCAACTTTGGACACTTTTTCATTGGTGCCGAGCCTGACTCGAGACAATTGTATGCCCCAGTCCGACCCTGCATAGCATTCATCTAAGCGAAACATGAACTGTGAATTTTTGCCTGTGTGTTTCCGTTCTTCCTTTTACTGTTATCGGTCTCATTAGTTCACAAACAAGCTTCAGTGAGGGGACACGGAACGGTGCACGTATTGGGCCGAAACCGAACCAGCTGCACTTCGCGAGAAAAGCCCATGCAAAGACGAACCTTTGAAATGCTATTTCAGGCTTAAAGATACACACATAGAAACTAGACTGGGATAAACATGGTGCACGTGCCCACTAATCTGTCATCATAAATAAAAGCACTAGTTGAGTATTTGTGCATAATTCTCAACCGTCTTTTGCTGTCATTTTTTTTACATAATTCCAGCGCATGTTTTCTATCCTGATGTGTGGTTTATACACCCGATGTGGCCCCTAAACCTGTGTACAATAAACTCCGAGCGAGAGCACATGCAATCCTCAGATAGGAATCCTCATATAGGAAGGTGGGTGTCTGTTACACCCTGCAGTTTAGTGAAGTATGTCAATAACATGCCAGTGGGAAGGAGATATCCGAATATACATTCTCCTCTGGCTCCTGAATATTGAGTGACAAAACATATTTAGTTTTTTTAATATGTGTTAAGGTGGAAAGAGGCCCTAAAGCAGAAGTAGCACAGGCCGTTGATTTCACAACAATGTCTTGCAGAAATGACTTTTTCCAAGTTATACAACACCATGATCATGCTTGAAGGAAGGGTGAAGGGGGATGCATTTATGAGATGTGATAACTGATAAGGGCTTGAGAGTAAATTGATTACACAAACACCTGGATGAGGTGACTGAAGAACGGGCTGAGGGGAGGGTGCAATTTTAATTTTACAAATTAAGCACTGCCCTTGGTATTTGGGACTGCACCATCCATGAATATAAAACCTGGAGAGGATTCCAGAGTGTTTTTCAGGGAAAGATATTAATGAATTAATCTTTTCTAAACGCGCCAATTACCAGAGACAGGTCTCTACGCGTTGGCCAGGGATTCGAACCTGCGTTGCTCTGCTTTGTCTTGCTTCCAAGACAAACATGTTGCCCTTAAGCTATCCCCACGGCCCGCTATGGGGGAAACACTAGCACATCCAGAGACAACTCTTAATCAACAGATGTGGATCCTTGAAGGGAAAGATTAAATTATGCCAACCCCCGTAGCTGCGTTTGTGAAGGAGAAAAATTGTCTCTCTCGCTTCCTGCAGCATTTACAAAAGAGAAATACTTCCTTTTTTCCCCTCGCCAAGGGAAAAACTATTTTTGAGGGGGGGCAGACGGGGGCAAGGGAAGGGGGAGCTGAAAATGGGAAAGGTAAGGGGAGAGGGGCGAAGGGAAGAGGGGGAAGGTCTTGTGGTCCCTAGAAGAAATGATAAAGACAATGCTAATGACCTAAACAAAGTTTCCATCTGAAACCGAGTGCATTTTTGTTTGCTGTGCTTTTATAAACCAGAGTACAAGGACTATGTCTCCCAAGAATCTTTATGTTACAGCAATCCTGAATCAATTTCCATGCACTAGTCTTACATTTTATTTTTGTTTTATAAAACCCTTCAAACGTATTCTGGTTTCAGAAAAGAAAGACAGGTCCCTTCAATTCAAACCGCAGCTTTCACCTCTCTGATGTGTCTGTTTTTTAGTTATTCGCACCAGACCCAGGGGTATTTGGGCGCGAAGGCATAATGAGGGTTGTTCAGCTTATGTTTAAGTTACAAGTTATACACGGGCAAATACAGCTGTGGTTACAATGCTGTGTACATGTACAGTCAAGGTTTATATACAATGAAATTACAAGAATGCAGGTATGGTACAAATAAAGCGAAGCAAATATACAGAAGATCCCAGAGGGCTGTCAGTGGGGTATGGTTAGGCGTCATGTTCTTTTAGCCAATGAATGAGACTGGGTCTGAATTGAAGGTAGGGAAGACCTTCCCTTAAGGCAGGGGGGAAGGGAGTTCCAATATTGTGCTGCTTTAACAGGGAAGCTGCTCCCACCGGATTTAGTAAATTTAAATCTCGGTACTAGCAGGAGGTTGGAATTGGCTTTTCTTAGGGGGCGAGAGGCTGTTTGTCTGGTGAATCTGTCTATGAGGTATTGTGGGGCTGCGTGGTTAAGGCATTTGTGTGTTAGGGATGCAGTTTTGAGGAGGATTTTGTCTTTTGTGGAGAGCCAATTGGTTCATCCTTTGCACATACGAAATTGTGGGCGGTTTCGCATGTGTTGAATTTCGTTTGGAAAGGGGGGTTGCAAGTGACCTTTCCTGCCTAGCTAGTAGATTGAAATTTGCCATTTTTAACGCTGTGGTCAGGTGTCATTAGTAGAGACTAATGGAGGCGAGCCAGTGAGCAGGGGAGTATCTCTATTTAAATCTGCAAACCGATTTTAGCTATGTCTGACATGACTGTAAAAGGATTCTGCATTTGATATTGGCACAAACTAGTAATCAGTGAAGAGAGGCCAGAGGTGGTATTTTTGTGCAATGCTAATATCAGCAAATGCACTTTTTGCAATTTGCCAAACAAGTCCTTACTTTTTGAGGCAGAATAAAGGACTTTTGGTGTAGGTGAGCAAGCCAATGATGGCGGAGTGTAGCGATTAAGCAATGTACAGAAGAGCATCTGCCTGCCAGGAAATGCTCAGTGGTTGTTACAGTTGAAATCGAATGTTGACATGGAAAGAATAGGTAAAACCACCAGAGAATATGGAAGAGGTTGTTGCATGGGCTGGAAAACTAAACAAGTGGCAGAGGCTTATTTCGTATTTTATTTATTTGTAAAGCGCACCAGGCCCAAGGGCATCCGGGCGCATAATTTAGGTTACAGGCATGTTATAGGGTACATACAAGAAGAGAACAAGGGAAGGGAATACAGGCAATTTAGAATAAAAAAGCAATTTAGAAAATATACAAGTACTATACATATTAACAATCATGCAGATCAGCTAGCAGGTTTGCGCAGTGTAGCGGGGTGCCAGTGGGTGCTAGTAGTCAGGCTGGTCTTGGGCTGCCAGCCAGGCTTTGACTTTGCTCTTGAAGGCCAGGAAGGATGGTTCTGCTCCGAGTGGATTGGGTAGGGAGTTCCATAGTTTTGCAGCCATGACTGGGAAACTGCTCCCGCCTGATCTCTGGAGGTTGAAGCGGGGAATGGAGAGGCAGTTAGTTTGCGCACTTCTAAGTGGTCTTGAAGAGGTGTGTAGAGAAAATCTACTAGCCAGGTAGCTTGGTGCTTGATGTGAGAGGGTTTTGTGCGTTAGCGATAGTGCTTTGAGAGAAACCCTTTGGGAAACTGATAGCCAATGGAGACTGTCTGGTGTCTGAGATGTGGAGGTTCCTAGGGATGTTTAGTGCCGCTCTAATGGCATTATTTTGAATGATCTGTAGTTTGCTGATGTTGCATTGGTTAATGCCGAGGTAGGGGGCGTTACAATAGTCGATCTTAGGCTTTTTCAAAACAATGGTGTATCTTTACTATGAATGCAATGTCTGATGCCTCAGTTGATTTAGAGTTATTTTTGAACAATGAAGCTCGTGCCAAAATGAAAGTCCAGCAACATGATTGGATTCTGACCCAAAATAAATGTCTCAATTATAAGGATTTTGATCGAGCGCTATTTGGGCACAAGCAATGTAGAACAATATCTGATTATTGGGTCAAATTTCCTTGTTCAAAGACTCGCCAGAAGTTTCTCCGCTTTCGGTTGAACCTTTGGCCGACTTTAGATGTTCAGGGTCGCAGAAATCAAATTATGCAATCAGAAAATGTATGTCGATTTTGTAAGAATGTTGGCAAAAAAGAAACGCTGGAACGTTGTTTAGTGTATTGTACAAATCTAGCCATTATCCGGAAAAAATGCTTCGGAAATTTCTTTGAAGACCAAAATGCACATATTCAAAAGAACTTGTGGCATTGTATTTTTTCATCAACTGCCTTAAGGACCAAAATAGCAATTGTACGCTTTTTGGATGAAATATTTAGTGCATACTCATAATTAGCGTAATTGAGTCAAACTAATTTCAAATTTTAATTGTGGTGAATGAACAAACTGTAAATTTGCCTTTATGAATTGTATTGCTTTGATATTGTGTTATCTTTTGATATTTGAAAGGTTGATTTTATTAACCATATAAATAATTTTTTTTAAAAAAACAGTCGATCTTAGACAGGACCAGGGTCCTGGCTAATGTCGTACAGTTGTCTGGTGATAGGAATGGACGACAAGCCGCGATGAGCTTGCATGTATATGATGCAGCAGAGGAGACAGCGTTAACTTGTCTCGAAGGTGATAAGGTGGCGCTGAGAAAGATACAAAGTGTTTTAGTATCTTTGGCCACTTTGATGGTATTGCCATCAATTGTGAAGGATTTGAAAGACGGGTCTAACTTGCTAAGTCTTTGGTGAGATCCTAGGATGAAAATCTCAGTCTTTTCATCGTTCAAGCACAGTTCATGCTGCGCCATCCACGCCTGGATGATTTGATAGATGGAATTGATGGCTAGAGTGTCAATTTTGTGGTCACCTGTGATAGGGATGAGTATCTGGGTGTCATCGGCGTAATTGATATATGAGACACCCAGATAGTCCAAAATATCAAAGAGTGGTTTCGTGAACACATTGTAAAGTGTCGGAGAAACACACGAACCTTGAGGAACCCCGCAGGTGACTGGCGCGGGATCAGCAGTGGCAGAAGGGGAAAAGACTCTCATGGATCTATTTTCCAAAAAGGAGGTGATCCAGGCCGTGGCTTTGTCCGAGAAGTTGGCGGCGGTTTTGTGGTGACGGCAGAGGATTTGGTGATTTACTAAATCGAAAGCTGCAGAGAAATCTAAAAGGAGTAAGAGGGTCTTCGATCTGAGATTTTAGATCTATGAGGGCAGTTTCCATACCATACCGAGGGTGGAAGCCTGATTGTCTCAGTCCCAGGAGATTATTGGTTTCCAGGTAGGCTTGGATCTGCCAGTATGATGCGCGATCAAGAATTTATAAGAGGAAGGGGACTGTGGTAATGGGTCTGAAGTTAGTGGGTATGTTGGCATCCAAGGTGGGTTTTTTGAGGAGGGGAATGACCCAGGCATCCTTTAGGTTGTCGGGGACAATCCCAGAACTGAATGATGAATTTATGAGTGTGGTGATGAAGGGAGCTACACTGTGCGAGGCTTCCTTAATGATGGTGGAGGACATAGGTCGCCCTGACAGTAGGACGGTTTGAGGTTATTAATGATGTGTTCAACTTCAGTGATGGATAAGGGAGAGAAGGAGAATGGTTTTAGAGTATTGCGGTTAGTGCTAGCAATGGTCAGATGGATTTTGTGCTGCACGCTAGTCTGCAGGCTGTTTTTTTTTGTCATTGATTTTGTTTTGGAGAGTGGTGATTTTGCCAAGGAGGGCCTTTTGAATGTTAGTACACCAGGTACTGTCTAGACTCTTGACCATCTAGGAGCAATTGAGTTTTTGGCCACTTTGCACCATGAAGTTGTTCGTGAGAAGGGATTGCACTGTGTAGGAGGGGCTGTTCATAGGGCTAGAGACATTACTAGACCCATAAGAACAGGCACATACAAACAATCTTGTAATTGGAAAAGCTACATGAGAGGGAGCAAAACAATTGTGACACAATTCTCATCACCCCCATCTCCAGAGTCCTCCCCTCCAGCCCCAGGGGAGTGGCCAAGATCCCCCAGCAGGGGCTGTGGTAGGAATATAGATAAGGAAGAGCATACAGCAGTCACCTTGCATCAGCAGAGAGAGTAAACACTCCCTGCAGTGAGCGACTACTCTCACTCATCAGCAGAGGAAAGGTTTACTAATGTCAAGTTATCTTTTATTGATAATCCACAGCTCATACCTTCCAGGTGTAGGTGTGTAGATGGGTATAGGTGTGTAGGTAGGGGTAGGGGTAGGTGTAGAGGTGTAGGTAGGTGTAGGTGTAGAGGTGTATGTGTAGAGGTGTGTGTGTGTAGCTAGGTGTGTGTGTAGGTAGGTTGGTGTGTGGGTGTAGGTTGGTGTGTGGGTTGGTGTGGGTGTGTGTAGGTTGGTGTGGGTGTGTGTAGGTTGGTGTGGGTGCGAGTGTGTAGGTGTGGGTGCGAGTGTGTAGGTGTGGGTGTGTGTATGTAGGTGTGGGTGTGTGTGTGTAGGTAGGTGTGTGTGTGTAGGTAGGTGGGGGTGTGTAGGTAGGTGTGGGCGTATGTAGGTGGGTAGGTGTGTGCGTATGAAGGTGGGTGTGTGCATGTAGGTGTGTGTGTATGTAGGTAGGTGTGGGTGTATGTAGGTAGGTGTGGGGGTGTGTGTGTAGGTAGGTAGGTAGGTAGGTAGGTAGGTAGGTAGGTGTGGGGGTGTGTGTATGTAGGTGTGTAGGTGTATGTAGAAGTTTTTGCAAGGACCGACAATTAGTTGGCAGTTTGAGTGCTTGCCTTGGTCTTCATGTTCCTCATGCGTGGAGGAGTGGAACAGTTCCTTACCCTCGAAGGGGAGATGAAGCACTTTGTCCTGAACTTCCTTCAAGAACTTCGTAGCATGTATCCACGCTTAGCGGGAGATATCTTCCCATGGGCGTAGGACATGGGCGGGGCAGGGGGTCAAATCCCCCCACAATTTTAAGTGGGGGGGATGTAATGTCATTTATCCCCCCCAGAATGTGTTTGGTGTGTCGTGCAGGGATCTGTTTTTGAAGTGGGGGGGTGCTTACTATGTAAGCTGCCCTCTCCCCCCTGGCCCCCAAAGCATAGGGGCAATACCATGGGGGCAGATGGGTGATCATCTGCCCCCAGGGAAGGGGGGGCAAACAAAAAAAAAATAGATTTTGTTTTTTAAACATAGTTTTGGGTGGAGTGGGTGCGAGTGGGACCACTAGCCACCAGGAATTTTTGGCAAGGGGGTGGCCCTCTCCCCCACACCCTCAATTGATGGGGGCACCTTATGTAGCCCTCCCTGGGGTCAGATTTCTGCCCCTAGGAAGGGGTACATGAGATGCCCTCCATCCATTTGGGTTGGGGGGGGGGGAGACCACTGCAAATATTGCCAGAGCCACCCCTCCCAAGCCTGGGGCAGTACGCTTTGACCCCGCCAGGGGCAGATGGCCACACACATGTGCCCATCTGCCCCTAGGGAAGGTCAAAACAAAAATATATATATTATAACTTGTTTTGGGTGGGGGGAGCCCACTAGAGCACCAGGACTTTTTGTGTTTGAAAGGGGGGGGGGGTGGCCATATCCCCCCACGCTAACTGGATGGGGGCACCTTATGTAGCCTTTCCTGGGGACAGATTTCTGCCCCTAGGAAGAGGTACATGAGATGCCCCCATCCATTTGGGGTGGGGGGAGGCCACTGCAAATATTGGCAGAGCCACCCCCCCAAGCCTGGTGCAGTTTTGCCCCCCCGGGGGCAGATGGCCCCACATGTGTGCCCATCTGCCCCCAAGGAAGGTGCAAAACAAAAATAAAAGAAATTATAACTTGTTTTGGGTGGGTGTGGGGGTCACTAAACCACCATGGATGATTTTAGTGGAAAGGGGGGTGCCCACGGGTGTCTAATGCATGGGGTTCTCGGTTTTCCTTGCTGGCTTCAACACCCTAGGCCCAAATCTGTAGGTTGTCCACATGAGCAAAATCTGCTTTGCCGAAATCAATCAGTGGGTTAGCCTTTTCCCTTTGCGCCGAGGTAGGGACATCCACACATGTGAGGTACCGTTTTCGTCGGGACACCTGTGGGAACGCGGGAAGGTAGGACATCTTTTGTTGGTGCCATGTTTCGGTGGGTGGGCAGAGGGCAATGTCTAAGGCCACCCACTGAAACACGCCGCCAACACCACATGTCCTACCTTCCCGCGTCCCCACATGTGTCCCGACAAAAACGATACCTCACATGTGTGGGTGCACCTACCTGGACGCAAAGGGAAAAGGCTAACCCACTGGTAAACCCAAGCCTTTCAGCAGAGCAGATTTTGCTCATATGGACAACCTACAGATTTGGGCCTAGGGTGTCGAAGCTACGAAGGAAAACAGAGAACCCCATGCATTTCCAAAAAGAGGACACCCGTGGGAATCGCTCCAGAATGTATTACCCACAATCACCGGCAAAGTCTGAAATTTGGGGAAAACACTACAATTTTCAGACATTTCCCTCTTGCCACCCACCGAAACGCGCCGCCCAGACCACATGTCCTACCTTCCCACGTTCCCACTGGTGTCCCGATGTAAACGGTGCCTCACGTGTGTGGGTGCACCTACCTGGGCGCAAAGGGAAAAGGCTAAACCACTGGTAACCCCCAAAGGGTTTGGGGAGACAACCTACAGATTTGGGCCTAGGGTGTCGAAGCTACGAAGGAAAACAGGGTACCCAATGCATTTCCGAAAAAAAGACACCGGTGGGAATCCACAGAAGTCTGACTTGCGCAAATCGCCCCAGAATGTATTACCCACAAACCCAGACAAAGTGAAAATTGTGTTTTTTTCACTAAATTTCAGACATTGTCTGGGATTGTGGTTCATAAATTATGGGGCGATTCGTGCAAGTCAGACCTCTGTGGATTCCCACGGGTGTCTTCTTTTTGGAAATGCATGGGGTTCCCAGTTTTCCTTCGTAGCTTCGACACCATAGGCCCAAATCTGTAGGTTGTCCACATGAGCAAAATTCGTTGAAAATCTGCTGTGCGAAAATACTTGGGGTTACCAGTGTTTTAGGCTTTTCCCTTTGCACCCAGGTAGGTGCACCCACACATGTGAGGTACCGTTTTCATCCGGAAACTTGTGGGAATGGGGGAAGGTAGGCCATGTGTTGTTGGCTGCGTTTTTCGGTGGGTGACCAGAGTGAAATGTGCGGAAATTGTGTTTTTATTCTGTAATTTTACCGATTAACCCCCGAACTATGGAATCTTTCCCTACATAGTTGTTGCCCGACCTGTGCAAATCACCCCTTCCTAAACTTGGAATATGGTCTACTTTCCAGAAATGTATGCCTTTCTGGCTTTCCATTCAGCTTTCCTACCCTTTTCTTCCATTCCGTCCACGCATGTCCCATTGGACAGAAAACGCCAAAATCGCCTACCTCTCACAAAATGGCTGATTAGCATATCAAAATATGTTATTTTGGTTTCCAATCTGTTCTTGAAAGCCTGGAAAATGGCGAATCCAGCACAGCAAACCATTTGTTCCTAGCTCTTACAAGGAAAACACCACAGGCTTCTTTGTACAACATTTTATTAGCATTTTCTGAAGAAAAAACCAAATGTTCTCCTTTTTAGTTATTTTCGCTCACCCCCCCTACAGCAAACTAGGATTCCTGGGTGGCATTACGACCGCCTACATGTGGGAAAAAAGGGGCCAACTTTGGCCGAGATATCTCACGAAACAAAAAACTTACAAGGGATTGAATGGCGACATACCAAAATCTCCAAAAAAGGCCTTGGCACTGGGGGGGAATACCCATGGCAGGTAAGGGGTTAAGACGGTAAAGCCCCAGAGGAGATATCATTTGCAAGGTAGCTCAGTTAGTTAATTCTCCAAATGCAGATTGTGCACAGAAATATGTTAAACCTGTGTTCAGCACCTGGCTTAATCTTCCGGTGAGATAATAGGCAGAGTGAATGCATTCAGCTTTATTACTGTCGCTTTTTCTAATTGGCCAGATTTTCGTGCATCTTCTGGGTGGAGTTCGGGAGCCGAGTGGGCACACCAGGAACCCCTGTATTTCCACCTCCACCAGACAAATGCGGCCTTACTGCCAGCATGGATTCTCATGCTGGAAATAAGGAAAGGGATTCCTCTGGGATCTGCTTGGAAATGAAACCTGGTAAAAGCGGGCGGAGTCCAGAGGAAGCCATTGTCAATTCCGCCAACAATCGTTAATTGTGTGAGGTATTTACACTCTTCCAAAGAGGAAAAGCAATGTGATTTCACCAGCCTTTTAAGCTAAAATCTTCCATTTTGTGGCAGAAAAGTAAAAACGTGCGCCAATGGAAGTGGTCCACTCCATGCAGTTTACTTTGCGCCTTGATGCTTGGGGATTTTGCGTGATGCTACACATGTAATAAATAAATGAATACATTTAACATTACCCCAGATAAATGCCAATTCGTGCTCAGAATGAGTGAGCATGGGATGTCGCTGGTAAGAGGGTGTCCTGTGCTCCTTGAGTGCGTTGGCAAATGACCTTAATTGCCATCTCGCGTTAAGCAGGTGCAATAATAAGTCGACAGAGGTATTTCAAATGGGCAATTTCGCTCTTTGGGTGACATTTTCAAAGTGGGAGAATGTTGCCCAGCATGTGCCACTTTTTCTGCAGAGTGAATTGTGCTCACCCCGAGGAACAAGTGTGAAAAACCCACAGGGGCACTGTGCCCTGCTCTTTCTGTGTGTGTCTTCCCCACAGGGCGACGGATGTTGACTCAGACATGGTTAAGTCTCAGGTGGCAAGCCTGTACCCTAGTTGATGTGGCAAAGGAATCCAGACTTCTGAGGCTGATAACATTAGCATTGAGTTACATGCCACCTGACAGGTATGTGTGATAAAGTTGCAAAGCAGAGCTGTTAGTGGGCTAAAGCAGGAGGCAATGTCTGCCCACCCTCAAAGGGTACGTACAAACAAAAGTAATAGGCCCCTCCCCCACCCATCATGGCTGTAGGAGCCAGGTTCCAAAACAGGGCAAGAATGCCCTCCAATCATCATTGCCCATGAGTAGGGTACCCCTTGTGCTCCAGGAACCCTGTTTAGCAACCTCTGTGCTTTCCAGGTGATACTTACATTATTTAAAGCCAGAAGTCTAAAAGGTAATCGCTTAATTGCAGCTGGAAATTAGCTCCAGGCGTGATAAAAATATGTCTTAACCAAATGTGACATCATCCCCTTCCTTTATAAGCAATATGTGTGCTCTCGCGTTTCTTCATCCACTGAATTACTGTTAAAAACAACAGCAAGAGTTGTGTCTCTTATGTAGGCATTAGGCCTCTGGCATAATATGCCCATGTTCTTCCAATATTGGCTAGCTGTTGCCCTCTTATGGCCAGGTAGAACCATCATGGCAGTGACTGGCAAATGCCTTTCCCATGCAGACAGAAAAGCAGAAATAAGAGGCCAATTCAAGACACAGAACAAATAGAAGTTAAGACAGACTGCAGCTGCCTTTGCTATGTTAGGGAGAATAAGTTGAGTGTTCAAGCAAGGAGGTATGTATTAAGCAAGCAAGCAGTGAGACAGGGAGAGGCAAAAAAAGGCCACAGGGGCTCTTTGAATAATGTAACAGGGCAGAGGACCCATGCTCTGCCATCCTAGTAACATATGAGAGAATCAAATAGATCAGGCTTTGCAGCAAATGTTAAACGAGAAAGGAACAGAGTCCAGCTCTGCATTCAGAATAACAAAGGCAAAGAAAGGCTAGGCTCTGAAGCTGGCATGAGATGGAATAAGAGGGACCAGACTCATCGTGAGAGGCTGGCCCGGCCTCGCAGGGGCGCATAGTGGGCTGTCCCTCTGGCCACCCCCCTGGGTCCACATACAACCCACCTACCAGGCATCATCCCCTGGGTCCGACACATCCGGTAGTGGACCTGGGGAGTGCTTATAAGGGGGTGGGCTCGCGATCGCTCATCCTCCTTGTTTGCTGTACCCCCCACCCCCCTCGGAGGACAGTCAAAGCAGCAACATCACACACCTGGTCCCATAACAGGGCTTACTCAGAGGTACAACCAAGATTTCCTCTTTCTTTGAAGCCCCCCATCTTTCCATTCCAAGAGACACACACGTCTCCTTGCCCCACACAAAAAAGTAGCAACTTGCAGTTGGCAGAAAAGGCTTCAACTCCTTTATTTGGCAGGAGTCCACTTACAGGTGATCTGCCTCTTAACGAGCTGGCGTCCTAGTTGTGGCCCACTGGAAGTAATTTTTATTTCCTCTCTCTTACCATGAGCTCATAGGCAGATGAAAAATCCAGAAATGCAACATACAAAGACATGTTCTTTGCTGCTGCATCCTTTAATTTTCTTGTTTTCTTTACTTCTTGTCTCTTGTTTTATACAGTGATATTTGTAATTTAATACGTACTGCTATTTTAATTCTAATTTTGTGAAAAGTCGAGACTAAAACACAATTAATAAATAAAGCAAAGTCCCCAAGATGTCTCCTGTCCCCCCCAGATTTTATGTGTCTCCTACGCCCCTGTATCTACCAAGACCATAAGGCCTCAAGCAGAAGGGTCTACGTGATGGGCCAAAGCCTCAAGTAGATCCTGCGCCAGAACCCTGGCATCCGACAAGCCAACTTTGAAGTCCTCAAGCTCATCAGCAGGAATATATTCCTGGAACTCAGCTAGCTCCTTCCACAGTTTGACATTAGTAGCCGCCAGGATAAGCTCTGCATTAGCCTGACGCAGCTGAAGAGCAAATTGGAAAAAATGGTGTCAAGAAGCCTGTCCCGCTTGGAAAGGATCTGGGACGCTTTAGTGGAGTATGTAGAGCCCGGCTTTGACTGGAGCGTAGCTGCCACCACCGTCGACGAGGGGAGCGGGCAAGCAGACAAGGACCAGATCCTCATCACCCTCACAGGTAACTATGACACCAACGCCACAACCCTCAATAATATCTAAAACACCATCCAAGACTGGATGGCAGCTAACGGACTGTGCCTCAATTCTGACAAACCAGAACCACTCCTAGTAAGATCCTCCGACACACTCAAAAACCTTGACACACACAGTTAAGCCATTTCACTATTGACTCTATTAAGATCTCAGTAGCTGACACAGTGAAAACCCTGGGGGTCTATCTTGACTCCAACCTATCCATGACCAGACAAGTGAATGCCATAGCCTCTGCAGCAGCATACCATGCCAAACTGTTAAGACGCAATAAGGCCGTACCTCTCCAAAGAAATCTGCAGTAACATAGCCGGGGCCATCACAGGCTCAAGGCTAGACTATTGCAATGTACTCTTCCTAGGAACATCCACTAAAAACCTGGAGAAACTGCAAATCATTCAGAATAGTGCGCTTCGCGCAGACCAAGGCATCTCCGAAAGGGAGCACATATCCACTCCCAGAAAGCTAGCGCACTGGCTCCCAATAAAAGAACGGGTGATGTTCAAAGCGCTCGCTATCACCCATAAATGCATACACCACTCAGCACCTGACTACTTATCACAAAGGATTCATCCATCTACCTCAACCAGGGCAACAAGAACACCATATTCAAATAGGCTAACAGTGCCCTTGGTAAAAAGAGTGAGAGCAGGGGGCGCCTGCTTCCCTTACTTAGCGCCCCTTCTCTGGAATGCACTTCCACCAACTCTATGTGCAGAAGAATCACTGCTAGCACTCCGAAAAGACATGAAGACCGCATTATTCACTTAATGACTCCTACACTCCTCCTACTCAATTCATGTTAACCTCATAGTGCACCCCTAACTATGACAACCATGCACAAATGTACCCAATGCCTTGATTTCCATGTTCTGCAACTATGTTACGCATGTAAATGTTCTAATGCCCAATTCTATATATGATTTTCCCTCTGGTCATCCCTGTAACTAAGCTCCCCTCAAGTAACAGCGCCACTATGCCTGTGGGCTGCTTTGCGCGCTATACAAATGTAAAAAATAAATATGTCCTCAGACGCATGAAGCTTATAGAGAGCGTAAGTTTTCTTGTTCAGGTGCTGCCCGGAATGAGGTTTTTCCCCGGGCCTCGGCCAGAACGTCTATCTGAAGGAACAGGCCAGTGCGCTCCTGTAGCAAATGTGTGAAGGCTCCAGAAAGCACCTCCTCTTGTTGAGCGGGGGCCTCAGGTTTTGGGATGTCTAGCAGTGCCATCATATCCAGCACCTGGTTGTGAAAAGCTCTAATGAAGCAAGGTGGTTCATTGCCGTCCTAGTCCGCCTGGTCCTCATCCAGGGAGGCAGGAGTAGAGGACCGATCCGCTGCACGTGGCACCTCAGGCCCCGAAAGGGGGGGTTGGCAGAACAACCAGAGTCTTTTCCACAGGGGAAAGTGGAGGCAGTGGGGGAGGAGGCCCAACAGGGAGAGGCGGAGGTGGCACTAACGGAACCTGCATGGGGATTGCTGGGCCCGGTTCAGGCAGCCTTGGATACATTTCCTTAAACAAATCCTTAAAGTACTCCTTCATGGGATCAGAATGCATAAGTGTCTGAAATTTACCAAAAACGCATCCTCAGACAAAGGTCTAGGTGCTGGAGTGGGCAGAGGCCGCTCGGAAGGGGCATACCCCCAGGATCTAAGCAGGAAGGTTGCCAGGATGGTCCTCCACCAATCATGTCCACGTAGATCAAAGGGGCGGACGCAGGGGGGAGCAAGACTGTATGTGACAGCTAAGTCAGAGCACGCCAATCCATTGGAGGGTGGAACGGGTTCGACACTTTCCACAAAAACGTGAAAAAGGCTGCTCTGCCCCAAAAACCGGTCCCTCAGCACCAGCTGTGGTCAATGTTGGTGTAAGAGAGGTAGTCAAAATGGCTGCTGTGGACCGCAGGGGTTGGCCCGCCATCTTGTCACGGCTGAGATGAACTGCGTCACAGGAGTAAGTGAAGCCATAGTGTCATGCACCAGCAGGCCCTCCCGAAAGTCCTTCTCACCGGGGTCATCGGTGGAGCTGTTGCAGGCCTCCGACTGCTTCTCCTTTCTTGACCTTTTTGCTTCCTTGGTCTTTCCTTTAGTCTTCTTTCCTTTCTTCTCGTGGCGGTAGGGACCAGCTCGCCCCGGAGGCCACCTTGGCTTGAATACAACCCCAAGCCAAAGGGAACCCTGAGGATGCAAGCCCCCCTAATGCAGGGAAAAAGCCTTCCGGCACAAAAAAACCTTGCTTGCACCGGAATGTCATTCGGCTGGGTGGTAAAGTACGTACTCAAAGGTATGAAATTCAGACAGATGACTGAAGGTTGAATAGCTCCTGCTATTTGGATATGCAAGCACTGAAGAGTGAGGCCCCAGTACCTCCCCGACCAGAAACGGGAGGAAGGGTTGAAGAAAATTCTCCCTCAATAGAAGGAAAGTATCTTGCAAGACTGTGGGTCCGGGTCAACAGTTTCCAACAGAAATGTCTCTGTGAGGATGTTGCTAGGAGGAAGGTCAGCTAGGACTAGAATCACAGGCTTCCGCCGTCCAGAAGAAAGCAGCCGACCGGCAGAATGAGAGGCACCTTGCAAAGGCGAGTGATGAGAAAAAAAGAGGAAAACAGTAACAGACAAGGTAAGAGTGAGTAAGCACAAAAGGTGCAGAAAGAACACACAGGAGCGAGACCAGAAAATAATAGGATAGTCAGAAACCCCACATAATTAGCTTGGATCAATACACAAAGATAATAAATAGCAGGTGTAGCCGGCAAGCCAGGAAAAGAGGGTTTACAGCAGAGAGGCGCGTTAGAAAACCCAACTAAACAAAGTAGGCAGTAAGAAAAAACAGAGAGATAGAGGAACAGAAACAGAGGATACAGGAAGATGACAGTCGTGGAAGCGGAGGGTCGTAGACGGAAGCTGGGAAGAATCAAGAGACTGCTAATGGGGTAGCAGCAGCGGTGTCCAAGGAAACGGATACAACGCATCGTTCCTATGACACAGCATGTAGTTATACATGCGGCAGCCATCTTGGGACTGTAGTTGCAATATCTAGGCAACGGTCCTACGCTGGAACCTCCAGCGTTGCCAAAGCCTGCATGGTCGCGGCACAACAGCATGCCCCCTTCCAATCGGGGCACCCCACGGCTTGCCCGGGTAAAGCCTATGGTAACGCTGGATGACTCTGGGTGCGTAAATATGGCTTCTATGTTCCCATGTTCTCTCTGCCACAAGAGAACCCTTTCCAATGAACCAAGTATTGTAGGGTACTAGACGAGTGACCTCGTATTCGTCTGGTTCTTGTGGAGTAGTTGTTTATAGTCTGTGTCTTCCGTTGGAAGGGATCATCTATGTGTTCTTTCAGCAGAGAGGAATGAATGACAGGATGCACCCTTCGCAAATTGTAGGGTAACCGCAGCCTGAAAGCCACAGGGTTGATCCATGAAGTGATGGTGAAGGGACCAATGTATTAGGGAGCAAACTTTCCAGGATGGACCCACCCGGGAAGAAACTTTGTGGATAACCATACTCGTGTACCAGGATTCAAATCCGGGTTTGACCTTCTCTTCAGATCCGCCCATCTCTTGTACTTCTTGCAACTGCATTACAGGGACTGCACTGCTTCCTTGTGGGTCCACTTAAGATCCGAGAGAAGGTGGTCTATGGAAGGAGACTTGGTAGAGGAAAACCCTGACATGGGAAGGTGTTGGGGATGGTACCCACAAGTACAAAAGAAAGGACTCATGTTTATTGCCGTATTTCTGGTTTTATTATAGGCGAACTCCGCCAGTGGAAGGAAGACCGACCAATCGTCCTGCTCTCTGTTGCAAAAGCACCTCAAATACTGTTCAAGGTTGGCATTGAGGCGCTCAGTTTGGCCATTACTTTGTGGGTGAAACCCAGATGAGAGCCCCCTTTGTATGCCTAATTGATCATAGAGAGAAGAACAAAATCTTGAGGTGAATTGGGTACCCCCATCAGATACAAGGGTCTTTGGAAGTCCGTGTAACCCAATGATATCCTTCAGAAAGGTGGTTGCGGTCTCTGAAGCAGAAGGTAGACCAGGGAGTAGAGAAGTGTGCCATCTTATTGTAGGTGTCCACAGTGACCATGATGGCCGTACAACCTGTGGAAGGTGGAAGCTCTTCTATAAAATCAGTAGAAACATGTTGCCCATGGTCGGGACGGTAATGCTTCCTACTGGAGAAGACTAATAGGTCTACCTACAGTAAACTTGTTAGAAGGGCAAACTGGACACAAAGACACATACCTCTGAACGTCCTTTCTTAAGGAAGGCCTCCAAAAGTTCCTTGTCACTAGGCCATGCATACCCTTTAGTCCCTTATGTCCTGCCAACAGAAGATCATGGCACCACAATATAGTCTGGGTCTGGAGAGACTTTGTAGGAAGAAACAAGGCATGTCCATGGTAATAGAGTCTGTTCTTCAGGGTGAGAAGCTGCCTGGAGATGCTGGGGACTCCTTCATACCGGTCTCTTCTTGGTGTTCCTGGAGAAATGTTGGGACTAGTGCAATGAATTTCTTGTCCTGAAGGAGTCTTTCGTTTCCTTGATAATTCCCTGTGTCCTCACCCAAACTTATTGACAAAGCATCAGCCAAAACGTTTTCTGAACCAGGTATGTAAGTTATATTGAAATCAAACTGAGAAAAAAAATCTGCCCTTCGGGCATGGCAGGAGTTGGTGCACTCCATCTGCTGGTGAACCCTTAAATTTCGATAGTCAGTGCGGACCAAGAACCGGCGAGTTGCCCCATGAAGTAAATGCCCCCACTCCTCACAGGCGTGTTTGATGGCAAGCAGTTCTTTCTCAGGTACGGAATAGTTCCTCTCACTGATGGTAAAGGTTCTTGAGTAGTAGGTAACCGGGTGTTCTAGGGCATCCAAGGTCTTCTGAAGAAGAACAGCTCCCAGGGCACCCCCAGAGGCGTCGGTTTCAACAAACTGTTGGTTCTGATCCGGTTGGGACAGTCCAGGAGCCCTGGTGAAGAGGGTCTTGAGTTTCTGAAAGGCTTCCTTTGCCAATTGGTCCATCTCAAACCTCACCCCCTTCTTTAGCAGGGCTGTTATGGGTAGGGCTATGTCAGAGAACTTCGGGATGAAACGCCTATAAATGTTTGCCAACCCCAAAAACCTCTGGACTTCCTTCACATTCTGGGGTTCCCGCCATTGCATAATTGCTTTAATTTCCCCGGGTCCATTCGTACTCCCTCCTTAGACAGAATATACCCTAAATAGGACACAGAGGAGGTTTCGAACTGGCATTTTTCAGGCTTGGCAAACAGTTTGTTGGCTTGTAGACGTCAAAGTACCTCCCGAACATGTCTGCGATGTTCTGGCAAAGAGGTAGAACAGACCAAAATGTCATCTAGATAGACTACCACTGAAATGTACAAGAGGTCAGAGAAGATCTTATCGATGAAACGCTGGAATACAGCTGGGGCGTTAACAAGTCCAAACGGCATGACTTGATATTCATACAGGCCATAGCGGAGTTCCGAAAAGCTGTCTTCCATTCATCACCCTTCTTGATTCTCAGAAGGTGATAAACCCCGCCTGCCCCTTCACCCCCGACCCCCCCTCTCCCGAGATCCACCTTTGTGAAGACTGTGGATCCTTGCACTGCTTCCAAGACATCCTTTATAAAGGGGCATAATATATCGGTTGTGTGCCGTGATATGATGACGGTGCAAGGGCGTAGTTCAGTTGAGTCTTTCTTGGGTATGAAGAAGAGACGCTCCCCCAGGTGACTTAGATTCCTTAATGAGTCCATTCTGCATGTTGGCTTCTAAGTAGTCCTTAAGGGCCTTACGCTCGGGAAGAAAAAGGGGGTACATGCGAGCAAAGGGCACTGATGCATCAGGAACCAGGTCTATTGCACAATCCTTTGGTCTGTGTGGAAGTAACAGTCTTGGGAGTCGGTCTTCAAATACTTCAGCATATTCTTGGTAGTGGGGCGGCACCGAAGACACTGTAGACCTACATAGAGATACTGCCCTTTCTTTCTGTGCTTCTTCCTCTGGCAAACTTAAACAATGCTGATGACAATACATGGAATCAAAACTCAGGATGTTGGCTGTCCAATCGATCCTGGGATTGTGCCTAGGCAGTCAAGGGATTCCTAGAATGACTGGAAAGTGTGCTGCCCGAATAATGTCGAACACCATCGTTTCTTGATGACCTAACAGCACCTGTAAGGGTCTTGTCTCCATGATTATGGGTCCGGAGGAAAGAGGGGTACCATCTACCTCTTCGACAGGAATGGGCCTTCGTTTTACTTGTAACGGAATATTGTTTCCTTTGCACATGCAATATCAATGAAATTGCAAGCTGTGCCGCAGTCCAACATTGCCAACACTTGACATCTGGGGTGGGCTGCAATTGTACCTGAAATACCATGAGTTTATTGTCTTCTGATCCTTCTACTGGGAATGTGTGGTTGCACGGATTGGCATCGCTTACCCCAAAATCTCCTCTGCATAAGAATGGGTGGAGTGTTTCCCTTGTGCCTGGGTGGAACTTCCGGGCAGTTTCTCAAAATGTGTTTTGAGGAACCGCAATACATGCATAGGCCCAATTCCCTACGCCTCTTCCATTCTTCCTGTGTCAAAAGTCCTTGGGCAGTTCTGATCTGCATCGGTCAGCTGGTTTTCTTTCCTTCACGACCGGTGGAAGGCTCTGCATTCAACTTTGCGGTACTCTATCTGTAAGGCCAAGGTAACTAATTCTTGGAAGGTAGCTGGACGATCAATGCGTGCCGATTTGTCCTCAATATCATCATGGAGTACTCTTCTGAATAGCGTTTGTTGGGCTGAGACCAGCCACCCCGCTTTGACTGCCAACTTCTGAAAGTGAGATGAACATCCATGGTACCCTGCCAGAGATCTAACATGGCTTTGTAAGAGGAATATTGCACCTCTGGTCTATCAAGCCTGGCCTTGAACAGTTGGATTAACAGAGCGAAGTCGTTAAGTGTGGGATCATTATTTGTAACCAGGGGTGTAGCCCAGGCTAAGGCATTACCAACAAGGTTAGGGACCAGGAACCCAACCCGGGCTCTATCGGTCTCATAGACACGAGGTCTGAAAGGATAATAGACTAAATAGACACAAGGTCTGAAGGATAATAGACTAAACAGGCGTCCAGAAATTCTTTTAACAATTTGGGACTCCCATCATACTTTCCAAATGGCAAAGGCAAAGATCTCCTCTGTTGTCATCACGAGTAGCGACCTGTTGGCGTAAGGAGATGTTTTCATAACGGAGGGACTGTACCTCTACTTTCAATCCCTGGAAGGGAGCCACCAGCTCTTGATATTGCTCCAAGGAAGCCATCAATTCTGTTTGGCATTGTATACTGTCATGCACCGGCGAACCCTCCCGAGCCTCCTCCTCAACTGGGTCGTCGGTGGAGCTGTCGCGGGTCTCTGCCCGCTTCTTCTTTCTTGACCTTTCTGCTTCCTTGGTCTTCTTTTCTTTAGTCTTCTTTTCTTTCTTCTCGTGGAGGTAGGGACCAGCTCCCCCAGAAGCCACCTTTGCCTGAATACAACCCAAGCCAAAGGGAACCCCAAGGAGAAAGCCCCCTAATGCAGGGAAATGGCCTTTAGGCACAAAAAAACCCTGCTTGCACTACAACTTCCAGAATGTCTGTCGGCTGGGTGGTAAAGTAAGTACTCAAAGGTATGAAATTCAGACAGATGACTGAAGGTTAAATAGCTCCTGCTATTTGGATACGCAAGTACTGAAGAGTGAGGCCTCAGTACTTCCCTGACCTGAGACGGGAGGAAGGGTTGAGGAAGATTCTCCCTCGATAGGAGGGAAGTATTTTGCGAGACTGTGGGTCTCTGTGAACAGTTTCCAACAGACAAGTGTCTGTGAGGATGTTGCTAGGAGGAAGGTCAGCTGGGACTAGAAGCACAGGCTTCCGCTGTCCAGAAGAAAGCAGCCAGACCGGCAGAATGAGAGGCACCTTGCAAAAGGCGAGTGATGAGAGAAAAAAAAAAGGAAAACAGCAACAAACAAGGTAAGAGTGAGGACGCACAACGGGTGCAGAAAGAACACACAGGAGCCAGACCAGAAAAGAATAGGATAGTCAGAAACCCTGTATAACTAGATGGGATCAATACACAAAGTTAAGAAATAGTAGGTGTAGCCGGCAAGCTGGGAAAAGAGGGTTTACAGCAGAAAGGCGGATTAGAAAACCTGACCGAACCAAGTAGCAGGTAAGAAAAAACAGCGAGGAGAGAGACTTGCTGAGAGGCTAGCGGGATAGAGGAACGGAAAGGAAGGATACAGGAAGATGACTGTCGTGGAACCGGATGGCCATAGACCGAAGCTGGGAGGAATCAAGAGACTGCTAACGGGGTAGCAGCAGCGGTGTCCAAGGAGACAGAGACAACGTGCAGTTCCTAGGACACGGCACATAGTTATACATGCAGTGGCCATCTTGGGTGAGGACTAGACCGCGGTCTGTAGTTGCAGTATCTAGGCAAAGGTCCTACGCTGAATCTCCAGTGTTGCCAAAGCCTCCATGGTCGCAGCATGACACAGTCACTTAAGGGGAGTCGGGGGTCTTATATGCCATTTTAGCCTTGGAACAAGGAAACTCTGCAGAGCCGGTACTAGCAGATCTAGAGTGTTTATTAGACACCTTAGGGAATGCTGAAGAATTAGCCCTGAGCGGGGGACCCACAGCAGAGTCGATACTGAAAGTCTTACGGTGCTTGACCAGCTTCTTTGCCCCCCTCAGCAGGAATGGTTTTACCACAGGTATGCACGTGGGAAGGCAGCCCCTGAAGCCATGACCCTCAAAGGGGGGGGCCCTCAATCCTGCCGATGTTGGATATAGCCCCAATAAGGGGAGAACCTCAGGAGTAACTCTGGTACGTCTAGTCACCTCAAGAGGGATCTCAAGCCGAGACTCGGTGCAGTTAGTTCCCGATGTGGAAACCTCGGGGGTTGACCCCAGTAACAACAGCCCCAGAAGTACTGGGCCTACCTTTAGCCCCTGAAAGGGGAACCTCGGAAGACGATCCAGTGTTTTGACAGCCCCCTTGCAGGGGTCCTCGGAGCCAACTCCGGTTCGCCCGTTAGATCCCTTGCGTGACACCTCAGGGAGATCCCTGGTAATAGAGCTACCAATGTCCCTCCCGGACCTAGAAGTCCCCGGGAAGGAGTCGCCTGAAAAGGAACAAACTTACCAGTGGTTTCATTTTTGAAGAGAATGAAGAGCTGTAAATGTGGTGGAGGAACACCTCCTCCCACCCGACAAGCCGACAAGCCGACGCTGGAGCGCCCGGATGGAGAGGGAGTCGCAATAGAATCACGAGTCCCAACGGTGTTCCAGACCTAGGCACTCCAGGCAAAGAGTGGGGATCCGCCCTCGCGAAACGACATTTGCACGATGAACAGGACACGAATCCCAGACGCTCCGGCATAGACGGAGGAAAGATGACTGTGGAACTGGAGCAGGAATGAAGGACAAGGGAACAAAGGAAAAAAAATATTCCCAGTGATGCAAGTGTGTCCGACCCCGACCGTTCGGAGAAAAGGACAGAAGGGCGATGCGTGGGGCGGAGCTCAGGAAGGCGGGGTTACCGTCACATGAAGTGGCCCCTCTTATAAATGAAAGGACAAAACATTTTAACACTTTTGATGCTTTTTTAAAAAGTGCTCCGGTCCCGTCCTGAAGGACGGAATGTCTCACAAATATGGAGGAAAGGGACGGGACGTAGCAGTTTATGGAAAGAATTATGTTGTAGCAGACGTGCATTGGTGAACCAGAGAAATCACCCTTGCTAACAGGGTCGGGATCCCAATCCTTTTAGAAAACCGTTTTTTTTGTTGTCTTTTTAACTGTGAACCTTCTGTCTTGAACTTGGGGAAGGGAACCCTGGAAATGTGTGCATCTGTTTGGGGCTCTGAAGAGTTAGTCAGGAGCTGGAAGCAGCTCAGAACTTTGTTTGGAACACTATTTTTGTATGGTCGACATCCCTACACATTGTTTAGTTTTAGCTTTGAGGGCAAGTGTAGGTTTTGGACACAGACAAGTTGAACTCCTTGACTTAGACTGTCCTTAGTTTCTTTAGGTATGGAAATCCCACCTTAGCTTAGGGCAAGTTAGGCCTTCTTCCAGCCTGACATTTAAGTTAAATAAAGTAGATGAACTTTGAATCTGTTGTCCTTGCATTGCTTCATGATGCCTTCACAGTATATATGTGTAAAATAAATCCATTTAGCTTAACTCTTTCTAAGAGCAATCCTCCCTTCTCTTTGAAAAAGTATAAGACTCCCAAGCTTCTTGTGTACGAAGGGGTAACCCACAAGCATATATAGAAATCTAAGTGTTAAGCAGTCAACCAAGTCAATGAAGTCACCCCGGACGACTGAAGGACAGACAATTATAAGACCTGTAAACTATTTGAGTCCTTAGAGGATGGAGACAGAAGGTTAATTTAACAAGTATGGGAGAGATATCGGATCCCTTATAAGAATGCGGGAAGCAATACCTGAGCCTCTCCAAACATGCCAGAAAAAGGTAAAATAGCCATGTACTATAAAATCCCAAATGACAGGCTTGAGAAGGAGAATGTGATTTAAAGAGAGGAGAAAAAGATCCATCTCAAGGCCTGCAGAACTTAAATTTAGATTCCCATATAAATACAGCTATGTCCAATTAGGACTGTTCCAAGCTTATATTAGTTGCGAAGAAGAAATTGTATTATCCTTTAGAGTACTTGAAGAAAGTGGAACATCATTACCTAGTAAGTTGGCAAACTAAGTTGGCAAAGGGCGCACTGTTGAAGAATCTGAGGTCTCCACGATAAGCCAATCTTTTCTCTGCTCAGAATTCCCCTTCTACATTGTTTGCCCCCACCCCACTGTTGGGGGACTATGTATTCTATATGTCATACTCCAATCCTTGATTTTATATCAAGTCTTGTTAAATTAAGTACAATGTAATAAAAATGTGTTTGTGAACCTATCCTTTCCTTGTATGGATATTATTTAACTAATGGGGGGCTCAAGGCCCTCAGAGAAGAGTAAATATGAATCGAAATAAGCAGGCAATAGCGTCCCTTGGGATGAGGAAATGGAAGGAGTGTGGGGAGAGGATCAATCACCTTTACTGGAAATTCTCCCTGTACAAGTCCCAGTAAACAATATATTGTAAGCGTCTGTTCTGTTATTTCATTCTGAAGACTCTGGAAGAAAAATCGCTAGTAATAAAAGTACCTGAGCAAAAGGGTTCAAACAACCAGTCTACGATAAAGAAAAATCAATTAGAAAGACTAATAACATAGCACCAAAGGAGATTTTGGTTTGTGAGACCCGGAATAATTTCTCAAATCAACACATATGACGTGGAATATGGGTAAAGAAAGGTGACAAAATGATCCAAGAAGCAAAAAAAATGGTAAAATAAAATGAGGATATAATGAGGTTTCTTAAAAGGTACAGACAAACTAGTGCCCAACATGATTCAAACTTTATGCAAATGGGCATAGTGATGAACACACAGGATCTCACTCCTGGATGTATTTTTGAAGAAACTATGGTAGAGGGGCCCATTTCTGACACAAGAGAGGCAATATAAATGGAAATCATCACAGTGATATGAGGAGTGAAAAATGTCAAATGTCTGAAGTAAATGGCCTGACGACTATTAATAAGCCATATGATTAACTTTTTGATGCAGGTAGTAAGAGAAATCATGTCTCAATGGGGTGAAATCATCAAAAGGAAGGCAGAGGCTATTGCTCGGGTTGCTAATGAAAGTCTGCTAAATCAGAAACATGTATTACAACTATTCTTTTAAACTCGCTTCTAGAGAGGGATTCGCCTCCATGACATTCAATTAGTTCACATTTTAAATCATTCAGATTTAACTCCAATCCATACAAACCTTATAATCAGCAGCCACATCCAAGCTTATTATGAAATAGTTGGAAGCAATCAGAATTATGGGGTAGGATGTTGATTTTGTGAAGCTGTGGGCCAGTTAGGCCAAGGTTAAGTAAAGGATTGGGGCATTCCAGATTGTTTAATAATTGTACAACTGTAAATATGTTTTTAATTTAAACTAACAGGACAATGTAAATCTAGAATGCACTCTGGGTACTAAAGGCGGCCAAACTAAGATTGCTAAAGGAGGCTGAGCCTAGCGAAGAGAATATTATGAAAGACTGGTATTGCTATGCAACAACCAGTTACAATCCGTCTGAGGATGGTATTCCTGAAACTAATTTGACACAAATGAGAAAGCTCTTCTGGAATTCAACAGGGGTTTAACAGTTTTTTCAACTAATGTTTAAGCTTTAAAATGTTTGATCTCATTTAATTTTATTAGTTTGTATGGTTTTGTCTCAATAGTGAAGCTGAGAAGCCCGAAAGGTGGCCTTTTGTTTGCAGCGATAAATACACTACCAACTGAACTCAATGGAAATAAACCAACAATCTGGGATTTTTTTGCAGTCATAAAATTAATTAATAAAGCAGGAGCAGGTTTAGACTGTTGGTGGGAAACAATTAGTTCACACCATAGCTACATTATGGGTGACAGATTGTAAATGGGAACTAAAGGCTGTTGGGGAGTACATCCAACGCCCACAGCGTACACGGAAATACAAGCTCGGATAGTCCCTTTGAAGGAGAAACAATGCTATAAAGAATGTAACCACAACCATGTAGAACGCTCTTTGTAGGCCTAAAACGCACGAGCAACAGCGCTTCATTTGGCAATATCCCTGAGATGTAAGCCATAAAGGTGCAGACAATATACTGGAGTATACACACATATACATAATGATTATAGCAACATTACAAACCAACTAGGAAATCAGTAGGGGCACCAATCAGGATAGCAAATAAATGTAGGCTTGACAACATTTGAATGAATAGCACATAAAGTGGGACTCAAAACAAGCTCAGCCTTTTCAGAAGCACAAGAATCTTCTTGAATTAGCAGAAAATATATCAGCCAGGCCTTTACAAAAAAGCATACACAGACTAAGCCAGTAACTTCGAATAGTAGGGCTGAATTCCGCACAGTGATTAGTCAAGACAGGTAGGCTAATACATACTCAATCGCTGAATTTCGGCAGAGAGGTCATGCAAAGGCAACACAGAAGTTACCGTCCCTTGAGCTAACAGAAAGACACTGCATGCGGATTGGTTAAGAAACATCAGCCTATCCCAGTTCCCAAGCATGTGAACAAAAGAGATAACAAGTTATGTTTCTAGACATTGCACTGAAATTTAAAACAGTGAAGGTCACAATTTGGTGGAAATGAAACCATGAGCAGCGAAAAGCATATGCTTTAAGGAAGTACGATTGAGGAGCCACACTGCCCCCTGTAGGAACATCCTCACTAGAGGAGACCCAACCACCAAGCTAGGATCCCTATGAGACAACATTTCCAATAGAAAAGAATAGATCCGCATCCAAGGAGATTTATGAATAATCCTAGCAACACCATTTTGCCTAGAGATACATTCATATTATTCCAATTTGAACACATTGCTAAAGAGTGAAATTTGCGGACACCTTAGTTACCCATTTCATAAAGTTTAAGACCACGTTAATGAGGACATGCACAAGCCATGAGAAAGGAAATGTTGAAAGGGAAGTGAGTATCGTTTCCAACAAAGAGTTGCAATGTTAACTGTCAGTTAAACAGTTCATAATGGTGGGAATAGTAAGTTGGAGTCAACCAATGAAGTTTATGGGCAAGGGTAAAGTTATCATTTTTGTTGCCATATTGTCAGTCACATCTCACATAGGGATTGGTCAAAACCCATCAAGTCACTCATTCCAAAGATACTCCAGTTGAAATAGCTTATCAAAAGCTTAGTTTACATGATACAAAGTAAAAGGTTTAACATCCAATCAGCATCATGGGAAGGAAGATGGTCCGGTCGCAGATCAATTAATCCATTGAAATCATAGTATGGTTATGAAGGGTAGGATAAGCCAATAGGGCTAGGTATTGCATAGATGTACCTATAGTGTACATGATATTGCCCAATCACAGGCTGGGGATTGATGAATGACGTGTAACATTTGCTGTTACCTCACTTCTAATTCTTACTATAAATGCAGCAATTTTCTGAGGCAATGTTGAATGTCTTTTAATTATTCCCCAGCCCGGGTTGTGTGTATTAAACATTTTTTCTCGCATCCCGTGCTTTCTTTTTTGGCTCATTGGATTAATTTTTATTATTTGGATTTGGGACTTGCCTTATGTTTGTGGTGGCCTGTATGGGGGATCCAAGTCTCTTCGGACAGCTGTGGGCTCCTCCGCGCAACTCCCCTAGTCAAGCAGGGGCCGCCTGCAGGAAGCAGAGAACTGTACAGACAGAGACAAGGTTGCAATTGCTGGGGTTATCCAAAGGCTTGTCTGATCACGCCATGACTCTGCCCCGCCCCCACGAGAGCATGCCCATTGTGGGGAGAGGCAGCCCCAAAGGATTTCATAAGACCATAGCGAGCTAGTGTACCAGATCTGTTAACTACAGCGGGAGAGTGAGTATTAATGCAAGAGTGGCCCGAGTGACATTGTGAACCACGTGGTCTTTTTGCCTTGTCGTTTAAATTTTTTCCTTTTAGTAGAAACTGTGGAGGGCTCCAGTAGCATGAAGCAGCGATGTCACAGTAGTTATAGACTTGGTAAGTTAAGTGTACATATCCCTCAATAAGAGTAGGGAGGGCAGCGATGCGTAAAAAATAGAATGGGAAGTCCCACACTAGCGAGGGCTCTACCCACTGTCACAGTTATGGACGAGAGGTGGAGAACATAAATTGTGTAAATAAGTGATTTTTAATTATGTTGAATAAAGTCTATATGAAAAGGCATCAGGAAATCAGAGGCACAAGTAATTGATGTGAAGTTTGAGTGATGGGGAAAAAGATTGGGGTGGAGATTGCATTTGGGAGGGGGAAAATATATTAAAAATGTAGAAACTATTTGAGGATGCTGAGGGCGGGAATAAAGAAAATGGCTGGTACAGAGAGTACTGCAGCCCCACCCTTTCAAGAGACAGCACAAGTAGGACGTATGACACAGGTTTTGAGCCCTATGCAGTCGTCACCCCAGATAGCATTAGAAGAAAGCTCCCAGTCGGCACAGGTTCCAGCGCCTGCACAGTCGACAGCCACACCCACACATGGAATGTATCCGTTAAGACCTGCACAGGGTATACAACTCCCCCTGTCCCCCTTTTCAGAAAGAAACACACCCCGCGGGCTAGGTACACATAGTGACAAGCAAAACCCAGCTATAATAAAGATAGAAAATTAAGCGCGTATGGATTTACAAGTAGCGATACAGAAAACGGAAGAACAATTGAGAGGGGCAGCTAGGGAGAGGGAGGGGCCCTGCCCCATGATAGATGCTGACACTTGGGCAGCGGGAGAAATATTACTAAAATTGAACAAAAGCAGTGATAAAAGATGTGAAAGTGGAAACAGAAGAGACAGGGCAACAGGATGTAGAATAAGACTCAGGAGGTAGTGGAGAGTGAAGACGAGCAGAAAGAGAGTTAAGAGAATTGAGAAACAGTAAGATCAGTAAGAGAGAACTCCATGGGAGAGAAGATTAAGACCTCGCCCCAGATGATCAATGGCAGTAGCTAGGAAAAAGAAGGGCAAAACACAAACCACATAGGGAGAGATGATTTCCTTTAATACAAAAAGGGGTAGGGAGATCACAATACATACCATGGCCCCACATGGACAAAAATAATGTAATAAAGACCTTACCCAATCTCACAGCGGAGACGTGCAAGTGGATCTATGCATTAGAAATACACAGCGGGATTCATTTTAGCAGTAGGAGATATGAAAAGCTTATTAGCCAGCATAATAGGGGACCAGACAAACACCATTTGGGAAAGAGCAGGATATCCCGGGTTTCGATTAGAAAATAATACACACAATGGAGCTCCATTTAAGAACTGCTGAGCCCGTGTGTGGGATGCATTGAGAAGGGTATATCCAGACAAAACTGATGTAGGTTCAATCATGGCACAAACAATGAAACATGATGAAGATACAGCCTCATTCATTCCAACCAGGAAATGTGGTGAGAGGAGACAGGAGAACATGGGAAAAGAACGTACCATTCTTCTACCATGTATTAGGAAATGGTCTTCCGACTGAGGTGAAAGTAGAGCTAGATAGAATTAGCGAAGGCAAGTATGGAAGGTGCAGCCGTAACCAATCCCAAAGATGCCCAACAGCAGTCAGAACAATCACAAAGGTGGTCAGATAATCCCGATACGACAGGGGTGGGGTCCAAGGGACAAGGGGAAATCCACAAAAAGGGAGAGGTGGGGGATTCAGAGGGTTACGACCACGATTTGGAGGATCATGTTTAACATGTGGAAAGATGGGGCACATAGCCAGGGATTGTCGAAGCGGACCTCCCATGCAATACCACCTGGGAGCATCCCCAACTTTGCATTACCCACCAGACCCCTCATACTGAGGACTAGTACAGGGAGCTTATATCCCCCAACCAAGCCATTACCCCCAGGGCCTGAGTATGCCCCATGTTCCCACAACCACAGAACATAGGCACAGTGCAGGCAACCGCACCAAGATAGGGACAACCCATACAATACCCGACTCTAAATATCATGCAGAAGGTCACCCATCAGGCTCAATTCCAAGCAATTACAGTACCATGGGAACAAAATGCCCTTCCACAAGAACAGTGATGCATGTCCTAGGGAGCAATGTTTTTCCCCTTCCAGGGTCAAACACATATACACAAAAGGACAGCCCACAGAGAGCCCCGACATGCCCAATCCTCTCAATCAGCCCAGACCGACACAAGGAACCTAAAGTGGGAGTGAGGATAGAGGATAGCATGGTCTCTTTCATGGTGGACACAGGAGCCACCAAATCTTGTATAAGGGAAGGATGGTTTCCATTAACAAACCAAAGTATGGACATGCAGGGACTCTCTGAGGCTACTGTAAAGGTTCTGTTTACAGAAGAATTACCCCTTACTATAGGGACTCAAGAAACAGTAGCACCATTACTTTATAGCACAGAAACAGCAGTGAATCTATTAGGAAGGGGCATCCTCTATAAGTTAAACATGATCATTTAATTTACTGACAAAGGAATTGTGTGTGTAACATCTAGCTTGCACCTCCGGCTCACTTGAGTTCCTCCTTCTCTCCTAATTTCCAGTGGTATGATGACACACAGCTCTCCTTCAAGCTTACCTCCTCTCTCATTCCTGACTGACTGCTATTCATGCATGGTGCACGGCTAAAGATCTCTGCCTTAATGCCAGTAAGACCGAGATCCTTTTCATTGGGACCCTGGCTCCCTGCTTCCCTCCCACTCTGGCTGCCCTTCTTGGGTCCCCTCCTCTCAACATCTTGTGAGGCTAAAAACGTTGGTGTCATCTTTGACTACTCTGTCTCTCCTTCTCCCCTCACATCATAGACCTTGCCAAGAAGGCCCACTTTCAGCTTCACCTCCAGAGTGCATTCTCCCCTTCCTTACTTTCCCCCAGAAACTCAATTTCTCCAGAGCTCTGGTTCGTTCTAAGCTGGACTACTGCAACAACCTCTTCCTCAAGCTGCCCCTTTCCTCTCTTCACCCCTTCAACTAATCCACAATAAAAATGCAAGACTTATCCTTGGCCTCAAGCCCAGGGATGACATCTCTCCAGCCCTTAAAGCTCTCCATTGGCTCCAGGTGACTGCAAGGATCAAATTCAAAACCCCCTGCAACATCCACAAGGCTTTGTGAGGGCCTGTGAACACTCTATATCCCACTGTCTCTCCATGAATAACTCCTTGCTAGACCCCTTCGGTCCTCTAGCTCCAACTCTCTGCAGATCAGATGTTTTTCCAAGCAGAGAGTGGGGGGGGGGGGGGGGGGTAGATCTCTCGCTTTGGCAGGTGCCTCCCTCGGGAAAGGCCTCCCTGCCCCTTTCAGACTTGAGCCGGACCTCCTTAAATTCTGGACGTTTCTCAAGACCCTGTTCTTCTCTACCTCCTTCCCTCTCGTCCTTCTTTGATAATGTCCCCCACATGCCTCGGACTGGTGGCCTGGTCCCTGAGGAATCACACAGAGTACCAGGCCCTCCTTGACCAGGCTATACCAGCAGCCCCCTCCCAAACCAGCACTGCCCCTCCAGGCCCCCTTCCCTATCTAGGCTGGGCTTCCCTCCAGAGTCTGGTCCAACCACATCCTCACACTTAAGACGGTGGTCTGCTCCCGGCATCCCCTTGCACTTGCCCCTCTTGGCCCCCCTCCACCTCCCTCAAGCACTCGACTAGCCCTAGGGCTCTTCCTTCCTCCCCCCACTCCTGCATTTTATGCCCCCTCCCCTTACCCCCATTGGCCCTCCGCATTTCTTAACTTTTTAAAACTTTTTTATTGGTTTCAACATATACATTTTAACTCTGATGTGGAGCATAGATGTGACTTTGTTTAGTCTCCCCTAGATTGCACTGTGTATGTGAAAGCATCGTCTCCCACCACCAGGTTTATCTCTACGTCTTTATCTGCATTCCTGTCCTGCAAAGGACCAGTGTGAGTCATTAATGAATATAATTGGTGCAGAACGTGAGTGTGTTCTGGCAGCCAGTGAGCTGCCTTGACATTTGGTTTTATCAAAACATGGAATGGTTTTACTAACTCAGCAAAATTAGAAACCTATGATCTGCCAAAATTTAACAGCCCTAGAATAGCCTGTAACTGCCTTAGCGTAGTGGGTGGTCTTATATTGGCACACTTCTCAAGAAAATCTGCTGACAAACCTTTGCACTCATCTGAAAGTGTGAATCCTAGAAAGGTAAACCCATGATGAGCTATTCTTGCTTTGTTTTTTAAATTAATAAGGTAACCTTTTGCAACCAGTGTGTGAATCGCTCTGTCCACTTGTTGCAAGTGTTCACTGAGATTTTCATGGGTGATGTAAGTATCATCTACATACTGGCAAAAATTAGGAATGTCTGCGGGTAAACTCTGTATTCTGCTTGAGAATGTGCTAGGTGAATTTTTATGCCCCTGCATTATTCTAATGAACTGGAAATGTGTTCCCTTAAACGTGAATGCAGTGTATTTCTGTCTTTCTACACTTAAAGGTTGTGTGAAATACCCATTGCCTAGATCAAGGTTTGTTTTATATTTACATCTGTGTAAGTTAGCTAGTAATCCAGAATTGTGTTGGTTCTGGACTGGCTCGGTCTTGCACAATGTGCATTCAAAATTTGAAAATCCACAATAAAACGGTAGGTACCATCAGGTTTTAAAACTGGGAGCACCTGATTGTTATGTGGGCTAGCTTGTTTTATGATTACCCCCTGGTCCATTAGCTGGTCTACTATGGTTTGCATGTGGGCAACTGCCTGTGGTTTAACTGGATACTGCCTTTGTGGCGGGGAAGGTTTCAGTTCTGGAATCATATGCGCTGGACATTCCCCCCATCATGCCCTACATGAATTTTAAACGGCTGCACTGCTGCCAGTGCTGACCATTTTCTTGCATATTCTTGCATTAATTCCTCAAACACTTCTTTTGAAAACGTAGGCATTACCCCCTCTTCACCCCTGGGAGCTTGCCGTACATATAATGGTGGCCAATCTTGAAATGCTAACAGCCCTTTTATATTGAATGTGGAACTGTGGCCAAAACAGTGCTTCAATCTTTTTGGAGTGTTCGCCTTCTAGCTGAATTATTACAAAATACACTTCATTATGTGCTAATGTCTGCCCACTGGGAGTAGTGATCTGTACATTCCTGTGTGCCCTTGTGTGCGCCAATAGTGCCTAGTGGCTGAATTCAAATATGAAAATGTCAGACCCAGAGTCTAACAGGACCTCGATCCAATCCGTTTGTCGCTTAGTCTTGGGAACGATGCGGCGAGAGCGTGTTCTCAGCATTCTGTCAAGCCTCTAGGGATGCCGTGTGTTTTTTCTCAACCTTCACTTCCTTCCTCTCAGCCTTAGCACGATCGGGCGTCCTTGTCTCTGGGGAAGGAGAGAGACCCTCATTGGTGTATTTTTGCAGACTATTCATGCGTTTCCTGTCCCAAATCATAGGTGGTAGGTCTGAAATGGGACTGGCCCCCAGGCTTAGCCCATGATCGTCTACCCCTGCGATTGCCTTGCCACTGCATGCTCTGCCCATCTCCTGCAGATTTCTCATTTGTATGCCTGTGCTCAGGGTATTTTTCTTGCCCTATTGGCGATAATTGTCGCTTCTGTGGTTGGTTGCCCTTTTTAGTATGTCCTTTCGAGGGCCTTCCTTCTTATCTGGCTTAACATCTTTGTTAACCCTTTTCTGTTTCTATGCAGGTCTCCTGCCTAAGTGACCCCTGCCCAATGATTGATAAGTAGATGTCACCATGTCCCCAAATTGCTCCCTTTTCTCTTGCTCATTCAATTGGGACAATTTCCTATGGACTTCTAACCTTGCAGGCTCTCCTTTTAATAAGGGTAGAATTATGCTCTCAACCATTTCATAATTATTAGATGCTATGGACAGGCCTAAATTCATGGCTGCAGCCACACCTTGTGTTCCCATAATGTCTGCTAGTAAATGTGCTAGTGATGTAATGGACGGCGTGCCTATGAGGTGTAAATAAAGCCAGCTATAAATTGAAATCCAGCTGTCACAGCTCGCTAAAGGTGATGAGCAGCCAGCTGGAAGGAACATGGCTAGGGCCCTATGTCCGTGCTGGGGTGGGGGTGACTTGTGGATAGGTGGCTTGTAATTGCCCTAATTTCTCGGAATACCACTTCGGTATGTCTTGATTCTTGGTCGGACAAGATCATAATATTATTCTCAATGTTTGTAGTTGTACCCCACCTGCATCCAGCGGTCCTTGTTGCTGCACGGGTGCTGCACCCTTCTGTGCTGCAATATTCAAGATCAATATTGCACACTGTCAAAATGGGTGGCTAGCAATTGGTAGTCAGTCTGCAAATAGGGACCTCCACGGTTTGGATGAAACCGGGCCAAGAATTCTGGTGACGGATTAGGTGTGGCTAACCAACCATACCTTGCACTCCCAAACTAGTTGACAGTGTGCCTAATACTCTCTCTGTGCAAAGTTGCATTTAGAAGTGTGCCTAATAACATACCCTGGTTGAACTTAGAAGTGTGCCTAACATCCTCTCTGTACAAAGTTGAATTGAGAAGTGTGCCTAATATCCTCTCTGCGCAAAGTTGAATTTAGAAGTGTGCCCAATATCCTCTCTGTGCAAAGTTGCATTTAGAAGTGTGCCTAATAATGTACCCTGGTTGAATTTAGAAGTGTGACTAATATCCTCTCTGTGCAAAATTGTATTTGGTTGCCTAAATATCCTCTCTGTGCAAAGTTGAATTTAGATGTGTGCCTAATATCCTCTCTGTGCAAAAGCTGAACTTAGAAATGTACGTAACATTACTTTGGCATAGCAGAATTTAGACAGTGTCCATAATAATGTCACTGTGCCGAAGTCTAGAAAGTCTGCCCTGTAGCTTATCTATGGCACAATTGCATTTACAAAGTCTGCCCTATAGCTTATCCATGTCATAATTTCAATCAGAAACTCTGCCCTATAGCATACCTGTGTCATAATTGCATTTGAAAGTTGCATCTAGAAAGTTTACCCTATAGCGTATCTGTATCATAACTGCAATTAGAAAGTCTAGAAAGTCTGCATCTAGAAAGTTTACCTTAAAGCGTATCTGTATCAGAACTGCAATGAGAAAGTGCTCCTAAATTGCACTTAAAGGTCCACCTAAAAGCATATCTGTGGCGTTGTTACATTCAAATTTCTCCCCAATAGCATACCTGTATTCCAGCTTGCGAGAAGAAAGTCTACCCAACAGCGTAACTGTGCTGTAGTTGCAACAAGATAGGCCGCCCAACAGCATATCCTAAGGTCTAGCTACACTTCAAAACCACCTAAATGCATGTCTGCAGCCTAGTTTAAAATTAGTAAATTAAAACTTAGAATAAGTGAATAATATCTCCCTGCTTAGTTGAACCCAGAAACCATGAATAATCTCACCCAGTGATATAGCTGAACTTATAAAGTCCAAATATAAAGTGTAATTTGCATCTGAAACTGTACCTAATAGCAGGTACTCCCGTGATGCTGTTAATCACAGATTGAGTAAACAATTAACATCCGGTGTTTTAGCTAAATTGGGATGGTGTGAACGATACCTTTCAACCTATCTATATCACAGTTACTAACCATGAGTGCACCCAATCCACCAAGGTCTGTCGGAAACGCCCCTCCGTCCAGCCCTGCATTCCGTCCCCCCTCACCCCCCAAATCATCCCCTACCTGTCTGCTTTCCAAACACCAAGCCAGAGGGGCACGATGGCGAGCCAACCACCTTAAGACCACTGCTCCTCCGAACCCCTCCACAGATCAGCCTACTTTGATCATACCCGCTCCCCTCACTAGCATACTGGGCACACCCTGCCCAGCAATCATGCACCCCCCGCTTTTCCCATTAACCCCCACCATCATCCCCCCCGACCACACTCCTTCCCCTCCCTAAAAACTGCACGCCTACCCCTAGCAAGAACAGAAGCCTCATCCCTCTCCCCCTCTGACACCCCTACCCTCTCCCACACACCAATCACAACAAAGACACTAAAGAGGAAACGTACCTGGTCCCTCTCAATCTCTCAGCACTCATCGCCTCCCCTGTCTCGACCCACCACCTCATCCCCCCAATCACCACCCTCCCCCCACGCCTCACCCTGCCTGAAACCCCTCTCCCTAGATTTCTCACCGACCGCAACTGAAACTCCTAACTCTCCGCCTTCAAATCCCCCGTGCCAAACCCAATCACCCTAACACACACGTCCATCCACTCCCACCCGAAACCCGCCAACTTTTCTGCTCCCTCACTCTTCCCATCAATCATCAACCACCCCACCCCTCTCGCTCTCCAGTTTCCACCCTCTCTCCCCCAACCCCCCCATCGCTGCAGCTCCGACACCAACCTCACCTACCGAAGTGAATTGCATCCTATTTAATGCCCAATCCGCAGCAAAAAACTGACAGCATCTTTGACCTCCTCTTCATCATCGAAACCTGGTTCTCCGACGCGTCGCCCCTATTGCCAATGAAAAATCCCCCCCCCCCCCCCCCCGGACTATTCCCTCATCCCACTGAATCGTCCCTCTAGAGGAGGAGGAATAGTATTCGTCTTCAAGTCTCACTTCCATGCCTCAATCATCGACAACCAACCTTTCATTCCTTCCTGCAAATCACTCCTCATTAAACTATCCCTTTCCCCTTCGTTCTCACAAAGCTTCCTAATAATCTACAGACCCCCTGGTTATGATAGACAATTCTCAAACAACCTCTGTGACTCTATTGCCACCCTTCAACTAAACCATCCCAACCTCACCCTTCTAGGAGATTTCAACATATGGCTTGACATCCCCACCAACCCTATGGCACACTCTCTGGTTGACGGCCTAGACACAATTAACCTTCAACCCCATATAAATGGCCCGACTCACTTTAAAGGACACACTCTTGGTGCCATCTTCAGCTCCCACAACCAGATACATCTACCCCCCCCCACCCCTATCATCTGGGCTGATCATTCCATTGTTTCTTTCGCCATTCGCTCACCCGACCCGCTTCCCGTACCCGAACCTCCGAATCTACACAAATGCTGGAAAAAACTAATAATCCTTCCTGACCTAGCCAACGCACTACTCCAGTCTCCTTCACCTACCTGCCAACCCAATAATCAACCAACCCCCCCCCCTGACGCCTTTGACTAATGGCTCAACACCTCACTAATGCGGCTCACACCCTCTGGCAAACCATCACCCCCCGTGGCCTTTTCCCTAGATGGTTCACGCCTGAATTGAAGACCACTAAACAACTATATAAATACCTAGAGCGCAAATGGCGGAAAGACAAAACCCCCCTCAGCAGATCCACCTTGGCCCGGCACCGGCAGTGAAGTGGATAAAAAGAATAAATCGTACGAAAACAGTAATGCGGTTGAAATTAATGAAATGGATGTAATGATTGCAATGGACGAAAGGAACAAAATGGACGAAATGAATAAAGAGAAGAGGATGGAAAGATGAATACAGGAGACTGATGAGTACACAGACAGATGGCATGGAATGTATGAGTGCATGGCATAAATGATGCGTAGAGCGGATGAGTGCGCAGAGCCGACGAGTGCGCAAAATGAATGAGGGCATGGAGCGGATGAGAGCATGGAACAGATAAGAGCATGGTGCAGATATATGTTGTGGTGCGAATGTAGGTTGTATGAGTGGTTAATAGAATCGAGCGGATGTAGGGTGTCGAACAGATTTAGGGTGTTGAGAGGATGTAGGGGGTGATGGTCTTGAACGGATGTAGGGTGTTGAACGGATGTAGCGTGCGGTGGTGTTCAGCCAATGTACGGTGTTGAGCGGATGTAGAGTATGGTGAGAGTGCGGAGCGGGTGTAGAGGGCGAAGCGGGTGTAGAATGCAAAGCAAACGGGTGATGTAAGTGGATGAAAGGGTGAAGTGGTTGGAAGGAACGGATGTAATAAAGTGAAGAAACTGGTGTAGTTGGTGGCAGGAACGGAGGATGGATCTAGAAGAACGGGTGATGTATATAGATGAGACGGGTAAAGTATGTGGATGGAACGGGTGAGTGGATCGATCAAATGAAAAATGTAGTTGGAACAGAGGAAGTATGGAAGTATGGGGTTGGAACAAAGCATGTGAGTGGAACGGATGAACTGGGTGGGACGGATGGGACGGATGAACCGGGTGGAACGGACTGGAGTGCATGGAACGGACTGAGTGCATGGAACAGACTGGAGTGCATAGAATTGCACGATTTACCTGGAATGGTTTGGAGTGCATGGAACGTTTGAAAGAGCATGGAAAAGAACAGTTTTGAGTGCTTGAAACAGTCGTAATGCATGGAACGAATGGAGTACATGGAACTATTGGAGTGAGCCCGATCTCAAACACCTAAGGTAAAATACCATATCGCATCTCCACGCTTACTCTCTTCTTTACACCACCAACTAGAACACAGCGATACTATGACACCATTCGGTATAGCTGTTCTCATACCATCAACTGCCTCATACTCCCCATCACGCTAACTAAAAACTGCTGGTTACCCACCCTCCAGCCTAGGCGTTCTCCTCAGGCCTAACGCAGCCAGAATCGGTCTGGATAAAACCTGCCAGAACGAACATATACTCTCAATCTCTCAACCACCACACCTACCGCTAAGAAGCAGCTATCACACGAATGCCACACCAGCTGCACACATATCCGGTGCTCACACGCACCTTTAACTCTCTCTAATCACTCTACTGACGAACTTCGGTTCCCGAGGGCGTTCAACCTACCAGCGCCTTGAGACCATACCAATGGTACATAAGGCGCTATATAAATGCAAAGTAACATAACATATGATATATTTGATTTATATCGAGCTCATACACAGGTGTTTCAGAGCGCGACCAGGCAAAGGGAGGGGAACAGTGGAGAGAACAAACACAATGATCTTACTAGGCCCAGTGACATTGAGAACGTGCAAGTGCATGGGGAAGAGAAAAGGGGGAAAGTGCATGGGAGGGGGGAGAAATTGGAAAGTGCAGAGCATAAGAGGACAAGATAAATTAGAAGTGAAATAAATAAATAAATATGGTGATCAGAAACAGTGGTAGTGCAGCCTGTGCGGGCCAAGTGCAAGGTTAGTCAGATAGGGAGTATCTGATCAGTGCAGACAAAGAGTGGGGGGCCTGTGTGGGTAAAGATATAGGCCCCAATGCAAGGGGTGGCCAGGGGGCAGTGCAAGAGGGCGAGGGTGAGCAGGTACCTGGGCCCGAAGGGCAGACGATGGCCAGGTGCAGTATTGCTGAGAGAGAAAGCAGGGGAGAAGAGGAGGAAAGGCAGAGGCGAAGAGGAAGGTCTTGAGGAGCTTCCGGAACCGTAGGTGGTTCTCCTCAAGTTTCAAGGTAGCAGGTAGGCAGTTCCAGAGGGAGGCCCCCGCAGAAGACAAAGATCTACCACCAGCTCGTTTCTTTGAGAAACGATTGACCCTGAGGGAGTTGGAGGTAGAGGAGCGAAGGGCTCTAGAGGAGAGGTATTTACGGAGGGATAGTTGAAGGTAATTTGGACCCAGGCCCCAGAAAGCCTTGTTGACAATGCAAAGGGTTTTAAATTTAATCCTTGCAAAAACAGGGAGCCAATGAAGGGATTTCAGAGCTGGAGAGATACGATCCCAGGGCTTGAGGCCAAGGACAAGTCTCGCAGTCCTGTTCTGGATTAGTTGTAAAGGGCGGAGAGTAGAGGCAGGTAGATTTAGAAAGAGGCTGTTACAGTGGCCCAACCTAGAGAGAATCAGAGCTTGCGAGACAAGGAGCTTCTGAGGGAAAGAGAGGAAAGGAAGAGTGCCTTCAAGGAGGTGCAGTAAGAAGTTAGACTTTTTGGAGACATCAGAGTTGTGTGCAAAGAAGTAAAGTGTGGAGTCAGGTGACCCCAAGGTTCTTAGCTTCGCTGGTAGGGGCAGGAGGAGGGCCAAGGGAGGCCAGCCAGAGAGTGAGGGGAAAGGATTGAGGGGGTGTACCAATAAGGAGGATCTCAGTCTTGTTGGCGTTTAAACAAAGATCATTTGCGGCACACCAATTTTGAATGCTGATTAGGTAGTCAGAGATGAAGGAGGGAGAAGAGGTGGCCGAAAATGAGTTGGGTGTCGTCAGCATAGCACTGGAAATTTGAGCAGAAAATGGAAATGCAGTAGGCGAGAGTTGCCAGATATTGATTGAAAAGCCAGGGTGAGAGGTTAGACCCCTGGGGGACACCGCAGGTAGAGAGGGAGATAGAGAATAGGAAGGATCCAAGTTGTACCTGGGAGGGTCGATCAGACAGAAAAGAGGTCAGCCTGGCCAGAGCCTGATCAGTGATACCCAGGATGTCACGGAGACGGATTTAGCAGGGAGGTATGGTTGACCACGTCAAAAGCAGAGGAGAGATCAAGCAGGACTTCACGGATGCTCAGGAGAGCAGTTTCCGTACTTCTAGCAGCTCTGAAGCCAGATTGGTGGTCATGGAGAGAGCCAACTGAGTCAGAGTGAAGGTTAAGCTGAGAGATGGCAAGCTTTTCCAGGACCCAAAAAGGGAGTAATGGAAATTGGGCGATAGCCGGACAAGAGGGATCAGCTGTGGGTTTCTTCAGGAGAGGATGCACAAGGGAGTGCTTCAGAGGGGAGGGGAAAGATCCGGAGGCAAAGGAGAGGTTGCAGAAGTCGGCAAGGGCCGGAGCAAGTGTATCAATGTGGTCCTTAATAGTTTTGGAGGAGCAGGGATGGGCCGGTCTTGAGGAGGCTTTCATAGATCGGACTTGTCTAGCGACCTCATCGGGGGAACAAAGAGGAAAGGCAGAGAAAGAGGGAGGAGGGGTAGCTGAGGGTAGGTCAACAAGCAGAGAGGGAGAGGGGAGATTAGCGGTGGAGGAGAGCGAGGACAAGATGTCCTGGGTTTTAGAGAAAAGTGTGAGGCAAGGTCATTGCAAAGAGCCTGAGAGGCGAGAGGAGCGGTGGATACTGCATCAGGGTTGGCCAGCTCCTTGCAGATTTTAAAGAGTTCGGCAGAGTTGTTAGATGCCGCAGAGATACGGGCTTGAATATGGACTCGCTTCTTGGTACCTACAGAGAGACGGTATTGCCGTTGGAGTAGGCGGCAAGGCAGTTTGTCAGAGGATGAGCAAGAGGCCCTCCATTTCCTCTCGGCCGCCCTACACTTACTTTTGAGTGTAGCTAGGTCGGAGTCAACCCCAGAATTACATTTGGTTTTGGGCTTCAAGCGGATCCTCATGACAGGGGCAGGAGCATCAAGAGTATCAGAAATAGAGGAGTAGAGGAGAGACAGGGCTGTGTCAGGGTGTGAGTCTGCCAGGGGGTGAGAAGGTGGCAGCGAAAGCCTCGACTGACACACGTTTCATGGGGCGGATGACCAAGACGGTGTGTGGCAGTCTTGGGTAGGCTTGACATCCAGTGTGTGGCCAGCAGAGTGAGTCGGGCCGGAGGGGATGATAGAAAGGGAGAATGAATCGCAGAGGTCGCGAAAGAACACACATGAAGAACAGGGAGAATCAAGATGGATGTTAAGGTCACCAAGGAGGAGGAGTTGAGAGGTAGAGGCCAGGAGGGTGGAGGAGAGGAGAGATCTGCCCACTCAGAGAGAAAAGAGGTGAATTGACCAGGTGGCAGGTAGAGTGTAGCAACAGTAAGTGAGTGGCTCGGAGAGAGGGAGAGCCTACAGACAAGGCATTCGAAAGAGGAGTAAGTCTGAGTGGGGGTGATAGAGGCAGGAATCCACTCAGGGAAGACCAGGGCTACACCACCTACAGGCCGAGTGGATCTGGGGGCAGAGAGGATCTTGTAACCATCTGGGACGAGTGTGTCAAAACTCGTGACAGAGCTGGCCGTGAACCATGTCTCGGTAAGACCGAGGACATCAAGGTCAAGTTCTTCAAGGAGGTGGCAGATGTCAGACGAGTGACAGCGGAGCGAGGATTGAGGGTGGCAAGATGAAGGATTGTGCCAGCCTTAAAGACCTTGCGGGGAGAGTACATATTAGAGGTACGCACTGCGAAGGTGTGGAAGGAGTACGAGATGGGGCAGAGGATGAAGGAGAAAAGGGCAAGGTAGCCAAGGGAGAGGAGTAGGGTACAGCAGGAGATGTGACGAAGTTAATGAGGCGAGTGAACTGCCTATCAAAGAGACGGAGATTGGCCTGAGGGCCTTGCACTATGACACTGCCATTTAGGTAGACATTTATGATGACTCTGGAGGAGCCGAAGGAATCCATATGCACTTCCCAGCGGGTGCCACCATTAATGGGAGAGGAGGAGACAGGACAGAGCACAGAGATCATATGAGGGGTCCATAGATCTGGCAAAGGAACAACAAGGAGGATGTCGGTAAGGGTTTTTCTGACAGACGTGCTGTAATAGATATCAGCAATGGGGAGTCCGGGGTTGGAGGCCAGGATATCCTTTTTGAATTTCTTCTTACCAGACTTAGTGAGATGGGAAGTATAGTTGAAAATGTAGCAGTTTGAGTAGATAGGAGAGACAGTTAGCGCCATGGTCAGGTAGAGAGGGTGCAGTGGGGGAGAAATGCAAGTACAGCGGTGGGGAACAGTCACTGGTCTAGCACGTTACAGTTTAGGTCCAAAATGAGATTAAACAAAAATGAAAACACCAAATTTGCTTACAAAAACACACCCAGATTTGACTTTTAAAAACGCACCCAAATTTACATCATACACTACACCAAACATGGTGCACAAATACATTGCCCCCTCCGATCCCTTCCCCCCCCAAAATCCCACTCCTCCCCCCTTGATCCTCACAATACTACAGCTTCCACTCCTTGTTCCAAGGGCGTCACCTTTCTCCCACTGTCTGAGGAGCTACCTCCTTCCGGCTCCCCTTGAACAGACCCCAAAAATGAGGCGACCAAATGTATCCAGGCTGTTAGTATGGCCGCCTCCTCTTCTCCCGCTCTATCGCTTCCCTCCACACCACTGTTTCAGCATCCGCCCAGTTCAGGAGATCTTTCCACCAGGCCTCTGCCTTCGGTCTATTGCTTGCCTTCCAACTCATTGCTATCCTGCGTTTAGCCAATATATAAGCCAGGCCCTTAAGTTTACTCACATGTTTGGGGTTGCGCAGTCTAGGGAACCAGATACCCACAGAGAGTCCACAGACAAGTTTGTCCCCCTATCTGCTAAGGGATGTGCTACCTCCGTCCAGTATCTCGCCAGTTCAGGGCATGCCGAGAACATATGCATCATCCCTGCATCGATCGCCTCACATTTCGGACATGTCTGTGTTTTGGCATTTGTAAACTTGGCAAGCTTCTTCGGGGTCTTATTCGCCCTATGGGTAACATAGCTGAATCTGTTGCAATCTTAAGTTTCTTGACACTTTCTTGTGGTATGTATTGGTATGTATGCGCTCTAACCCATAGACCGTCTCCCATTGGTTCCCCGCTATCAGCCTCCCAGTCTCGCCTTGTCTGGGTCACCCCCTTCCCCACTTTAGACATCATTAGTTTGTAAATGCGGGAGACCTCATGGCCTCCATTCGACATGGCTTGAAACGTTTCAATAGCAGCATCAGGTTGTCGGGTCAGCTCTGCCTCCGAGCAGATCTCCTTTATTATCTTTACCAGCCTAGCATATGTAATATACTGTCCACTGTGTAGTCCCGTATCCACTGTCAATGTATCAAATTCTATCCTCTCCCACTCTCGCCAGACATCTCCAATAGTTGTTAACCCCACCGGTTCCCAGTGCTCCCCAATAGACCTTCTCAGTTGCACATCTAGCCCCTTTAATGCTACTAGCGGTATCTTTTGGAAGCACGGATACAAGCTCCCGGTTACTTGGCAGGCTCTACGCCACATCTTCCTTCCCAGATCCAGTAATGTAGGCCCCTTCCCCTCTGGTGATTCCATCAGCCACATCCATTCATTCAGAAAGTAAGGTATACAATCCGCCCTCAGCAGTTTAGACTCTGATGTGGGGTCCTCTGACAACCATCTCACCACGTACTGGTGCTCGTATGAATTTTGCAATTTCCACAGTGCTATTCTATATCTAGAGTTATGCCAAATGAACCCCCTGCAAATCCTCTGTACCCTGATGAAGAACCGTTTAGGTATCATGTATGGGACGTTAGCAAAGTAGTTTAATAACCTGGGTAAGAACACCATTTTCAATAGCGCCACTCTACCCATCCTAGTCAAAGGTAATCGGGCCCAGAACACCATACTACGTTCAACTTTTGTCACTGCCTTCTCCTTGTTAAATTTGTGCTCATCCTCAACCTTTTGTTATATATCTACACCCAGGTACCTAAAGGTATCAGTGGTGCATGTTATCTGTAACACTGGTAGTTCATACCGTGGTAGTCCAATATATCTACCCAGGGGGAATATACTAGATTTTTTAGGGTCGATCGTTATGCCAGAGAGTATCGCATATCGCTCCATTACCTCTAAGATCTATTGTAGATTTTCTTCAGGGTACTTCAAATATAGCAACATATTATCTGCGTACAATGATATCAAACGTTACCCACCTTTCGCGCTGATTCCCACCTCCCCATATTGTTGCCTCAAATATATCGCCAAAGGTTCCAGTGCCAGAATAAAGAGCATCGGGGAACAGGGGCATCCTTGTCTGGTGACTCTGCTCAAGGTCCATCGTTCCGATGTGATCGATCCTGTTCACACCACAGCAATCGTCTTGCTATACAAAAACTGGGCCCATTTCAAGTACACTGGCCCCAACCCGCATTCTTCCAGAACAGACATCAGCCACCGCCATTTGACCGAGTCGAAGGCTTTCACAGTGTCCAGTGAAACTATTGCCATTTCTTGGGGGCTTCCCTCTGTCCGGTCTATGACGTGATGAAGCCTCCCGAGGTTGTCAGAGATACACCTGCGCGGGACATATCCCGTCTGATCAGGGTGTATAAGTTTATCACTGGTCTTAATCTATTAGCCATCACTGCAGTTGAGTATCTTGCTATCCTGGTTGAGCATCGAGAGCGGTCTATATGATCCGCAGTCCGTACTCGGCTTATCTGGCTTGAGGAGTGGAATAATAACTGCTTCTATGAGGATCTCCGTCAGTCTACCCTCATTAACCGCCTTGTTTAGCATGGCTATCAGTGGAAGTAAATCTGCCTTATAAAAACACACTTGGGAGTCCATCTGCCCCTGGGGACTTGTTGGTGGATAGTGTCTGGATCACCCACTCCAATTACTCTAGCTTAAGTGGGGCCTCTAAGTTCTCCCTTTCCGTATCCCCAAGCTTAGGCAAATCAATCTCAGTCAGTGTTTCCAATATGTCTATTTCCTCTTCCCCAGCAACATTTATATATAACTTCCAATAGTATTCACAAAAGCATTCATTCACTCCCTCTGGGGTATCTTCCACCGACCCATTATCTCTCCGTATTTCCCCCCCTCACCCCCCCCCCCCCCCCCGATTGCTTGCCTGGGGGTTTTGTTCCTGCACAGCCAGGCGAGTATCCTGCCTGGTGTGTCCCCCCTAGCATGTTGCCTTTCTATGTATTTCCTGTAGTTCAAGTTACTTAATCTGTCCCAATGGCTTCTACATTTTCACTGCAGGTGGAGTCTAACTTCGGCCTCCTCTGGGGAACTTCCCCCCCCCCCACCCCCTCTTGCATTTTAGCCTCCATTTCCTTTTCTGTGTCTTGCAATTCCCGCACTATGCCTCCCTGCAATCCTTTTGATTTAGATATCGCTTCCCCCCCCCCTCACCACAACCTTGAATGCTTCCCATACCGTGCCGGCCGATCTCACGCTCCCTGTGTTATCCTTAAAGTATTCCTTTATCACCACCCTCAGGTCTTTTCTGAAAACCGTATCTCTCAATGCCTCCACTCAGAGCCTCCATGTTGGGATTCTTGACCAAGGTGGCAGAAACTGCCACGTTACGATCAATGGTGCATGGTCTGAGAGAACTACGGCCTTGTATTCCGCACTCCTCATACTTCCAGCGAGGTCGTTGGCAGCGAATATGTAGTTCAACCGGGTGTGTAGGTTGTGCAGGGCTGAATAGTGTGAGTACTCTGTGTTGTGGATGAAGTATCCTCCACACGTCTACCAATCAGAAATCATTTAAGAGGGCCCCCAAGGCCTTCGCCACTGGGGTGGGCTTAACAACTTTCTCGTCTGATGATAAGTTTGGGGTCAAGTGTGCAGTTAAAGTCTAGTATTACTGCTCCATCCAGATATGGGCTGATCTTTGCATATACGTTCTTGAAATATAATGTGGTATCATTGTTCAAGGCATATACATTGATAATGTTTACTTCTTTGTTTTCCACTAACCCTTTTAGTAATACCATTCTGCCATCCATCCCCTCATTATGTTGTAATAATTTAAAAGGGACATGTGGCGCTTCCCACGTAATAACCTCTCCAGCATACATGGAATATGTTGCACCCAGTGTAGTACCTTTCCATTTCCTCCTTACCACCTCTAATTTATCCCTGGTCGGGTGAGTTTTCTGTAGCAATGCAATGTCTATTTTCTGCCTCTTCAGATACTTCATGACCTTGTTCCGCTTGATTTAACCGTTTAGCCCTCTCACATTCCAGGTCACAATCTTCAGATCCCCCCCCCCCCACATCTCATCCGTTTCCAACTCTGCCCCCACCCTCTTTTCTTAATAAGTGGCATACAGTTGCACCCCATGCCCCCCCCGACCCTCCAAACTCCCATCCCACCGTTCCCCATCTAATCTACCCCACTGCACTCCTTTCCCCCTTCCCGCCCCAGCTTTCCTCTTAACTAACCCCAACTGTCGCCTAGCTCCATCCCTGGATCTCAGGCTATCCCGTATCTAGCCCTTTCACGGTACAATAATTACTCAGAGCTCTGCAGGGGGATACCAGTCTAACAGTATCCCAACTACCTACCTATTGGGGATGATGGCATGTCTCCCGGTGCTATTCTAATGCAGCACCTGTGCTCCCGCTTTCAATAATAATGTGCCGCTCGGTTTACCTTCAGCATCATCATTACATGCCCCCTCTCCATAACTTGTTATCCGCTGTGTTATATTCAAGTCCTAGAGTCAATTATACCCACCACACAACTGCCCCAAACAACGCAAATTCACTTATCCGATCTGCCCTCTGTCTGGTCATCTGCTCCTGCGGGACAGTTTTGTGCATCCAACCCCTCTGCTGAATCCTCCGGGGACTCCAACAAAAGGGCTTTATTCTTATGAAACTCCTTCAATTTTGCTGGGTACATCAACATATACTTGTACCCTGCTTCACGCAACCTCCTTTTGATAATTCCATATTGCAATCGCCGTCTTTTTACCAAGAATGTGTAGTCAGGGTACGCTTTGATGGATGCCGACACTCTGTATAACGTGCCCCCTTTCTGGAAGTGCTCCAAAATCTTCTCAGGTCTCTATAATTCAAGATTTTGGCGATGATCGGCCATGGGAGGAGGGGTGGGGGGGGGGGGCCAGTGGCGGCTTCCAGACCAGTGCTCTATGCGCTCTCTCCACTGCAAACCCTTGAGTGAGCACTATTTCCTGTAACAGCATAGTTTCCACATAGTTGGTCGGGTCCAATCCGTCTCCCCCCTCCGGAAGCCATACGATTTGCATGTTGTTCCTTCGCGTCCACCTTTCTGCTTCCTCTGCTCGGTCCTCTACATCGAGTACTTGCTGTCGCAGTTTATGGACTTCCGTAGCATTCTCCGTGCAAGTGGCTCTATTGGCCTTCACCGCGTCTCTAGTCCACTTGTGCGTTCCGCCAGCGCTCTTACATCTTGCTGTAGCAAGTTGACATCCACTTTCACTGCGTCGATCTTGAATTCCAGCGCGGTCTTCAGCTCAGCCACTGCTGTGTCGAGCTTGGCTTCACTGACACTTTCAGATCTGCGATCGCATCCAGGATCTGTTTATTATTCCGCACTGTGGACACTTCACCCTGCGTGCTTTGTCCCGTTCCTGACAGCCTCCGTTGTCTGCAGGGATTTGGCGTACTCTTCCATCGTTGGCCGTTTCCCTTTACCTTTGATCAGCTTGGTGGTAATTTCTACGTCAGCCGTGGGCTCCTCGCTGCAGTCGGATCAAGCTTCCACTCCCGGGTGCCTCCGTTCCTTCTATGCCACCCCTGTGTAGTATGGTCTGCGCCTCACGGGGTTCCCTCAAGATATATGTCTGTTGTCTGCCCGGTCCACCGTCACTTCTAGCCGCCACCCCTTGTGCTGGTCTCATTGACTGCAGGCTTAACGTTTTATTCTGGGCACGTTTCTCCCCTCTGTGTGGAACTCGTCCACCTCCCTTAAGTCAGGACCGCGTCTGTAGGGTATCTCCAAATGGGGTTGCTCGGCGGTGAAAACCATCGCACCTTAGGCTGTACTCCGGGCACTGTAATCCGGGGCTAGTTTGCTCCCTACCCCTCCTGTGTGTCAAGCCGCAGTTCTCCGCCTCTCCTGCACCACGTTGAGGCCTATGTGCACACCTCAGTATCCCTTATCATGCGTTGCCTAGTTGCTGCTGGGTATGCTGCCCTGAGCCAATCCGTTCTGGCTGTGTGAGGTTCTTTTAATGCGGAGGTCCTTTTAATTGCGTCACCCCATTTGTGACGTTGTTCCTGGGCTTCTGCCCCAAGTCCTTCATATCATTGTTCTATTCCCCTTCTCCTTGTGTGGTTTCGTGGCAGGGCAATTCACTCTGATCTTCTCCTCGTCATGCCCCTCTTTAGTGGCTTCCGTGTTTACTAGCTCTCCGCAGCCCTGGAGCCTGTAAAGCCACTTATTGTGTATACGCTCCTTTTCTCATCGGCGTGTAAAATTATCCCATTCAGCGGCCAATTTTAGTGACCTGTACTATGTCTGCTGCACTCACCATTTACAATGGTAAAAACGTACCGCATGGAGGGTGTTCGTAGCTCCCCTGGCTGGCTGAGGGAGGTGTATCTTCTTGGGACACTTCCGGACCACTTTATACGCTTCCCTCCTATGGATCTGGCTCGTATTCCTCCGTCTGTGAAGCTGCTCCTCTTAACCCCCGGACTGAGGTTCCAGGTCACTGGTATCTATAGTGTTATGCACTATGTTATTCACTGTGTCTGCTCCGCTCCTTTATGTACCGAGTCCCTGTTAATTTACCCTCCGTTCAGCCGAGCCTGGCGGTTCCACGTGGTGCCTGGGTCCCGAGTTTCTACTTGTGTTCCATGTGCCCCGCTGGGCTCCTCTCACAGCTACGTGTAGCCTCCAGCCACGAAACACAGACGTCTCCGACGCCATCCACACCACTCCTGTTCTGTTGCAACTGCATCACGTTTTGGATACAGTTGCTTCGCCACCTCCGCTCCCGGCGACGGGGTGCTCGGAGCCGCACAGCTTACCCACAGTCAGAATATATATCGTATGTCCCAGCTCAGTAATTATTGTGCCACCCAAGGCGGAAAGGAATTTCCTCATGCTCGATTCTCCCCACTAGACTGCAGCGTCCTTTTCTCGCTGCAAGCACAGTTCTTCCATTTGGCAATGTAGCCCTTACTGATCTTATCTGTGCCTCGTGGGCACTGTCCTTTGTTTATTGCGGACTGCAATCTTGCATCTTCCTTTGCTGAATTCGCCAGAACTCTTCTGCGCGTAACTCCCGTTACTCATTGTGGTCCGCTTCAGTTGACCAAGCGCAGCATTCTCTACACTCTCTTATTACAGGAACTTCAACGATTGTCCAAATGCACAGGCAGATCAAAGCATTATGGCAGGATATGACAGGATAAGCAGGAGCTCCAGAGATTCACATCCTATCCCATCCTATCTAGCCACACCCCCGAGAGACATCACTGATAAGCAATTATGTGCAAACATGGAAACTGGCGGAGAGATAATATTTTTAATTAGCATACCATGCCACATGGTAGTTCTACGCAGAGAATTACCACTGACGATATTGACAGCCACAACACCTTCACAATTACCAGAGTACCTAAAAGAAGTGCCCACTCGATTATGGACAGCCAACTCACACGATGTAGGACGACTGAACAGTATAGGGGCCGTAGAAATCAAACTCAAACCAGGAATACTCCCTAGAGTAAAACAATACCCACAATCCAAAGAGGCAGATGAGGGAGTATACGAGACAGATCTATGCGATATTAACGAAAACACTGAATCACATCGAAAGTGATTCAATATTTTTCTTAAAAGGCCCCCCAACATATTTTAAGACTGGTGCAATTATATAATCAAACTCCAGTACTAGAATATTAGGGAAAGTGTTGGATAGAGCATTTAAATATATATATATATATATATAGAATCACTTTATCACTTTTGATGTGGCTCAGTGTCATCGTTTTCGTATCACTGGATACCATACGACACCACCAAAGCACTACTCGACCAAGGCATTATAGTGACCTCAGACTCACCCTGCAACACGGATATATACCCCTGAAAAAAGCACAAGGGTCATCATGGAGATTCATTCAGGATCTCCGGCCTCTGAACAACATAGTGAAGCAGAGTTCCCACTAGTGCCTAACCATGCATCAATATTATGCAACATACCGTCAGATGCAGTCCATGTCACTATAATGGACCTAAAGAATATATTTTCCCCATACCATTAAATCCAGATTCCCAGTACTTAACTGCATTTTCAGATTGCAGAAAAGGATTCCAGCATACTCGTGTACCACAAGGATAATGTAAATCCCCTAGTGTCTTTAACAGGGTCCTCCAGATGGACCTATGAAACGTTAACATGGCCAGCACAGTATGTAGATTTATTAGTATGCAGCACCAGAGGAACATGCAAAAAAGATACAATACAACTTCTGAGACTCCTTGCAGACAAAGGGTACAAAGTGGGCACGCAAAAATGACAGTACTGTCAGAAGGAAGTAGTATACTTAGGACAGATCTTATCCTCAGCAAGAAGGAGGATAACTCCGGACAGAGCCACAGCAGTAAGGAATGTCCCACAGTCCAAAACAGTCAGAGATGCAGCAATTCCTAGGTCTACGTATCCTAGGTCTATGTAATTACTAAAGAACATGGGTATTTGACTTGTCGACATATGTTAGACCCCAGTTACATGCACTCGAAGAAACACAAAAGATAAAAGGCACACTTGAATAGACAGAGGAGATGACAGAATATTTTGAGGACCTCAAAGCAGCCACCAGCAGCGCACCAGTACTAGCAACCCCAAACTACAAGAAACAGTTTTATTTATTCTCACACTCCAATGAACAGGTCATAACAGCAGTACTCACACACCGATATTCAGAGACACAAACCATTAACATACAATAGTGGTCTTTTAGACCCAGTAATGTAGGGTCATTTCCCTGCGAGCAAGCATTTGAGGAACGAAAATCTGCTTCCATAGTGATGTGATGCACAGTCACTTTGTATGTTGAGTATGCAGTCTTCTCCATTTTAGAAAGGAATAAATCGACCCTCACCACTCAGAGCGAGTGGCTACAAGGTAATTTTGACCAATTCAGTCATCACCATAGTGAGGTGCCACATTGTTTACCCAGCAACTTTCATAGCTAAACCAGAGGAGCCCAGAGATCAGGTACATGGCTGTGCAGTGTATGAAGTAGAACCAGACAAATACAACAGGGTAAGTGAAGACACCCTAGACACAGGAGAAGTGCTCTATGTAGACTGTTCATTGAGTATGGATCAGGAAAGTGGCCAGACACCGCAGGAGCAGTAGTAAGATATGTAAGAGACCAAGCAGAAGAATTTCAAAATGATGCAACAGAGATTACCCTCATACTATAGCACTCTTAGAAGCGCTAGAGGCAGATTGGGAGCAGGTGCAAGTGGATCTAGGTCAGCTGGCCTAAGCCCCGCCCACCTGGTTCCTTCCTGCTTGCCGCTCTTTCACCACTTAGCAAGCCTCGCCCATCTGGTGCTTTCCTGCTTGCCACTCTTTTTCCCTACTTAAGGAGCCCTCCAGCCTCTTTTCCTTTGCAGATTGGGAGCAGGTGCAAGTGGATCTAGGTCGCCTAGCCTAAGCACCACCCACTTTCTTAGCCCTGCCTCTTCCGTCCTGCTCTTATTAGATCAAGGGTGTCTCTCGCCCAGGCGTCCTAGGACTAGGAGGACCCAGGACCCGCCCCCTTCTCAGACAGCAGGTAAGCATGCATCAACATGTGTTACTCCCTCTGTCCCCACTTGCCATCCCTACCCCCTCTGGTCCCCCTCTGATGTCCCCTTGTGTCCCCACCATTCTCGCACACAGGTGTTGTCTGTTTTGCTTGATTCTTCTGCCCTGCTCCCCCCTCAAGCCTACTTCTGCAGGAGTCTGTCCTGATAAATTCTGGTTTCACCGTCTTGTGGCCAATGCTGGATTTGACTTTTATGGACTTCCTTCATTCACGGTGTGTCACCCTTTCTCAACTCTCATGCTGGACTTCCTTTGCATCTTGTACTCATGATGGCCCTGACTCATGCTGTCCCATCTTCATCTTGTATCCTGGCTTGCAACATTATGTGTTACTACAGACTTCTGCAATTTTATTCACTCTCCCCTCTTGCTTCTCCAATCTTTTGACTGCTATCTCTGTTCTCTCCTCCTTTCCTTTCTCCCTTTTCCCCCCCATCTCCTCCTCTTACTTTCTTCTATGCACTTACTCTATCAGAATTGTCCCTGGACCTAGTATGATAGAAACCTCATCTGTCTTCTACCCCCTCCCCTTACTGTTTTTTTCCTCCCCACCCCCATCTGAAATGTTGTTAGGAGTAGTAAGATAGTCACTTGTTTTGTTCCTCCCCTACCTTTCTGCACCCATGTCCCTCACCTTTTGTTTTTCTCTGGCTCTACCAGAAATGTCGTCAGGCCTAGTACGGTAGTAGCCGGTCTGTTTCCATTTCCTTCCCACTCTCCCCCTCCCTTCCTTATCTATGTCTTAGCTCTTGCACTATCTGAAATGTCGTCAGGCCAAGTACGATAGTTAATTTCACATCCTTACTGTTCATGGCCTGTAAGAATGTCATTGTATTTTCCCTTGTTCCCTCCCTTGCCTTGAAGCGCTTTGAAACACATTGTGTATAGGCGCTATATAAATAAACTATCATATCATATCATCTGATGATGATGATATATATGCAGATTCAGCTTACATGACATCTACAGTACATTCATGATTATGGTGGAAGAGAAGAGGATACAGACGGGCAGATGATCACCAGTCCAACTGGTTAATAGAAGCAATGAAATGTCCCCTTCCTGTAACCATTGTGAAGTGCGCTACGCACTTCAAGGGGTGGGATCTGATTTCACAGGGAAACGCGGCTGCAGACGCATCCGCCAAACAGGCAGCATATATGCCCTTTCCCGAGGAAAGTCAAATGCCTGTCACAGCAGTACAACAAGAGCAAATACCAGAAATGGAAAGCTATTTATCAAAAGTATACATCATTGAGTTACAAGAAAGAGCATCACCGGAGGAAAAAGCATAATGGGTGAAAAGGGGATGTGCTCAATCACCCACTGACATCATTTGCAGACAAAGCAGCACAGGTAAAGTAGGAATGCCATGGAGCTATTGAATATCGCTATGAAGCAACTCCACTACCCCATGCATGCACCTAAGAAGCACATTGCTGCTGACATGAGGAATGGTTTGTGCCCAACTTTGCCGAACTAGTCGATAGGTTGGTGGCAAATTGTATTACATGCCACAAGTTTCATCCAGGGCACACCCTAAAGACACTCAAAGCAACATCGTGACGCCCAGCAGGACCCTTCAGAGAACTCCACACGGATTATATTGATACTAGACATACATTAGTTTTCAAAAATTGGTTATCAGAATTTACTAATTAAAATGTTCTTGATTACCAAACAAGCTTCTTTGATTAACAACGTTGGACTCCTAATTTTAATGTCATCGGAAGTTATTTGCACCAAAGACATAAAATCAGCAACAATACAGCTTTTTGTGTGAACTTCAGGTAGACAAGATGGCCCTTGCCTGCCATTGATATCAACTGTTCGCAAAATAGTGTTAAATATCACTTTCAAGGGGGAAAGCAGGGCTGCCAACGGTCCTCATGCCTGAGCCAGCAAGGCCCAAGTGCAGCATTCCAGCCCTTCGGACCATCAAAGCGTTTATCGCCAATAGCACTCAGAACCACCATCTGGGGTGCTGATATTTTTCCTGTTCGTTGTTAAGGGAACCGGGCTTTGCGCAATTCATGCTTCCCTTAAAAGAAATTACACATTTGCTCTCTATTGGAAACAACTATTTCCATTCCCAGGACGGGCAGCGGGAGGTGCACAGGTGAGAGGCATTAGAGGTGTGGCATTCAAGTGGACACTCAGTCCGAGGCACCCCATCCTCCAAGGACATGGCAAGGGCTGAGCAGAGGCTCTGCGGCCCAGCATGAAACGCGGACTGCTTCTTGCAGATTTCCCCTTGCGTTGAAGGCCTCCGGATAGGCCAGCTCTTTTGCGCAGGTGCCAATATATTATGCAATCATAGACCAAAACGAGCTCTGAAGATTATTGTTATTGCAGTAGATCTGTAGGTGTACAGACTGCATGGAATTGATCATCCTTTGCGCAAACATCTAGTTAGATTTGTGTATTCATTATATAGGGGCAAAGATTGTGAGAGATTAAGCAGAGTGCCTGGCCTAGCAGGCAGAGAACTGGGCAAACTAGGTGGACTAGTGTACAAGATTAAACAAGAGTGTGGAAACCCCCATGCCGAGGACGAACATGTATCAAATAACCTGTTGCATGGAATTCTTACATTCCAGGGGGTCTACAACCAACTTTCAGCTCCATGTACCCTTCAGAGGAGAACTATCCATTTGCACATCAGTCTGGTCCCATGGACAAGGGCAGTCCAGCATTGAGATATTGTAGTTTGCAGCCATCTCACTTTTAGGATAGCTGGTGCAAAGCAACAGGGTGAGGAGATGGAATGTCAAAGAGTTTGGCAGCAGCTCATGGGTTGAGCACCAGTTGCACACATGTATGCAAACAGCATGACATAGAACTAGGTTTGCCATCAAAAGCTTTTGGTTCTCTGAGCATGTACATTTGCAAAATTGTTCACTCTGCAATATGATGCACCTCCCCCCAAAAAATAAACATTTGACACAATGAGATTTAGATACACTAACCTAACCTTTACTGAACAATATGGACACAATGCAGTGTTTTACTGTAGCAATACTGTGATTATGCACCATGTAATAACTTGTTTAGGAATGGAATTGCAGGACTATCTTGAAGAAAAAAAAAATGGCATTACCAAACCGTAGATACTTTCATCAATTGAATTATCATCTTATTACTTCTGGTTTGTAATTATTTGAAATCTACTTTCTGCATCAAGCACTCCCACACAGTCATTTGGCACTTTTAAGAGTGGAGGAAAGGAGTACTGCTGGACCCTCTCTCCATTAGCCACTTTGAACTTGTAGTGAACAACGGAAGAAGGTAGAGACAGTGCTGAAGGCAAGAGAGAAATTCAGGGTGATCTGGGCTTTCATTGAAGATGGTCATTTAAACTGCTTGCTGCCCCGCACATGTCAATTTAATTAGCAAACTTACAGATGTGCACAGCAAAATGCAAGGTTGCATTGCTTATTGTATGTCTTGTGATATGGTAAACAGATACAGTACATACAGGTAATAATTGTGTGACCAGCGGGGAGGGGGTGCAGTTGCGCACATCCAAGATGGCCGCCTAGCGTAGAAGCTCCGGTTCAGAAGAAATCCTTTACAAAATGTATCCGGTCAGCAACGTCCCAAGCTCGAAAAGTCGACACACCCTGGTAGCAGAAGCTACGCTGCACATGCCGGTGTAAAATTGTGTGAAATCAGAGCCGGGGTGCTGAGAAATCCTGCGTTGCAGAATTGGCGGTTGGTGGAGGCCCGGGAGCCGCCTGAGGGCTCCGCGTACGCCCGACTGAAAGCTGAGGTGGGGGAGGAGCGCCGCACGACCTACGACATCCTGCCCGGGAAGGAGGGAGAGGCCGAGAGTTTGGCCGCCAGAGACGGCGGACCTAGCCCCCCTGCCCGCGATCGCCCTCTGAGATCCGCTTGAGGCGACAGGGGCCATGCATGAGCTGGAGGAGGGGCTCGGAGGAGTTGGATTGCCTCGAGGCTGCGTGGGCCGCGACCTCCTCCATATCGGGGGGCAACTGTGGCTGTGGCGTGGCAGGGCCCCGACCCGTGGTGGAGTCGGAGGTGGATTGTGCCCCCCACCAACGGACGCGAGCCAGCCCCGGGGACCCCCCCCTCTCGCACCAAGTAAGTTGCCACGAATTACGGGGAGAGCCCCGCATCGGGGAAGGAGGAGGATCGTGGTGGCCGCGAGAAAGGGTGGCCCTGCTCAGTAACTGGGACTGCGACCTGGGCCCACTGTGCCTTGCCCCACCCGGCACGGGGGCAACAATCCTACAGCACCCTAAGCTGCTCCAGAGCACCACCCTATACCACCCTGGGATTTTCCACCGCATTATAGAGGCCCATCAAGTGATATCCGGGAGAAAAGGCATACATCCCTAAGTAGGTGGAAAATCCACCGTGACCACAGACCCTAGACCACGCGGCACGGCAGAGCTGCCGAGTGGCGCTTGAGCACAGCAAGAGCCCCTTGCGAGGCCCTTCTACAAAAAGATACCCACTCTCCACACCTGTGCCACATAGCGGTACACGGGGCGAAAATACGTGGGGGAACACAATCCATCCTATCCTGCAGGCCGAACCACATGTGCCGCACTGAGAAGAGGGGGGCAGGTGGGAAGAAGATTGGCCCGATGCACACCTTCACTAGCTCGCAGCCGCAAGAAGCGGCTAGCGAGGAGCCACAACTACCTAATGGGCAGGAAGCCGACCCGATAGAACGCCTAGCTACGCTGGTTCAGAATGGATTCATGGCTATGAACGTAAAACTAGATGATATAGTGGCGACAATCGGATCTTTGAAGGCACGTTTTGAAAAAGAAAGCGCGCGTGTTACGGAAGCGGAAAACAGGATAAGTGCAAGCGAGGACACGATACTACAACACAGTCGAGATATAGCTTACCTCCAGACAGAATTACACAAAACCCAAAACAAGTGTGAGGACCTTGAATCAAGTTCCCGGAGAAACATCCGGATTGTCGGGGTATCAGAAGAGTTTGGCAAGGGCCTCATGGAGAGACAAGTTGAGGCCTTGCTGAAAGACATCCTAGGCGCCGGCTCCTTCTCGGATCACTTTCTGATTGAAAGAGTCCATCGCACCCTAGCACCGCTCCCGAAACCAGGAGCTCCCCCCTCGAACTATAATTGCACGCCTCCTAAATTACCGAGACAGAGACACTATACTCTGGCTGCCGAGAGAAAAAGGTACCTTGCGTTTCGAAGAAAACAAAATCCACATATACTCGGACTTCTCGACCAACGTGCAAATGCAAAGGAGATCATATGAAGGGGTGAAAAGGCAACTACGTAAGCAAAATGTGCCCTATGCCCTCATCTTCCCGGCGAAAATGAGAATACAACATGGGGGACGGGCCCACTTCTTTGAGAACCCCACAGATGCCATGTCGTACATGGAGTCTTCCATCCCTTTACCCCCCGGAGATCGAATGGCAAACCAAAATGCTAGTCCATAACTGAGAGGTGAGAGGCGAGACCCGACGGAGCAGAGGGGAGGCTAAGGCTCGACTACCCGCCATATGGCGAGAAAATAAAGTAATTGGAAGGTATGCAATGGTGACAAGCTGAACAAAAACTGTTGTTTTTCCGGGCCGTGAGCCCCAGCCTAGAGCACGCCAGATGGCTGCAATTAGTGACCCCCAGGAAAGTTCCACATGTTTCAGGGACCGTTTATTGTGGGTCAACATTGTCATGTTGGGGTTGATGATGCGGGTGGGGGATTAAAATGTTGTAAGATAAAGCAAGGCGGGGGGGGGGTGGGGGGGGGGTTCGGGAAATGTGAAACTCCTCCAACTGAGTCCCAAGTTAAAAAACGTGGTGACATTGCAACACATGGAACTCTCCTAAATAACAGCAAGGCAAAAAATACAAACTGGGTATACAGACATGGCTAACTCTGTCAAAGCAGCCCGAGGGCTCAAATTGAAACTTCTTACTTGGAATGTCCGGGGGCTGAACAATCGAGTCAAATTGAGAAAAGTGGGAGCTTATATTACTCGACATCAGCCTCAGATTGTCATGTTACAGGAAACTCGTGCGCTCCAGAAGGTTAATGCCGAGCTCTTGAAAGGGTGGGGTGCTCATAGGTATTGTACGGAATACTCCTCGCAGGCAAGGGGGGTAATGACCCGGATTCACCCATCAGTTGGGTTCCAGGTTGAGAGGAGTAAAATAGACCCGATGGGTTGCTACGTTCTAGTTTGGGGAAACATCATGGGGGAAGAATTGATTTTGATAAATACGTATGGTCCAAATATAGACGACCCTGATTTTTACACAGATGTATTACATAAGATTGCTGCGAGTGGGGGCGAACAAATATTGTGGGGAGGAGACTTTAATACTATTTTAGACCCAGAACTAGACCGCGCCACCTCCACACACAGGAACCCCACGAAAACAGCTAACGCTCTACAACAAATCATCTCGCAACTGCAGCTGGTAGATGCCTGGAGAACACTGCACCCCCAAAAGAGACAGTATTCCCTTTACTCCTCAGTGCATGACACCGAGTCCCGTATTGACTACTGGCTGGTGTCAGCGTCTATCATGCTCCAAATTAACGAAAGCGAAATATTTCCTCGCACCCTATCGGATCACTCCCCTATTGGGTTAGACATGATACTAGGTAACCTTAGACCCCCGGTCAGAAGATGGAGGATGCCTTCTGACATATTTAAGGACCCCGCAGTAGTAGAGGAATTACATACCGAGGTAGAATTTTTTCTCAATACCAATAGGGAATCAGTAAATAGCCCCGCAACATTATGGGAAACATTCAAGGCATGGGTGAGGGGTATCCCGATATCCAAATCCACGGGGCTATTGAAAGCGGTTAGGAAGGAACTAGCGGAGGTTGAGAAACGGCTGGGGGAGCTAGAGCAACGATATACATCCTGCCATGAAGACAGAACCCTTGCGGACATTAATAGCCACCTACAAGAATTCAATAAAGTAGCTAATAGGGATTTGCTGTATATGGCCACTCCAGCCAGAGCTCGCCGATATGGCGAAGGTAATAAGGCGGGGCGCACCCTGGCTAACCTGCTGAAAGTTGAGAGGCCGCACCTTGATCTCCAGCATAGTGGCGAGCGATGGCACAGTCCAAACGAGCAAAGAGGGTATTAATAGGGAGTTTTCCTTTTTCTATAAAGAACTCTATGCTAATCATGATCTAAAAACCCCCAATTACATCAAAATATACTTAGATAGTATCACGCTTCCAAAGTTGATTGCTGAAAATAAGTCACTGTTAGACCAACCCCTTACGATTGAGGAAATTAAGGAAGCAATTAAATCATTGGCCAACGGAAAAGCTCCTGGCTCACACGGTCTGGGAATCAAATTATACAAGGTACTGAGAGGGGAACTTGCCCCGATATTACTGTTCATGTGGGAGGAAGCCACAGAAGTAGGGACGCTGCCACCATCCATGAGAGAGGCCATAATTACGGTACTCCCTAAACCCAGGCGTCCCCCAAACGAGATGTCCTCATACAGGCCACTGTCCCTTATAAATTGTGACGCCAATATATTTGCAAAGATTCTGGCCAATAGACTTCTGCCACATATGCCAGTATTAATACACCCTGACCAATGCGGGTTCATCCCCACTAGATATACAGCGCTTAATTTACGTAGGCCGTTTGGTGTAATGGTCCAGATCAAACCGGAGGCCCAGGCGGTAGCTGTGTCCCTAGATGCTGAAAAAGCGTTTGACTCTGTGTCGTGGACATACCGGTTTATGGTGTTGGAAAAATTCGGGCTGGGCCCAAGCTTTCTGAACTACGTCAAGGTGTTGTACACTAACCCGGGAGCCAGGGTGTTGACCAACCATACTATGTCAGATTGGTCTGAGTTGAAGAGGGGTACTAGACAGGGCTGCCCGTTCTTCCCCATACTATTTGCCCTGACCATGGAACCAGCTGCTGCCGCAATTAGAGATCAAGAACAAAGGGGTATATGGATGGCGGGCCTGACCCCATCAATATCTCTGTATGCAGATGACACCCTATTATATGTCCGAGAACCTGACACACACCTGGGTCCAGTAATGGAAGCAGTGCACAAATCGCAGCATACTCGGGATACAAGACTAACCGATCTAAATCTGAAATCTTCCCCCTTACCCCTACTACCAGATGCCCAAGCAACATGCACGGTCTACAGTGGTCCCCAGACAAGATAAGGTACCTGGGGGTTATAGTTTCAGGAGACAGAACATCCCTATTTTTGGAATAACCATGCTTCCCTACTGACTACGATTGCCACTAAGCTTCGCGCTTTTGGGCCAAACTTCCTATTTCACTTACAGGCCGGGTGGCCATATTAAAAATGGTCATCCTCCCTAAGCTACTGTACATATTTACTAACATTCCGATTTGGCCTGGTCGGCGGTTTTTCGACACTCTTCGATTCATGGTGGTGGAATTTATCTGGTGCGGGGGGGCGTGGCCAGATTGAAATGGGATAAAATGGTAGAACCATATAATAAAGGTGGCATAGCAGCACCCGATTTTGAATTGTATTATCTAGTTGCACAGGCCCAATTTGTTAAGCACTGGTATGACAAACACGACACCTCACCCCACATTTGTCTTGAAAAACATGCAGCACGCCCGACCGACATAAGGTCGGTCATTTTTAAAGTCAAACACAGAGATGAATGCCCATTTGATCCAGTTAGTAAGACAGCACAGGCATGGTTTAAACTCTTCCAAAGGCTTGGGGTGAAGACGCCTTACTACGCTGAGGCTCCGTTTTGGAACTTCCCAGGTATAACACCCACATACGATCCAGGTATACAAAAGAAATGGGACCCCTACGAAGAATTCAAAATTAAGGACATATTCCCTAATGGTAAATTTATAACACTGGAGGACTTCAAAACAGGAATGGGAAGGGACCCACTGATGATTTTGCAAGATCATAGAATGAGACTGGCCTTTAAGGCCCGGTGGCCAATGTTCCTAGGTGAGCCCCCACCACACCCATGCCTGCTGACCCTGGCAACCCGAGCGGGAACCAGCGTTTCGGGGCTATATGCGGCCGTGCAGGCTAATACCCCAGCGTTAAACGTAATTAAGGCCTCGTGGGAAACAGACCTGGGTGAAGAAATAACGGACAGACACTGCGAAATGACCAAAAAGGTGTCTATGAACGCTGGCCTCCGGTTGATTCATTTTAAGTTGCTAAATAAGCTACACTATACCCCCCAAAGGGTGGCGAGGTTCACAAACAATGGTCCTGGTACGTGTCCAAAATGTGGGGTGGATCAGGCTGATTCGATACATATGTACTGGAGCTGTCCTCATGTGTGCGCTTTTTGGGGCGAGGTTGCAAATATCCTAGAGGAGGTGACTCAGACACCGGCAGACCTCGCACCACAAAAATATCTGTTTGGGGACATTGGTAAACAATCAGAGGTGACGAGGAGACTCTTTAACATCACATGCGCAGTAGTGCATTTTACAAAGTTGGAAGAGTGCACAGGCACCGATAGTGAGTCAATTTAAGGAATTGATGTATGTTAACGAATGTGAGGAACACTATATAATGTCACTCCCGAACCCAAGTAAACCGAAAGACATATGGGCCCAGTTTAGAATATATCTATGTGAAGCGGACTCGACCAGTAACAGCCCTGTAGGGCAAAGTGATCCACCAAATCAGTAATGCTGTCTATGCTGTAATGTAACTGAACTGAATGTTGATGTTCCAAATATACGCAATATGTGTTGTTGTTGCAATGTCATGTACCACAAGTATTAAATAAAGTTATTTTTTTTTAAATAATAATTGTGTGACCATATTCCTGTTGGATGGAAGTGGGACCCCGTTTGAATGCAGACACCAAATCTGCAGCCAGATTCCTAAGAGCAGTGTTCCCCAGATGGGGTATCTGCAAAATACTGAGGTCAGACAATGGCCCTTTTTTTGTAAACGAGGGCTTCAATGAAGTAACAGGGTTGTTGGGTATTAGATGCAAGCTGTGCACAGCCTACCACCCCAAGCAAATGGAATGGTAGAGCGTCTGAACGGCTTAATCAAGATTAAGCTCGCAAAAATTGTGTGACACATAAAAGAGCTGGCTTTATTGCCTGCCACTTTCACTGTTCAGTCTGCACAACCAGCCAAGCAAAGACTACCACTTTTCACCTCATCAGGTGGTGACAGGAAAGAGTATGCACACCCCGGCTGCACCCACGCGAACAATAACGGACACACATAGAAGTGCAGACTTGGTGAGAGGAATGTAATGTGTATCTCAAAAAGATGTTGAACTGGGCTAAGCTGATCTCTTCCCAGATAAATATCAAAGTACACCAACGAGGTTCAACAGACCAACACGACACAGCAACAGAAGAACCGATTCAGCTACAGCAAGGCGACATTCTACGCTAGACATCACACGCATCGCTTGAATCAGCCCAAGTTCACAGGAGCTTATGAGGTGGAAAACGCTACACCCACTGTAGCAAAGTTGAAGAACAGTTGTGCCTGGGTTCACCTGACCGATCTGCGAAAGATACCAGCAACCCATTGCAGCATTGAACAGTAGCAGACGTTGAGACCCGAACAGGAATCAGCAAACAAAGTTGAGTTGTACTTCTAGACTATGAGAAATTACATTAGGGGAATACAGCCTTTCGGGCACAGCAGGGCGGCAAATATTCAGGAAACCAAAATGAACAATTATAGAAATATTAAATGTGTTTCTAGGGATAGGTCTGTTCTTCTTTCTTCTCTCCTTTTCATTAACAAAAGTAATGAGACTAGGCTTTAAAGGAAATAATGATATGGAAGTGACAAATGTAGCCGCTATTAGAGATTGCCTCATGACCAGACACAAAAGAACAGTGAATCCAGGTATAAATACTAACTTGATAGATGAGCACCATTCGGATAGAAGTAATATATGGTACGAAACAATGAAAGCAATAAATAGGGCCCAAGTGAATCAGTTGTGCTATACAGGATTCGAAAATTAGGGGAGCTGGGAGCTATTTAGCTCCTGCTTGTGGCCTAGGAGAACCTTGTTCGCTTGACACCAACAGCTACCAGGAGATACCTTTGGCTCCCCAGGCCAACTGATGCCAAACACCTATGTGGATACATTTGTGACGATCTATAAATAAGCATTGGGAAACATCTATACAGTATTTAAAGCATAAGGGGTCATAAATAACGGTCAATGGGATATGTTTACATCCATGTGGAAGTTAGATTTGTATATCACTGTGGACTAGCTCCTGGTTCCCCAGTGATAGCTCCTGGTCAGTGGTTAATGCTGGATACCCAGGAGTTGCTTTTAGCTCCCGCTTATCCAATCTTAATTTCGATCCCTGCTATATAGGTTATGTTATCCATTTCTTACCACGGGGTGGAGCGCAACTTACGCCAGAAGGCAACTTGGCGCTACAAGACTTGCAGAACAGCGACATGTCCCGACACAGACTATCAGAACACTAAGGTTTTTAATGAACGTCGAAACTGCAGATGAGCCACAGTGGACCACAGTGCAATAGGTAGGGCATTCCACAGTTTGGCAGCTGACACTGAAAAGTGACAACCACCAATTCGGACAAACCTAAATCTAGGCACAGAAATGAGAAACCTTGTCAGCAGAACGAAGAGAGCAGCAGGGTACATAGGGGTGGAACTTATGCCGTAAATATTCAGGCCCCACGTCATAAAAATCCCTGTGTAGCAAACACAGGGATTTAAACTGCACGCACTTGGCCACTGAAAGCCAATGAAGAGCATAGAGGATCAGGGAAATATGATCCTTAAATGGAGTCTCAGTGGCCAGCCGTGCTGCAGAATTCTGTAGAATCTGCAGGCGTTGTAGCAAAAAGATAGGCTGTGCCAGGTACAAGGAGTTGGTCGTCAATACGGCTAAAGCATAAGGCTGCAACAACCGAAGCACAAAAATGTTGAGGGATAAACTGCAACACCTTTCTAAAAATCTTCAGCTGCAAATGGCCAGCCTGACAAACTAAACCGTAGCCATAGAAAGGGATGCAAAAAATGAAACACCTAGCCTTCTAATAGCTGCTAAAGGAGCATGGAAGTGACCAATGGAGGAAGGCCAGAAAAAGGAGGTCCAGAGAGAGGTCGAAGAAGCAGAACCCACCACCATAACCTCAGATTTAGCCACGTTCAATTTAAGACAGTTGTCGCTAATCCAGCTCCCCATGGCATCCAGACAATCCCTCAGCAGAGTAGCATGAGAGGGAAGAAACAGATCAAGACGGACTATGATCAAAGTATCGTCTGTGTACGAATAACATTGGGAGACATGGGAGCGGATAAGAGCAACAAGAAGCTGAATGTAAATACTGAACAGAATGGGGCAGAGGACAGAACCTTGTGGAACACCACAAACCAGAGAGGATACTGCAGAGCAAAAAGGACAGAGATAAAGACTAAGAACGATTAGATTGAAAAGAATGAAACCAGGCTAAGACTGCACCAGAAATGATAGCTGCAGAAAGTCGACTGAGCAGGATGGAGTGATCGACTGTGTCAAAATCAACCGACAGATCTAAAAGAATCAGTGCTGCCACTCCAGCCTGATCAGAAATCACTGCCATATCATCCAACACAGAAACCAATACCGTTTCAGTGCCCCGGCCAGGCCGAAAACCTGACAAGAAGGCATCAAAAAGACCTGCATATTCACAGAACCTCCAAAGTACGGGTGCAACCAATGACTCTAGCAACTTCATTAAAAAATAAAAAACATTAAAAAAAATAAAGGGGAGGAGCGATATAGGATGAAATTTCACTGGAATAAGAGGGTCGTGGGAGGGCTTTTTGAGCGGCGAATAACCAAGGCGTGTTTTACGTCACAGGGGACCTCGCCCATAGAACAAGAGAGGTTCATGGCAGACAACATTGGTAACAATAGACAGCAGAATGTCTTTCAGAATTTTCAGCGAAATGGCATCAGTTGGTAAGATTTAATTTTTTCCACAGCCTAAGGAATCTCCATAGCAGAGAAAGAAGGAAAGGAATCCCAAGTAGACACCAGGACAGCTAGAGACAAGGGGGTCAGCGGAGGAACCGAGATGGACAGAGGGGCCGCAGACTCATTAATCCGACACCCAGCTTGCGCAATAGGTTTATGAATATCCGCAATATTGTGGATAAAAAACATCTGCCAGGGAGTCATACATTTCGGGGAGGGAGGAATGGAATCCGAAAGTGACACAGACAGCTTTACAAAGTTCTTTAGACTGATTAATCGCATTAGCAATACAGAGAGTAAAAATTGTGCGTTTAGCCTCACTAATAGCTTGATGATAGCCGACAGTAGTAGCAGGAAAAGAAGCCATATCGCAAGGGGTGTAGGAGCTGTGCCACTTCCGTTCAGCTTGTCTGTGCTAAGTCGCAGTAGCTCAAGATAGTCATTAAACCCAGGGCTCAGAGGCCGACCATGGACTCCAATGCTTTTAAGCCGGGCCAGCACATCAGCTGTAGTAGAGAATATCTGAAATAGAGAGGAAAGATCCAGATATGGTGTAGACTTGCACAAATCATTAATATGGGAAGCAATCAAGCAGCGGTCAACTGACTGCCAGTTAGGCTTCCATATATTTTGATTGCATGAAGCAGTGGTACAATCGATGAAACTATATATGAACGGGACAACAAAGTGATCCAACCAAGTGACCTATGAACGGTGGTGGCCACTAATGTCCGTAATCTTGGCAAAAACCAAGTCAAGGCAATTACCTAGGATGTGTGTCGATTCAGACAAGTTGCACAAGGGACAAATCAGCCATAGAAGAAATAAAATTAGTGGCTACCATCCCATAAGAGTCATTGCACCTATAATTAAAGGGTATCACGTAATATTATCCCCAGGGGTGTTCCTTGCTCCCTTTAAAATAAATACAGGGGTTGCAGGGGTGTCCCCCGCAGGTTCCATGTCTTAATATCGCCGGAAAAATATGACAATATTTTTGTATGCCAATATTTTTGCAGGGATATTAACACATGGAACCAATTAAAGTCGCCAGCCACAACCAAATTTGTTTATTGAAGCTGAGCAATGGCCACAAGGCTAACAAACAACCCAATGAAAGCAGAGTCAAAACGATGGGGGCGGTAAACAATCAAGAAATGGACAGTCCTGGTGGCAGATAGAGCCATGCACACCAAATGAGCTTCTATTTTACAATCAAACAACAGGGGAATACGTGTTGATGCAAATTTTGATTTAAAAATAAAAGGAACACCGCCACCAGGGTGGCTAGAAACACGATCTGACCGAAGTATATCGTAACCAGCTGGGCCTGAGGAGTCAGTCAACCAGGACTCAGTTACCAGCAAAAAGTCTGGCCCCTGGTCCTGCAGCAAATCAAAACAGTCAGCAGCATGAGCCACCAGCGACCGAGCATTGCACAGCATACAGTGCAGCTGGGTGGGATTTGAAGATAGCAGAGCATGAGTTGCCAAATAATTGCCCACAAAGACAGTAGACCAGCGAGTAGTGGAAGGGGCTAGGTCAATCAGCCATTTTCGTGAACCACAAGGCGTGGCATACAAGCAGAAAGATAGAGAGTAAGCGTTACCCTGCCCCTGTACCAGGATCCGGACGGGCCCAGACGGGCTTGCCTTAAGTGTTCCTTTGACGCGCATCAGAAGTGCCCGCTGCACTGCCGGCACAAAGGTGTTGGTAGGGAGATCATGTGACCGCGTAGAGCACGGAAAGGAACAGACTGCAATAATAAGCAGCAAAAAAAAAGTTCATTTAAGCTGAACACAAACACATCCACCCAATTTAATAAAAATTCAATGGTAATTTGGGGAAAGGAAGGAGCACGCACACAATCAATCTTTAAAATTAGTGGATATTCTAAAATACATTAACAAGCACTACACAGTTAGCTCCGACCAATGGCAGCCTCTTGAAATCAAATCTATGCAGACTTATCTCACATGCGGTTGGCACACCCAACCTGTTATCACAGGAAGTGCTGACTTGAGAGGCACAGTGCTTGGCACATTTCGTATTATGTAAGTTGCAGAGGCAGTTTCAGGGACACAATTTCATGGACACACCGTACGAATTAGAATTGAAGACAAACCCGAAAAAGAATGTAAAAGGGGGGAAATAACTGGAGACAAAGCCACAAATGATTATAGAAGGAGCAACATATTGGAACAAGACGTGGGTAAAGGGGCAAGCAGTATTGAGCGCAGAGGTACTGGGGGGATTCACAGAAGAAGCTATAAAGAAAGAAAAAAAAAAAAGCGCTGTAGAAACGCGCAGGCAATACATGTGGATGCTGAGGAACAACGTACTCCAGTGGCAGTGGCGGCGGGTGACGGCAGACGTCAGGAGCAGAGGGTGCCGGGGTGCTGCCTGGGAGTGGCAGACCCGGAAACCCCCAGGCTACCTCGGCCCCACACAGCATATGTCCTTTTGACCCCGGCCGTGGCAGGGAGAACCGCCACGAAGGCGGGCTGCTGTGTAACGCAGGGAGAGAGAGAGCGTCCCGACTAGCCGATTGGGATCAGACTCTCCCTCGCTTCCTGCCCGCAACTACAACTGACACCAGCAGCGGAAGGTGACAGCCAGCCCTTCTGTGGCCTGCTGGGGTGGACATCAAAGCATTCTGCCCCAATTCCCTGCCGTGCTCCATAGAAAACGGACTGCTTCACTGGCCTTGGTGCCACACAGAAACATGCGCTTGTACAACCAGGGTCCAGTTTGTCCACTCAGGCTGCAGTGGGGGTGAGGGCTGTCCCTGCCCCCCTGAAATACAGCACCCCAAGGCCAAAACATGGAGATATAACAGAGGGAGCACCACACGAAAACGCTGTAGAGGGACACCACAGCAAGCTACATTCAGCCTCAGCGGCTCAGGAAGAAAAGTAGCCTCTCCATTTGAGCAGTTTACTACTCCCCATAACTGCACAACATCCTTCTGCACCACCATGAAACGCTGCCAGCCTTCTGAGAATCCACATGAATGGACCCCTGGCAATGCCCAAAACAGCAGGGAATGTGAAGTAGAAAAAAATTACAGCCTTCCTAAAATCTCAAACACCTACAAAATCACGAATGCAGGCAGTACGAGCTGATGTTCACTCGACCCGAGCAGCATCAATGGCTTCAGACCCAACGTTCTCTAAAAGTCACCTGGAAGAGATGCTAAAGAGCCTTAAGCAAGGCATTAACCAGGAAATAAAGATGGAGAGCAAGACCTCCAAGGACTCCCTTGCCTGCTCAAATGCCGAACACGCATTTAGTGGGCCGAGAGACTAGAGTCCATGGCCCGGAAAACATAACGTGTGAACAGACGCATGGCTACGTGGAGCTCACTAAGAGAGTGGGGGGTCATCGAAGAACACCTCGAGGACAGATCATGGGCGAAACAACCCGACCTGGAAATCAGGTCAAGAAGGAACAACGTCTGCCTGCGGGGAGTTCCCCCGACACATTCGGACCAGGAATTACCAGACTATGTAAGCGCATTGTTCAGGTCCCTGCTGGGTCTCCCCGCCTCAGACGAAATGGTCATAGATAGGACCCATCGAGTCTACTCTTCTGACCAACAGAGGCGTAATCTACTCCCCGATGTCCTCTCACGTGTGCATTTCTTTCACCAGAAGGAAGAAATTATGTCAGTGGCTAGGAAATCCGAACCAGTGCAGCTTCGAGGGGCTACTCTAAAACTGTTACAAGATTCATCACCCTGCACCCTTGCAAGCGGCAGACGCTTGCAGAAAGTAACAGCATGGCTGCAGGCTAAAAAGATGTATTACCGATGAGGGTTCCCATATAAGTTGAATTTAGATTTTCATAATCAACACTATACCATCACGTCAGAGGAGGAAGCCAAGGACTGAATACATGTAAGCAGCGATGCAGCAACTGTAGGAGCAGACGACCAGGGCACTGCAGACATGCACCCTACACCAAAGGATACAAAGCAGGGGCCCAGAGGCTGGCAGCGCCTGGGGAGGACCGCACACCAGGAAACGGAAACCACTGAAACTCCAGCGCACCCTCGATGATCAGGGTCACCCCTCGGCGCAACACTAGGACAGGCAATCCTGACATTACAGAGCTGACTTTACAGAGTGACAAAGGCAGAGCCTGCACGACTAAAGGCAGCAAGGGAGGTCATGCCGCTCAGAAAGTGATCCTTGCGCTGGACTGTCTAGTCAGCAAATGTATACCTGCAATAGGTGGCGAGTAAGAGACATGGTAGCGTTTGGGCGTATTACGCCCAATATTGTTGACATTTGTCAATGTAGGTGAAGAAAATGGGCATCCCCCGCCCCCGAGAGGCTCTCCTACATTTTTTCTTTATGAAGATCTTTTGTTGTTTGTATCTATTTAAGTTCTACATGTATGGTACCACAGTGCCCATCTTGGAGGCCCGTATGCAACTTGTCACATGCTGGCTCTGGAATAGCATCTAGACCCCACAGGGAATTTTTGCACTGCCCAACTTGTCGTATTGGTATGCCCTCCCCCCCAATCGACCTGCTGCCAGAAGGGCACCTGTACATGGAGGGGAGCCAGGGGGGAACGAGTACGGAGAGTCCTAGAGCTGGCCCTTCTCCTGAAGGGGGAAATTTGTTTAAGCAGGATGGACATGTTTCAGCGACCCTGGAATGGCGACCCCAGACAAGTGCCTCACTTTAAACCTTCAGGGCTTAAATTCCCCCTTAAAACGTAAATCATTGTTTCAAAGAATGGCCACTCTTGACTCATCGCTTTTGTTTCTTCAATAGATTCACCTACAATCCACAGATGAATTCTGCCTTAACAGTAACCTGTATCCTACAAAATTCTGCGCTTCCAGTGGCATGAAGTAACGTGATGTTGCCATTCTAGTGTGCAGGGGGACTCCTTTTAAAATGCTGAAGGTGCTGTGGGATGGAGAGGTTTATCCTGGTGGTAGCTACGCTTTTTGGGTGCAGGGTAACCTTGATCTTGTTATACGCACCAAACTCCCAGCAGGAGGCGTTTTTCCTCTCGCCATCTAAAACAATACAAGAGCACGCAGAGGGAAAGTTGATTTTGGGGGGAGATTGCAACGCAGTGGTAAATCTTAGTTGATAAGTCATTGCCCCCATCCACCAATGACAAAAGAAACTTCACTGCGCTCACCACGTTGCTGCGTGAACACTCATTTATAGAAACATGATGATTTTTCCACCTGGAGGAGTGGGACGTCACCTTTTTTTTCGGCGGTTCAGAAGGGGTTCTCTAGACGCAATATGTTCATGATCTCAGATTCCCTTATACATCAGACAATTGCCATCGAGATTCTTCCAAAAGCGTGGTCAGATCATGTTCCGGTGATGCTCACACTAGAGCGATTGCCCTCCAGAGGCCACCCTGTCGGCTAAATTAATTCTTGCTGGACGATTCCCTAATCCAATATCAGATGTCAAAACTATATTTTAGCGAAAATGACACTGGTGAAGTGGGACAAGACAAAGTATGGGATGCAGGAATGACAGTTATTCGAGACCATCTCATTGACCAAGCCGTAGCAAGAGGAAGGATCAAGAAAGAGCTACAAGCCCAGTTAGAGGGAGAAATCCAAAAGCATGAAACCATATATAAGGAGAAGAGATCGCAGCGCTCCCTCCGAGACCTGCGCATAGCGAGGAAAGAGCTGGAAGCATACCACACGGGACGTGCAGCATACTCTATGTTGCTTACAAAGCAGCACTCTTATACGAAAGGGAACAAAGCTAATAAACTATTAGCAGCAAAACTAAAAAAACTATTGAAACGAAATTGAATAGAAAAGCTTGCGAGACTGCAATGGAGGCGTCTCCTCGGAAGGTTAACTTTGAATTGTCAAGGACTTTTTCAGGGAACATGCCGCCCCCCACGAATTCATACTTAACGCACATTTGCCGCAGGTCCCCAAGGCTTTCCACTACCCTCTGCAGGAACCCACATCCGCCCAGGAAGTCGAATTTGCCATTAAATACCTCCCCCTTGGGAAAGCTCCAGGCCCCAACGGCTTCACGAATAAATTCTATAAAGTATTTAGAGTAGACTTAATACCCCACCTCACAAAGCTTTTTAATTCGGCTTGGGATGCAGGGTTGGTTACACAGTCTATGGCAGGATCAGCCCACAACATTAATTCCGGGGAAAGACCCCACGGAATGCACGCATTATCGCCCTACTTAATTCAGATGGGGAAATGTACACCAAAATCATAGCCGTCTTGGAGAGGTCCTCCCAACACCAATAGACAAAGATCAGCCAGGTTTTATTTTAAATCGCTCAGCACACGATAATATCCGCTGTGTAAATCAACCTAATAGCCCTAGCTCCCAGAATTCCGGGCAAGCTCTCGCTCATATCCCTAGACTCTCAGAGCTTTTGATAGCATGTCCTGGGAATATCTGAAAGCAGTTCTACATGGTTTAGCTTTGGCCCGAAATTTATTAGACGAATTTCCAATACATCCGACCCCATCTTTGAAGTTCTCCCATATCCCCACCCCCTCCGTTGTCTCGCCAGGTTCTCCCATGTCCCCCCACCCCCTCCTTTGTCCCACAATGTGTTCGGCCATGCCCTACACCCCCTTCGTTGTCTCACCATGTTCTCCCATGTCTCACCACCCCCTCCGTTGTCTCACCATGTTCTCCCATGTCCCCCACCCCCTCCGTTGTCTCACCATGTTCTCCCATGTCCCCCACCCCCTCTGTTGTCCCGCGATGTTCTCCCATGTCCCCCCACCCCCTCCATTATCCCGGGATGTTCTGCCATGTCCCCCACCCGCTCCGTTGTCCCGCAATGTTCTCCCATGCCCCCCTCCATTGTCCCGCGATGTTCTGCCATGTCCCCCACCGCCTCCATTATCCCGGGATGTTCTGCCATGTCCCCCACCCGCTCCGTTGTCCCGCAATGTTCTCCCAAGTCCCCCACCCCCTCTGTTGTCCTGCGTTGCTATTAGATACCCCCCACACCCTCCATCGTTTTCCGGTGATGTTCTGCCATGTCTCCCCACAGCCCCCTGTTGTCCCACGAGCACAAGGTTCTCCCATGTCTCCCTCTGCTGTCCCGCCATGTTCTGCCTTGTCCCTCCACCCCCTCTGTTGTCCCGCCATGTTCTCTCATGCCCCCCTACCCCTCCGTTGTCCCACGTTGCTTTTAGATACCCCTCACCCCCTGCATTGTCCAGTAATGTTCTACCATGTCCCACAACCCGCTCTGTTGTCCCACAATGTTCTCCCATGTCCCCCCCACCCTCTCGGTTACCCCGTGATGTTCTCCCATGTTCCCTCCGTTGTCCCTCATTGTTCTCCCATGTCCCCCTACCCCCTCCATTGTCCTGCGATCTTCTCCCATGTCCCCCACCCCTCTCTTGTCCCGCGTTGCTTTTAGATACCCCCACCCCCTGCGTTCTCCCGTAATGTTCTGCAATATACCTGCATTTTCTCTCTGGATCTGAGGTGAGTGGTGCCCTCGCTTATGGCCCATTTTAGGCCATGAATTGCTAAAAACACCCCTGCCCCGTCCGCCCGCATCCCCTGCTCCCTGCTTCCTGATCACACCTAATCCCGCCTCGCTGGCCTGCAACCTGGTTGGCCCATCGAAGAGGACATTATTGACCAGTGCAGGGCAGCCCCCTCGGCTAAGAGCCTCAAGGCAAAGAGCGGCTCCTACAGAGACGGCTCCAGAAAGTGTCTGCAGGCGTCAGCAGGGGAAGCCAGCAGCGAACAGACACTAACAAAACTGTAAGTGTGGCATAGGTGAGGTGTAGAGCAATTACTCTACTCCAGAAAGCCCCCACCACTCTACCTTACCTTTCCATAACGTAAATTGCTAAAGATTTACACCATGCACACCTAGAGAGATCCGAGCACCAACCTAATCCAAGGCAGAACTTTAAATGATGTCCTGCATAACATTCCAACATGCTTGCATTACTAACTAGTGCCACTCCGAGAGACAATAGTGAAAAGTAGCAAGCCTCACATTGACGGGTGTAACAATTGTTAGCGTCCCACTCTTAGCTGGAACTGTGAATGGTGGCATGCTTCACACTTAGATGCAATTGTGAAGGTAGCATGTGCAACACCTAGGTGCCTCTACTAGATAGAATTATGACCAATAGCATAACCCCCACGTAGGTGCATTGTGAATGATAGCATGTCCACTCTTAGTTGAGTTGTGAATGTTAGCTTGAGCCACGCTCGGACGGAACTGTGAAGATCAGCATGCATCACATTTATACAGAGTTCTGAATGTTAGCATGTACCACATTTTAGACGCAATTGTGATAAAACTGCATGTGCCTAAACCGCCACTGTGTTAATGCTGAATCTAGAAAGTGTGCCCTAATTGCGTCACTGTGTTAAAGTTTAACCTGGAAGGTGTGCTCCAATAGCGTCACTGTGTTATGGTTGAACCTAGAAAGTGTGCCCTTATAGCGTCACTGTGTTAATTGCTAAACCTAGAAAATATGCCTAACGCGTCACTGTGTTAAAGTCGAATCTAGAAGGTTTTCCCCAACATCATTGAGTGTGCCCAAATAGCATCACTGTGTTAAAGCTGAACTTAAGAAACGTGCCCTAATAGCATCTCCGTGCTAATGTTGAATCTAGACGGTATTCCAACATCATTGTGTGACCAATAGCGTCACTGTAGTAGAAATGAATTTAGTAGGTGTTCCCAACATTCACCGAGTGTACCTGGTCGCATACACTTTACTGATTACCACAATATCCCATTACTACGTTTACTCTCTCCTATACACCATCATTCAACTAGAACACAGCAGTACTATGACACAATCAGTAAAGCTGTTCTCATACCAACATTACCCATCAAACTACCCATCATCCTTATAAAACAGATAGCTAGCACACACCAGCTAGCTTAGGCGTCTCCTGAGGCCTAACGCAGCCAGAACTAAGTCTGAATGTCCACATTCAATTGATCTCCTCTGCACCACACCTACCGTTAAGAAGCAGCTATCATGCAACAACCACACCAGCTGCACACATACCTTTTTTTTCTCTCTCTCCCCCTCGAACTGCGGTTCCCAAGGCCGTCAACCTACCAGCGCCTTGAGATCCAATGGTACATAAGGCGCTATAAAAATGCAAAATAACATATCATAATCCGCTCAAACTTCCAAATCCCATATACCCAAGTGCGGGTTAACTTGCTTTGGTCTATCCCTATAATCCGAGGTAAGGGAACTAGACAGGGCTGCCCCCTATCCCCATTGGTGTTTGCGTTGGCAATGGAACCTCTAGCGCAACAGATCCACCTTCATCCAAACATCCAGGGCTTTTAATATAAGGGACAATGCCATAAAGTGATTTTATACGCGGATAACGTACTGTGCTCCCTAAACCACACACTTACCTCCCTCCCTTCCATCCATCACAGACTTATAGTCCCAGTTTGCAGCGGTCTCTGGGTTTGCGGAAAACCCCTCATAATCAATGGGCATGGGTTTATCTGAATCACCCTCCACTGTGAATACCCTTGAGAATACATTCCCCTATCGTTGGGTGAACACAGACATCCTCGGAATACGACTGACCCAAACATATGTAGGATGGCTGAAGGCTAATATCCCTGACCTCTTGAAGGAGGCCAAGGACTGGCTGGGACGCGTCAGTGCAGTCAAAATGTCTCTCCTTCCAAAGCTTCTATATACTTTTCACGCTCTCCCAGTAGCATCACAACAAATACGCCCCCCAGAGTTTCCTTAGTGGGCCTGAGCACACATTTGATGCCTCTCTGCCTGCCCCTTCCCTCCTGCTTTAAATGGAGAGGGAGAGGGCCGAGAGGCGAAGCCGAGCAGGGAAGCCCGTGAGGAAAGGCCACCTCTCAGGCTCTTATCTGCTCTTTGCGGCTCGCCTGCTACCGCCGCCTGCCGCAGAGCCCCGACCATTCCACAAGGTAAGGAGCCCTGATTCAACCCGCTCCTTAACATCACCTCCCTTGCCACAAGGCAAACGAGATTACGCGAACGCACGTATGCACCCCCACTGCAATCACAGCCACCCCCCACGAGTGCCCGTAAAGGCCGCCTTAAATCCCGATCCCAGGCACCGGCACATAACGTAAAGACACTCTCCGCCTTGCAAGCAATGGCCATCAGCAGTATCAAATTTGACTTAAGCGGATCTCATGCTTATCCGCACCTCTCCCCTAACCAAAATAAGGACTCCCATTTCGAATCATAATGTACTGAATACCACCATACCTGTGTCTACCACCCCTGAAAATGGGACCCCCAATGCAATTTCTGTGATGCCACATTCTTCTACCACTATCCCGCATTGTAGTGACCTGCATGCTACGATGTCTGTGTCTACGACCCCCTGGTAATGGTATCTTCAATGTTGTTAACGCCATCCCCACCACTACCGATGCCTCGCTTACCCCTGCCACCACACCTACCCCTCATAGCCACCCAGTCTCATCCACCCTCAAGTGTGCCTTGATCAATGCCTGCTCAACGCTCAGGCCCTAGACACACATGACCACATGACCTCATCACCACTCACAACCTATATCTCCTTATGGTTACTGAAAACTGGTTACATGAAGCCTCTGGCCCTGCCCCATCCCTTGCACTCCCACCTGGCTATACAGTCACCAGACAAGATTGCCCTTCCAAAGGCGGAGGCGTTGCCCTAATAGCCAAAGACTCCCTCACCATCAGAAAGATGGACAAAACCATGAACAATAACAGTGATTATCTCCAATTGAAACTCAGTATCTCCCATCACTGTACCATCACCTTGCACCTTGTCTACCGCCCTCCAGGCCCCATAAGTGACTTTCAGGCCTCCCACACCCACCTCATGGCAGACAATCTAAAATAAACACCAACAGCCATCCTACTCTGCGACATTAAACTAGGTCTTAATGATGCCAAAGACCCTGCCGCTAAATTGTTAGACTCAGCCCTCGAGACCCTAGGATTCAGAAACTATCACAGACCCCACCCACACGCTAGGCAGGACTCTGGATTGGGTCGCCCAACATAATTGCCCTCTCTCTATCTCAGGTAATACCCCTACCCCATGTTCTGATCACCACATCATTACCTTCGACATCCCCACTGCCAGAACCTCCCCTCCGCCTTCTCACCCTCTTCCTCCCGCACTCACTAGAAGTGCCCGCCAACTCACGAGAGAAAGACGCCTTGCCTTCCTCCAGGGACCAACCTTTAGACCACCCTTCTCCAATGACCAAGAAGCCCTTGCCCAAGCGTATGGCACCGCTATCACAGCAGCAATCAGCTCCATCGCCCCACTCAAACCTCAAAAAACCAAACCCCCCCCTAGCCACACCAATACATGGTTCAACCCTAGACCTCATCAAACTCTGTTCTGAAAACATGCCGCCCTAACCCTCTGGCAAGCCACTCACGCCGACAAAGAAACAAAACTTTAAAGCACGCTCAAAGGAGTACAAGAAAGCCATCATTCACGCCAAAGCTAAATCCTTCGAAACCAGAGCCTGAAGCCAAGTCTAACACAAAAGAAATGTTCTCCATATTCAGAGAACTAGAGACCCCTACACCCACCCCCAAAACTCACCAAAGACAAGACATGGTGTGATGACCTCCAAACAGCCATGCGTAACAAGCTGAACTCACTACAAACTAAAATCCTGAACACCAAACACGCACTCACCAGCCCTCACACCCCCACCCCTCCTCTCCACGTGACACCTCTCCCATCTTCTCATTTAAGCCCATACAGGAGCAGAACATAATCAATCTCATGGAAACTATAAAGCCTTCCAACTGCAAGGGTGACCCCTGCCCGGCCGCAATAATTAAGAACTGCGCCGACACTCTAGCCCCATTCTTAACAGCCTTGGTCAACACCTATTTTGCTAGAGGGACAGTCCCCTCTTGCCTCAAGGGAAAAAAAGGTACTAAAAAATCATTCATAACAAAAAACAAAAACACTTCATCCCACCTCACCCAATAACTACAGGCCCATCACCACTGTCCCCTTATTACTTAAGATACTGGACAAAGCAGCGTACTTGCAAGTGCAACACTGCATAGAAGAGAACTCCTAGGTCTATGACAATCCGGCTTTCGCCCCAGGTACGGGACAGAGACCGCATTACTTGACCTGAAAAACCAGGTGGACGATGCTAGAGACCAAGGTAAACCAGTCTTACTCCTACTTCTGGACCCCTCTGCAGCATTTGACCTCATAGACCATAATGTCCTATGCCACCACCTCACCTCCACAGCCAAATTCTCCCCTGATGCCACTGCAGGGGTTACCTCCTTCTTAAAAGGTAGGACCATGGAAGTTCTCTGATCTAGCCTCTCCCACCATCATGCTCTACGGAGTGCCCCAAGGCTCCTGCCTCTCCCCCACTCTACAACATCTTTACACGCCCTCTCTTTCTCATCCTTGATGTCATGGGTATCTCCTACACCAACTACGCCGACGATACTCAGATCCTCCTCGCCCTCCCAGGCAACTACGACACAGGCTCCACCACTCTTAACAACATCTACAACACCATCCAAACGTGGACGGCTGTCAGTGGACTCTGCCTCAACTCTGACAAGACAGAACTCCCGCTGGTAGGATCCACCGATATGCTCAAAAATCTTGACACCCAGTTCAGCCACTTCACCATTGACTCCATCAAAATCCCAGTATCTGACACAATTGGAGTCTATCTGGTTTCCAATCTATCCATGACGAGACAAGTCAATGCAATTGTATCTTCTGCAGCCTACCATGCAAAACTCATTAACGCTGCCAGGCCCTTTCTCTCTAAAGAGAACCGCACCAACATAGCCAGAGCTATCACCAGCTCTAGGTTGGTCTACTGTAACGTGCTCTTCCTAGGGACCTCCACTAAAAATCTAGAAAAACGGCAAGTAATCCAGAACAATGCTCTGCGTGCAGCCCAAGGTATCTCTAAAAGAGAACACATCTCGGCCGCCAGAAAATCCGACCACTGGCTCCCAATAAAGGAGAGGGTTATATTCAAAGCCCTGACTCTTACCCATAAATGCATCCACCTCTCTGCACCAGCTTACCTATCACAAAGAATCCACCCCGCCACATCTGCAAGGCCAACCAGAACTCCCTACGCAAACATGCTCACTGTGTCGAGGGTAAAAAGAGCCAGGGCAGGAGGTGCTAGCTTCCCCTACCTTGCCTCCCTACACTAGAACGCCCTTCCGAGGACGCTTCATGCCGAAGCCTCACCCCTTGCCTTCCGCAAAGCCATGAAAACTACTCCGTTCACCTGATCAACACCACAGTCCCTATAGGACCTCGCACCACCTCTCCCGATAAACCTGCAAATGTATCTGCAACAAGCTGACTGCATTAATGTGTTACCAATGTACATTATGTAAAATATGTATATTGTACCTCCCTTATTTATATTGTTCCTCCCTGTAACTAAGCTCCCTGCAAGTAAAAGCGCCGAGAAGCCCATGGGCTGTTTGTGCGCTATACAAATGGCTTGAGATACAAAGGATAATAGGTCAATTTGTGTGACAAGGTAAAAACCTAGGCTCCCTCGCAGGCTCCTTACGAGGGGGAAAATGCAAGGTGGCTTAGGGCTCCTCTCGATATTACCGTGCAGCCCAAATAACAATGCTGAGCTGGACGGATACAACCAAAGCCCCTAAATGGTGCGATATTGAGCAGGCGGCTGCCCCCTCCCCCCTCTCCCCGAGTTATCTCCCATTCCTCCCAAGGCAAACACGCAACCAACAAGAGTCTTTATTGCCAACCACATTAACAATGACTGTCACTCAAAATCCGGCCTTTACGCCAGGCGCACAGGCCAGTTCCTTCCGGCTTTGGTGACCCAGATGCACAAGCACCTTTGTTAGTAAAATAGATAGTCGTCCTTTCCCTATTGTTATGGGGTGTTCCCTATCTGGTTAAAATGTTCTCCAAGCGTCTGCATCTTTCTGATCTTCCACAACGCCCAACTCTTGCCGCTGACATCTCAATCAGCTGGCTTGGCAAAACCAGTGCTCAAACACTATACAGCGAGTGTGCTGCTTTCAAACAAATCTGCTGAAAGCTTCCACATTACTAGCGCCCGCATAAGCTCCTTTAAAGTCTACCATGCAAGTACACACCAACATCTTATACCAAGCAATGCTTGGTTTAGATGTCATGACAATAAAGTGTGCTTTAAACAAGCTGCGCATTCTTGAAATGTTCTCATGCATTCCGAGAACTAATCTAATCAAAAAATATAAAGCATCCATACTATCACAACCACATACACTCTGCCCCATGCCATGTGTTCTTTACCATACTGGTGTATCAGCAGATCCCCCTTCTTATTCCCCCACCCACCTTCTTCCTCACCATCAACAGATTAAGGTCCTGCGACCTCCGAGCGGGGGTCACATTACACCAACACTAGGACAAGGTTACGGTACGGTAAGACCACTACGGCGATGAAGGGTGCAGTATAAATATTGGATAACATAACAGATGTGCTTACTACTGGCCCCAAGAGTAAATTAAAGGTAAAAAGCATCCACTTCTGTGGAGTTTTGAGTACATGCAGTTAAACTGTTCTAAACAAAATATACATTTAAAATGTATTTTTCATATAGAAAAGGGCAAATGGTATTATGTGCACAGAAAAACCACCTACTCAATATGAAAAATAAGAAATTAATGCCTCTTAATGTATAACGATGGTAGAATGTTGCTACGAGCAAGGAACTGAACTCAATTTGCAAGTCCATGGCTAGCAATTCAGTAATAGGCGTCTTCAATTTTACTTCATTTACATGCTTCTATTGTTAATCAGTTGCGTATTAGTATTAAAAAAAAGTGTTGCAGTCCCGGATACACTCCAAAAATACGAGCCCAGAAATAGCCGTACACATCAGTTTGAAAAATATCTTGGACACAATCATTGGTAAAACGAGACTGCAATTTGAATTTGTTGATCATGGAAAAAATCTTATTTACATGCAACGTAGCAACGTAGCACAATAATAGTACAGAGAACATTTTTTTTTAAAAAAAAAAATCATAGTAATCATTGGTGAAGATTCATAATGAAATAGTCTCGACTCAAAATAGCTAATGATCGGCAAATTATCACCAATTAAATTTGATTTATGGACTGCAACAAACAAGTTCATAACTAATACTCAACAGCGAACAAGATTAAAATTCAGCCAAGTTTAATTAGAATGTATTTTTTGCAAAATCCATCGTGTACAACTTGGGAGGGATACTGCGCCCTGAAGAATGCCTCTATTTATGGAACAACGGGTTGAAACATGCATGCGGTGCGAGGAACTTGAGGGGGTCCTGACTTACTTTACCCTGGTACGCTCTGCTCATGTGGCCAGGGAAAGGCCATCGCTTTTGGATCCCGACCCTGGGGGTGGATATGCAAGGGAGGATCACCTGGATAAGACATGGTACTCCCAATTTCCCTATCACAACAAACCCTCCCCACACGCCTTATAGGCTTGTGTCAGTCCTTTCCCTGTGATTCCCCTAAAGTATTCTCCAAATCACACTAGTATGGTACTGGGACCAAGAAGAGGACACCTAGGACAACACATCCGCACTTTGTGAAAACGAACACTTATCTTCAGTCAAGTACTGGGACGAGGACAACAAGAGTAAAGCAGGACTACCGCTTTAATGGTGAGCGGTCTACTACTTTTTGGAACGAAAATGGAGGCAGGAGCTTCAAAAGCTGGAATCCCGAGAAAATGTAGTCAGCTGTGGGAGAACGCCTGCAAACTGCTTGGTGCTGGCAGACCTCTCCGGTGTAGCAGTGTGGCAGCAAGAGCACTCAAGACCCATGGGAAAGTGCAGAGCGTATGCAACGAGAAGCGAAGGTACAGGACGTTGGAGGCCGTTGGTAAACCAGAAGGAGGCTGGCGGGACCCAAGGAAAAAGTTGTACGAGTCATGTGTCACAGATAAAGCACTGCCGGGTGTGCGTGAGCCACAGAATACCACTGGGAGAAGATGCGAGGGACCGCACAAAGATAAGGAAGCCCGTGGCTGCGGAGGGTCTCGCAAGGAGCCGTAAGACCGACCCGAGTGCAACCGGAAGGAGGAGTACCGGGCTGGCAAGCAGGCATAGAAATAAAGCTATGGACTTTGATATAAATGGAAAACACGTATTGCCATGCAAGTTGAAGCCAATAGAAGGCATTTTGAATACTGAACGACATTAAAGAAAACTGATGAACAGTCAGGCATCTTGAAAGAAGTGGAAAGTAAGATTGTGACTCTTACAAAAAAGGAACATTAACTGTATTGAAACACTGAACTGCATTAACTGAAAACAAGTGCAAGCACAGCCAAGAGAGCATAAAGAGTTGTATGCGTGATATGAGAAATCCAGCATTGGCCAAAGCCAGTAAAGGCCAAGGAACTATATGTGATAAGGACAAGCATTGGCAAGAGCCATGGGAACATAAAGTGTAACAAGCTCATGGTGGCCAGCCAAGCCACCATAAAGTGTCAGGAGAAAGTGACACACGTGACTGGAGCAAGCCTCACTGCTGAAGACAAGCAGTGGACTGGTGTTAAAAAGCACTCAAGGAGGGGTCCCGGTTACATGACCTGTAATGGGTGGACTGTGTGGTCTGACAGCTGCACCTAGACCAGGTATCCCTGAATGAGAAAGCCATTGAAAACACCCACAAAGAAGCTTGTGTTGTGCAAAGACACGTTTGTGATTTTGACGTCAAGTGTTGTTTTGAAAGCTGGAAGTTTTTGAACTCTTGGGGAAGGGGAGCCGATTACAAGGCAGAGAGCTGGACGAAGCTTTGAACGCTATTCATTTTTGATGCGGACACCGCTACACATTGTATGAAATTAGTTGTGAGGGCAAGTATAGGTTTTTGGACACAGACAGATGTTTTACTTGGACTTCCTGATGCAGACTACCCTTAGTATTCTTTAGGTAGGTAAATCCCACCTTAGCATAGGGCAAGTTAGGCATTACCCCAGCCTGCCTTTTGGAGTTAATAAAACTGCTTAAAGAACTTGAACTTGTTGTCTGTGTCCGACTCATGATGCCTTCACAGAGGACACTATCAACATGTAGCGTCATTGATGGTTTTTGTCTGATTTAATTCATCATGACAAAATCTTGTATGTTAAATGCCTTTATGTTCATGATGTTATCTTTTTTCTCGTTTCTGTACACACAGAAGAATTTTGTTCAGGCAACCTCTTAAACACATCTTTTCAATTGCCTTTATGTGTTCATTATATATTTGTATTATGTGAGAAACAAACTTATTAAAAAAAATATGTAACGAGAATTTATGGATTTGGCATAATTAAATTAAACAAATTTCAAAACTCCACTCATTTTTTTTCATGAGTACTAAGCACAACCACCTTTTGTTCTTCGTCAACAGTGTCACGTAGCGTTTCACTGGCCTCGTACTTAAAGTCAGACCTTGATACAACCAACACTAGTGACAGATTTTACCACACACAGTACATACACCACATGCAGCTACTGCTTGTAGGCATTGCTAAAATAGGACACCATTACGGCTCGCTCTTAACGGCTTAATTACCCATCAATTACTTAAGTGCCAAGGATTTCCCCTCCAGCCTACATGTGGAATCCTTCAGATAGACCCTTCGCATAACACAATATCGATTTTCACCAATACGCATGACACACAAATATACTTTCAAACTTTTTGCCCCTCACAATTGCACTCCTTTAAAAGCGGTCACCCACTCAACACACAAAACTATATACATCCCCTTCCTCCCCACATACAAACCCAACTTCTCCCCCTGGATCAAAGAATTTGCCACCGACACAAACATATCCCTCGCCACACTTATCCCTAGGCTTCACCATTGGCCCCCAACTATACTATACTATACTATATACACCACCTAGCTACAGTCAATAAGACACGACGCAACCTACAACTACACTGCCTCCACAATAGAAGACACATCCACCTCTTACTGCTTCTGCGCCACAGCCCAAGCACTGGTTCTGTCCAAGCTAGACAAATGAAAACGTTGTCCTCAATGGACTCCCCAACAGCAGCTTCATCCCACAAGCCATACAGAAATCAGCAAGACTAATGCTACACCTACCCAAACACTCACGTCACCCCCAGCTCCCCACACCCTGGAGAACTGCTGTCAAATCACTGTGCATTATATACAAAACCATTGTATTCTAAACTCCATCCTCAGTCAAAATAAACTGAAATCCATCGCCCACACCAAACTTTCCTACACATTCCACTCTGGAAACTAACTTGGACACAAAACAAGCATTCACCCAGAGCCTTGAACACCCCAACGCAATACACATATGTAGAGCACACTCCATCACCTTCTCATAAAGCATCAAAACATACCCCCCCACGCTAAATCCTTCCAGACCACCTCCTCGGTCATCCTCAGTCTTTATAATCTTACTTATCCTGCCTTGAAACCATTTTAACTTCTTTTTCACTTCCTCCCTTTAGGGCCAAACCTGGACAAAAATGTAAATAAAACATACTCTGACATTGGTAATACAATGACTGCTGCGCTTCAGACTACAGTATACTAAAATCTCAATGTAGTAATGCCACGTAGCACTATCGAATATCACTCGGTGCTACTGAGCCACACTAGTGGCAGGTTAATGCTTTATAAATACCATAACAAACAATTAAGGTCTCCTTTGTTATTTTCAGTGTAACAGTAAACTGACACCATATGGACTTAAATGGAAAGTTTATTAAGTTTAACACTTCTAAAACTGAACAGGCATCATGATGTATCCGGAGTCAGGTAAAGGACAAGGAGCAGGAACCAGACTGACCTAGGTAAGTTGCAAATGAAACATGGATACTTTATTCTTCTTAGTTACAGCATAGAGGTGGGAGAGAAGGTACATAGCATCTACTCTGGTCCCTTCCACAATTCCAAGTCCTCAACTGACATCCATGGAACCCCCCAGGCCTCGAACTCTCCACATTCCACACAGCATTCTAACAGGCCTCACCATGCATTCACTCAGACACATACATTCAGGATACTACACATCTCTGTCCCTAAAAAACACAATTGTGAAGGACACTCCCTCACATGCCAGGACAAACTAGAACAAAACTAAAACTCCTTCTACCCTGGCCTACCACACCAGGGTCTCCATACTGCCACTACGGAGCACAATCTTGCCACACAAGGACAAAAAAAAAAGAAACCTACAATCTCAACCATCACAAAATAACCAAAACTCCTTCCGCCAGGTACTGCCACAACTAAGTACTACCCTAACCCCACCACCGGGGCTACTTCACTGGCCAAACAACGTCCTAAGCATCCATCACTACTACAACAACAAAAAAAAAAAGTCTCCACACAATCCCTTTTCTCACAAAAACACAAAAGAAATGAATAGGATAGTAAAGCAACTTATAAAACAAAGATCACACTGAACAATATGTGCGCAACCACACAGACATGGTGCAAGAACACAGACCTTGTGTGAGGTACACAGTGTACTGTGCAAAATCCGATGCAAGCACTAAAAGAAAGCATAAGGTGCTCGCAAAAAAAAAAATACACTAAAAAGATTACATAACAATATAAAAACACAAGTTGGGGTATCTAATAAACTCTTGCCAGTGTCTGCAACCACAACAAAAACTCCACTAACACCCCTTCAATACACTGGCAGGACCTTGTGTGCTAGGCGGGAACTCTAATCCCTAACCTCATAAATTGAATTCCAATCCACCTCTTACTAAATTAATCAGCAACGCAAACCCCAACTCTGCTATTACTCAACTAAATAGTTGGTCTGTACAATAGACGACCACTTACATTGGATCAACCACTTACATTGTATGCTTCCAGATATATGCATCTCAATTTCTCCACTTGGATGCGCTCACAATATGCATCTCAATTTCACCACTTGGATGCATCTCAATTTCACCACTTGGATGCTCTCGCAATTATGCATCTAAAAAATCCTCAAATGTATCCCTACTTTTCCGACAGTTAAAACACTTAATACTCAGTCGGCAACACATCTGGCCAGCATCTATTTCAACTCCATGCAACATTTACCACTTACATGCACACCTCTAGTCATAATCGCATGCATGCTGCAGCTCAAACATGCACACTCGCTAAAACGCTCAATGGTAGATTTCACCTAATGCAAAGACATCACAATAATATAATCTGATTTAGGGATGAAATTAGCACTTGGCAGAGCAGTGTTGATCAGGCACTGCCCTGTCTGTGATACAATACACGACTTGACTTTACATGAGCATCCCAACATTAAACACATTATTTAATTTCTCAATTCTGTGCACGTTAGAAAAAAAACATTTCAATTCTGCTCATGTATTATCTTTAAAGAAAACGTCATTTAAGAATAGTCCAAAACTGTGTATGTTCCAAGCTTCATTAAAGAATATAAATACTGATAGTTTCAACTTTCTGTGTGCGTTCTCCTCTTCCAATAGCAACACGCACTAATCTCCATATAAAATACTAACAATGTCACTTTTAAAATGATTGCTTCATCATAAAAGGAAAACTCATCTTTGTCCCATGACATTCCTTAAAAATCAGTGTAAATTATTTGTTTCAAAACTGGTGCACTTAAACTCTTAAACTTCATTCAAACCGTTCTGCACACTGGCACCATTCCAAGCAACACTGCCGCCAATTACCCATACTCTAATTGTGATCTCGTTGTTTTGAGGCCAGCAGCAAAATATGGAAACAACTTTCAATTAACAAAACATGTCAGTAACGCACTGCGTTTCAGTATCACATTGCTCCACAGAAGAATATCAATTAAACGTAATGTCACATCAATGGCAACCAATTAAGCAGAGTTCTCCTATAGACCACTGCTGTAATTAGAAATCAAACCTCAGCAGGATTTTCCTTTCAGAAATACTGTAATGTGCTGATCGTCACTCCTTGTAAAGTACCTATTCATTTCAAAATCTGCTACCACATTCAAATTTTGAGAAGCACTCATCTCACGACTTCATCGTTCCTCCGTATAATGCCTGGCACAGTCTGAGGAAACCTAAACATTAGTCGTTCTGCATGCAGGAACGAAACTCCTTTACTCTACATGCATCCTCACGCAGACGCACGACTCCAGGGCATTCATCTAATCTTCTTCCTCGCAGTGACTCTTCGGAACTCCTATGTGGGGACTATGGCGCATAGCAAAATTCATGCGTTCCAGCCTAACGGCAAAGCTAGAACGCAGGGGCACGACTGGGAGCGCTCCACCCAAGGCCCCCTGGGATAATCAACAAACACTCATATTATTTTTCAAATCCCACAAGGCACTTTCCAGTCGGAACGCGGCATCGCTCAAATGCATACATCACTTTTAACTGCCGGCCTGGACGCAACCAGCGCACACCAATCTTGGTTGTATGCTTCACGCCGCTGTCTCCCCAGCTCTGTCCTTATGCCAGAACACTTCTAGGCTCATGGATGGGCCTTTATTGTCACTGATGCCACTGCCATCCTTCTTGATGGCTGCGCAGCTCCATAAACATCTCATTCCACCAGCTCAACTGCTGATGAATGGCATCCAGACCTTGCCTCTCTTCCTTCAGCACTTCATCACCTCTGCTCTCCCCTTCCTTTGGATTCATCCCATCCTCGTCGCCAATATGATGTATCCTGAGCCAGGTAAAGGACAAGGAGCAGAAACCAGACTGACCCAGGCAAGTTGCAAATGAAACATAGATTCTTCCTAGTTGCAGGTTACAGCATAGAGGTGGGAGAGAAGGTACATAGCATCTACTCTGGTCCCTTCCATAACTTCCAAGTCTACAACTGACATCCATGGAACTCCCAGGTCCCCAACACTCCACACAGCATTCTAACAGGCCTCACCATGCATTCACTCAGACACATACATTGAGGATAATACACATTCAGCCTCACGAAAAAAGTTTTACTACACAAATTCAAGTACCAATAGCACAAATAATTAATTGTAGGAAATCTAATAACGCTAAAACAGAGAGCCAATTTATAATGACATTATACACAACTTAAAATCCAAAGAAGTAAACATAAGCACTTCCATTTGAACCAACGAAATACTTGGAGGAAGGGAAGTTTAAAATATGTGACTATAATGATTAACGAGTATCAGCGCCCTTACATGGAATCCATAGGCAGGGCAATAAGGTAATAACGTGGGCTGGGTGGATGCAGGTTCCTAGGCCACTATGAAACTGAGGAAACAAGTTTGACATTTAGACTTTGACATGCACATAGTTGACAAGTTAATCGCAGATCTGCAAGACGCAGAAAGCGTTGGAAACTGAAGTGTATATGGGTTTCACCCATGACAGAGAATTGTAGCAAATAGTATCTGCGAGTTCCTCCATTTCATTGAGGGGAAAAGGTTCTGGGCACTGAGACGAACACAAGAGCTGCAGTACGAATTTGTGAGATGTTCAATTCCATAGGGAACAGTAGGGCGCGAATAAAACTGATAAACAGTCCTCTCCAACACTCCGGGCTCGCGTACTCACCTCCTGTCTTGAGAACGGCTCCACCATGGGCCAAAAAAAGCTGCTCAAAACACCGTCTCTATCCACAGAGTTATCCGTCTCTGCCAGCAGCCATGTTCAGTAGTACGGCACTAGAACGCGCCGAAGCAGAGGCGCAAAGACGCTACGCAATGACGTCGGTCACAGAGGCCAAGGGATATGGAAGGGTAGTGTCGAGACAGTTCCCATCCGAAAACGAGCCATAGCAACGCCCCGCCCCGCCCACTCTTCTTCACGTGACTTCCGACGTCATCGTAATTTTCAGTAGCACTTTTAGTTAGCGGCGCACAGTGGAAAGCGGAAACTAAGGTTTCTGCTGCCAGTGCCAGTGGAAGCGAAATCTGCGTGCTTTTGGTTTGCAGCGGTTAAGGTGAACATTTTAACACCAGGTGGAGCGTCCGACTTCGTCTTGTCTCTCATTGTCATTTTTCTGAGCTGGAATCGAGGCTGCAAGAGCAGCAGGATTCGTGGGAAGGCTTCGGCTGCCAGTGCAAGTGCAACCGGAACGAGCGTGGCTTTGGCTTGCTGCAATTAAGGACGGTGGGCGTTTTATTCGGGATGCCGAGAACTTTTCCTCAAGACTACAGATGGAGCGTCCGACTTCGTCTTGTCCCTCATAGTCATTTTTCTGAGCTAGGTCCGGGAAGGCTATGGCTGCCAGGCTGCAAGAGCAGCAGCAATCGGTGTGTTCTTTGCTGGCTGAGAATACTATTTGTATTTTCTTCGGGATACTGTGAACGTTCCTGCAAGACACCAGATTGAGACGGGGGAGTGAAAAATTACATTTTCTTTAAAAATCATGTTCATCTATTCAACGTGAAAGGTATGGGGGCTAAAAAAAAAAAAGGGACAGTGGGTGGTGGTGTTTAACTGATCAAAGGGGGCTAATAGGGTAATTTAATGTTTGAGTGTGTTTGTGATGGGTTGGATGGGTGGTTTTTATAGAGGATTGGCTGGGGTTATCTGCGTGTGGTCCGTGAAAGGCACATGGGCTTCTTGGTGTGGGTCTGCAACGGGGATAGGGCATCATGCTATGTGGAGAGAGGATGGGGCATTATGGTATTAGTCGAGGGATGGGGCATCTTGGTGGGGTCAGAATGGTTGGATAGGGGCACTCTGGTGGGATGGGGCACGTTCGTGTGGGTCTGGCAGGAGGGATAGGGACAACCGTGTGGGTCTGGTGGGAGGGATAGGGCACATGGGTGTGGGTCTGGAGGGAGAGATGGGGAACGGTGGGTCTGGAGGGCGGGATGAGGACATATTGGTGTTCTGAAACAGGTATGGGGTATCTGTTGGTCTACAGGGTATATCATGTGTCATCTAGGTTGGGGATGGGGCATTTTGGTGTGGGGAGGGAGGGGATGGGGCACATTGGCTTGGATTTGATGGGAGGGATGGGGACATTGGTCTGTCTGGGGGAGGGGTTAGGCCACTTATAGTGGCATCCTGGTGGGGTCTGCTGTATAGGGGCACATTGGTGGTGTTCTGGAACAGGTATGGAGCATCTGTTGGTCTGAATGGTGGTATGGGGCATCCTGGTGTGTGCATTCATGCGCTCATCCACAACGGGTTCGAAAACAAGTGTTGCTCACAGGTATTTTTTTGCACAACGTTTTGGAAGAGACTTTCTTAATTGATGTTCGGAGTTAAACAAAGAATTTTATTATAATGAAATGTCCATAAAATTTCAAGCTGTGTTTTAGCTTAAAATGTTTTTCTTAAATTATGTGTGTTGCATAATGCACTGTACAGAATTTTGGGATGATTACATGTATGGTAGTTGTGTTTTGGGATTTACATTTTAGAATGGTGACTGATCGCCACCATGTCTATGATGTCAATCATCCCTCTGGAAAAATTGTAGATTGGGGTTTGTACAGATGTAAAGTGTTGTGCATGAATGCATGGGTTAGTGAGTGTGTATATTTTCGGTTTATAGAATATATGTGTATACATATGGATTTTATGAAGTATGTGGGGACATACAGGAGTTAAGCCGTGCATGTGAGAGGTAGCATGAGCACGCGTTTTGTAGTGCATTGGTGAATGCGTAGTATAGTATGTAGTGAAATACTGGTGCAGTGAGTGAGGGGGTGGCTTGCACACAATGGTCAGATGTGGTGCCTTATCAAGAAAACTTTCATGGGACCCTGTGTTATGTAGCAGTTCTACATGTGGTGGAACAGTGTTATGTTCGGTCCCTTAGTTACAAGGGTATGTGTTTTAAGACACTATGGAGGTAAGATGGTCTAGGGGACTAATGAAGTACAGTTTTTGCGCATGAAGTGTGAGGGTGTAATCTCACAGAATGGTAACGCGTTGTAGGTAAGCGCATATGTCTCCAGTTATTGTTTTAATTGGTGTCGATCTGGGAGTTATTCTAACTCCAGATTGAGTTCTGTGTGCCAGGTAGTGCTATTGTTGCATTAGGATATTTTTAGCACACCAGCTGATCATTTTTTAAATAATTTTTGGGTTGGGCACAAAGGTGTAGACCAGTGTAAAATGGAGTGTTATTTTTTAATACTAGCACAGTTTTGTAGCCAAGTGTTGACTGGAGAAACCTTATACACTGGCAAGGTTGTTAATTGAGAGATGTTTTTTCAATATTCAAAATGTATACTCTTTTGGTAATAACTAGCACAACAGTACATTCTAGTTGTTTTTATGTTACACTACATTTTCTCGGTTTGTAGTGTTTTGGACAGTGAAGTGGTGTTTGTATTACACTTTTGTGCATGCGTATTGTATTTTTGTGCTCTTTATCTTGTGGGACATTTTTCTATATTTTCCTTTCTTTTTGATGTTTTCTTAAGGGAGGAGGTATCGGTTTGTGTAGGTATTCGCTTGTGTGTGAATAATGGTTTGTATTTTGTTGTTGTTAGGTGGCATGCTGAAGACTTAGTTTGGGCCAAGGTAGTAGTCCCATGTTTTTGGGGTTATGTTATTGGCAAGTTAGTCGCCCTGGGTTGGGGCAAAGGTTTGTTCTCGGGTGTGTCAGACCTGAGGCCAGGGGTGGCAGTCCTGGCGCAAGGAGGTAGGAGACTGAAGGTTTTGATGGTAGGTTTGTTTATTGTCCTTTTGTGGCAGGGTATGTGCTTGGTGGTGGCAGCACTGAGACCCTGGTGTGGCAGGGTAGAAGGAGGTTGGTTTAGTTATGAGTGTTTAGTCTTGGCATGAAGTGAGCATCACCTATTTGTTTGTTTGAAGGAGGGGGATGGTGTAATATCCTGTATGCTATGGTGTGTATGTGGGAGTAGCTAGGCTTTGTGGAATGGTTGGTGGACTGTGGAGTGTTTGTGGCATAGGGGTTCCAAGTTTGACGGTTGGGGACGGGGAGCTGGGCAAGGGACCAGTACAGATGCATGTAGCCTTCTCTCTGTCTAATGAAACTAAGGAGTTAAATAAAGCATCTTCCTTATGATACATACCTGAGTCAGCCTGGTTACTGAGGGGAAAAGAGACGGAGCGACGACAAGACTGACGCAATGCCCATGTCCCATTTCATTTCTATTGATTAAGATAACTTTAAATGTAAAGTGTTACAAAGTTAATGTTACATACATGATCCTTACCCATTAAACATACAATAAGATTCACTTACCTGACTCAGCCCCTGCTTCAAGCGGATGGGGACATCTGTATGAATCTGGAGGGTGGGAATGTCTATTCAATTTGTGTGGGTCTGGAGAGGGAATGAGGGCACATTGGTGTGGGTTTGATGGGTGGGACAGGGCATATTGGTGTGGGTTTGGAGGGAGGTATGAGGGCACGGTGTGGGTCTGGAGGGATGGATGAATCGTCTAGGTGTGGGTCTGGATGGCAAGAAGTGGGCATCTTGTTGTGTGGGGGACTGATGGTGGCATCTTGGGGGTTGTGCAATGGATGAGGGCACATTGGGTCTGGAACATGTATGGGGCATCAGTTCTGGAGGGTGGCATGGGTCATCTAGATGTTGGTTGGGAGGGTGGGATGGAACATCTTTGTGTGGGTCTGGAGGGAGGGATGGGGCAAATGTGTCTGGGTCTGAAGGGTTTGACCGGGCATCTTGGTGTGTGGAGATGGATATCTTGGTTTGAGTCTGGAAGGCAGGATGGCGTGCATTTTCCTGTGTGGAGGGAGGATGGGGTCTCGAGGGGGGATTGGTGGCATCTTGGCGGGGTCTGGCATGGAGGGTTGGTGGGCTCTGGAACAGGCGTATGGGGCATTTTGGTGTGGGTCTAGAGGCATGGTGGCATCTTGGTGTGGGTCTGAGAGGGAGGGATGTGGACATTTTTGTGGGTATGAAGGCAGGCATGGGACAAATTGGTTTGGGTCTGGAGGGAGGGTTGGGAGCTCATTGGAGGGATGGGGCATCTGGCTGTGTGGAGGGAGAATGGGGAATCTTGGTGGAGTCTGCATCAGAGGGGGGCATCGTGGATCTGGAATTGAGGGACGGGGCATATAACGGGTGCATGTCATGGAATGATGGAGCATGTGGGTCCGAGGGAGGGCTGGAGCACTCTGGTGGGAAGGAAGGGGGCATCTGTGTGTGAATGGAGGGATGAGGTATGTATGTCTGGAGAGAAGGGTCTTGGTCTATGGGATGGGTGGGAGCATGTGGGTGTCGAAGGGATGGGGTAATCCGGGTGTGGGTCTAGAGAGAGGACGGATGGTGCCATCTGATTGATTCTGGAGGTAGAGGTGAAGCATATGGGTGTGTCTCTGGAGAGAGGGGTGGAGCATCTTGGTGTAGTTATTGGGGGGAGCGTTTGTGTCGTGTTGGTTCAGAGGAAGGGATGATGGCATATGGGTCCGAAGGGAGGTGGCATTTACATCTGCAACGTGTTTGGAAGGAGAAATGGGCCGTTTGTGAATGGGGACATGTACGGCTGGGGTATCTGCTTGTGAGTGGGGGCATGAAGGATCATTAACACTGCAGCAGCCAGAGGGAGAGCCGTGGGCCCGAGTGCTGTTGCGTCCCAGACACGCACACCCACAGCCATCCTCAATCAGCACTCCTCACGCTACAGTCCAGCCAGCAGAGCGGTCTGTGGCCAGGGAGCGGGATTACCTGCCACGGGAGGGGGGGTCCGCGACCCTGGAGATGTCCCCAACTACAAAGCGGAGAGGGAGCACCAAGCCAGCTTCTGCGCCGGCCGGGGGTACGCTCCTTTCTGACCCGCCAGCAGATGGGCGCACCCCAGTCAGCCGGGAGTCTCCGCGTAGGAGGACCCCCCTGCCTGTGCTGTCTCTGGCCTGCCCCTCAGTCCTATTTCACCCCCCCCCCATACCCCTGAAAGGGGAGCAGAGGGGGTCGCGGAAGGATGAGTGGATCAGGCCGGCGGCAGAGCGGCCTGCCTCCATCACTGCGGGAAGCGCCGTGCTGCTGCAGGTGGCGAACGGGCTTCCCAGGCCGGCGCTTGGATTTTTTTTGTTTTAAAACCATGATGGTCTCAGCCGACTCCCAAGTGGGGAAGCTAGACAGGGTGCTGGGCTGTCTTGCCGCGGGCGGGACAGGCATCGCTGCCTCCCTCCAGCAGTTTCTGGCCGACACCTGGAACAAAAACAAAGTTGCCGGTGACTCTTGGTGGTGGATACTCGGCTCGCGCGTCGCTGAAGAACGCAGCTAGCTGCGAGAATTGGTGTGAATTGCAGGACACATTGATCATCGACACTTCAAACGCACCTTGCGGCTCCGGGTTCCTCTCGTGGCTACGCCTTTCTAAGGATAGTTTGAATGTCAATCGCTCCAGGGTTCTCTCCCCTCGGCGCGGCTGCCGCAGGGACCCTGACCCCTTCGTCCCCTTAAGGTCAAACCCTGATCAGTGCCGTTGCAAGATCATTGTCGGCGTGTCCCGGCCTCCCCAGTTTCCCTGCCTTCGTGCAGGTTTTGGGAGGGCCAGGCAGGGTCAGGATCCTTCTGACTTTTTGGGTTTCAAACAGGAGGTGTCAGAAAAATTACCACACGGATAACTGGCTTGTGGGGGCCAAGCGTTCATAGCAATGTCGCTTTTTGATCCATCGATGTCGGCTCTTCCTATCATTGTGAAGCAGAATTCACCAAGCGTTGGATTGATGTGTTGTTGCAATAGTAATCCTGCTCAGTACGAGAGGAACTGCAGGTTCAGACAATTCGCGTAAGTGCTTGGCTGAGGAGCCAATGGGGCGAAGCTACCATCTGTGGGATTATGACTGAACGTCTCTAAATCAGAATACCCCCCCCCCCAAACCGTAACAATACCACATCGCTGTGGAGCCTAGGATGGGTCGATACGTAGAGCCGCTCGCCTCTGGACTCTGGTGCGGACAGAAGGGGGCCACCTCTCTCGATCATAGTGCACCACTTGTTTGTGGGCAATCCGGTGCTAAATCATTCGTAGACCACCTGATTCTGGGTCAGGGATTCGTGAGTAGCAGAGCAGCTGCATCTCTGCCATCTATTGTGTCGTCCTCTTAGCCAAGCTTTCGTCAAAAGGCACCCGGGTGGTGCCGTAAGACCTTCATCCTTCCTCTTGGGGTCCACAGGAAACTCCCACCCACCCTGGGTGCGCACCCGCAGGGGTGTGTGGGTAGAGCGGGGGGCGATCTCCTCCCTTCCCCGTCAGCCTGGCAGACCAGATGGCCCCGGCCCACCCGGCGGCATGCAGGGTGACTCGGCCCAGCACACAGAGGTAGTGGTGCCTTAAGCCCTGGGCCCCTGGATGGTGGCATCAGGGCGGGCACGGCCTGACGGCTGCCAGGCCCTTCTGGTTGGGGGCCTGACCGGCCATCTGGTCAAGGGGGCAGACCAGATGGCCCCTTTGCCAGCTGGCCTGGATGACTCCAACATTTGTCTCCAGTTGGGTTCCATAAACCCCCACTATGTGGGGGCCTAATAGTAGGTGTGGAATTGTATCCCTGCTGGGCAGCTCTGTGGCGCATGCGGTAGACGCCTGCTCCGTACCCAGACCGATGCAGGGAAGAGAGTCTGGGCCTTGGCTTGCTGGCAACGGCTTAGTGCACAGAGGCTGTGCCATAAATCCTTGCTCCAGCGAGGCTATTTCCGAGTGCGGAACTTCCACTGAACGCACAGATGGATGTCGGAAACAGAAATTCCGGCCCCTGTTTCCGACTAAAGTTTCAGCAGAGTTAAGGCAAGTTCAAGTAACAGAATTGGCTACCCGTGTGGGGTCCCCATAACTTCGCGCAAGTAGAGGCTTGTAACACGGCCCGGCCGAAGCTCCAGGGCGGCCTTGACGCTCTAACCGTCCTCGGTGTAATGTCACCTGTGTGTAACCAAGTCCAAAACGCGATGCTCATGTCAAGCGGCACTCCAAGCGGGTGCCTTTTCTCTGTGGGTTAGTCCCAGTACCTGTGGCAAGTGTCCACTGTGTGCGACCAAGCCCAGCAGTGGTTGCTGGAAGCACCAGCCTGGGTGCTGCATGCATACTCTGGTGCCTGTCTCCCTCGTGTGTCTACTGTCCCCAAGCCCATCGGTGGTCCCGGGGAGGTCCGATGGGGTTTCCTCCCCGGAGAGAAAGGCTCTCACTAGGGTGGTCAACTGTCCCACATTCTGTGGGACGGTGCCATTTTGGATGGACCTCCTTTCAGTTCATAAATGCTTTGTTCGTGGGGCTGTGGGAGCCAGTCTCCCACGTGTATCCACCATCCCTAATCCTCGCTGCAGTCGCAGGGAGCCCCGGCAGCAACCCCGTCCCTCCCCGGAGGGAAAGGCTGTAAAGGGGACCCCTCTAGAGCTCTGGGGTGCCCGTGGGTCTCGGTCGGTCCCAGAGCCCAGTAGGAGTCTGCACCCGGAAGGACAAGCTGTAAGGTGGCCAGAGCTCCAGGGCAGCCGGGGTTCCTGCCCCCGGCATCAGACGCCTGTCTGGCATGTGGGCTGTCTGTCCCCAAGCCCAGGGGCAGTCCCAGGGTACCCCGGAAGGGCTCCCGTCCATGCCCAGAGAGAAAAACTCTAAAGGGTCTGATTGTAACTGAGGGAGCCAGTTCGTTGTCTGAAGTTGCGGTTCCTAGTGTTCTGGAATCTTATCTTACCGCATGCGCGCTTGGAACAGGGAGTCATCTTTTTGCAGTCAACCCAGGCACGCGTGGTTACCCCTGTCTCCAAGCTACGTTGCATGCTTCTCAACACCCGTTCATTAGTTAAGCATGCCCATGAGATCTTGGATTATATTGAACACAGCAACTTAGACTTATGTGCTCTGACGGAGACCTGGGGCTCCAGTGCTCCTGGGCCCAGTCTCAATCTATCGATACCTAACGTTTATGCCGAAAGGATAGATTGGAGGGTAGAGGAGGGCGTGTAGCCTTTATTTGTAAGGGGGCCTTATTCATTTGGCAAACCTAGGGACGCATTTCTGAGGGTATCGAATCCCTACACATTAAAGTTGGCATGAATGCAGAGTTGACAATTAATATACTCCTGTTATATCGACCCCCTCACAGAATGTAACCCTTATCGAGGCCCTCAATAATTACTTGTTAGCACTCTTGAAACTATCCTCCCGTTTCATCCTTCTTGGAGATTTCAATTATTGGCTCTGTAATGTTGAGAACCACCATGCTGCTGAGCTAGAACAGTCATTGTCGGATATAGTGCTCGAACAACAAGTCTTTGCTCCTACCCATCTTCTCGGCCACACCTTGGATTGGCTTTCAGTTCTTAATGTTACGTGCCAAAACGTCCACACATTATCCTGCCCTTGGTCGGATCACGTTTTTGTGCATTTTTCTCATTGTACCTTTTCCTCTGAAAAGAAAACACGCTGAACGGGACTATCTAGTACACTTCACGCTCAATAATATTAAAACTTTAATTGATGGCACACAGTTTTTTTGCAGACTCAACGCCTCTTGAAGTAATGTCAACCAGCTTAGCCTCACATATGTTCAGTATTACTAACATACTTGCCTCCCTGAAGCAAAAAAAAAACAAAATGTAGAGAGAAAAATAAATAAATCTTGGTTTACGGCCCAACTCCGAAAACATAAATCTCACACTCTGAAGGCGTTTTATTCCTGGAAATCGTCTAGCTTCTCTTCCTTAACAGCTTATAAAATCTTAGCCTAAGCCTATAAACTAGCTATATTGCAGACTAAAAAGAACTTTCATAATGCAAGAATTATTAACACTCAGTCGGACGTGAAGGACATATTTCAAATCCTAAAAGAACAGGAGAGTGTCCCGCAGCCTTCTGCCCAATTAGTAATAAAAGATGCTATTTGGTACAAACCAATACAAAATGGGTTACAAAACAAACTCCTTGGGATCAGAAAGGACATTCTCTGCAAAAAAAGGTTTCACCGGCCGTGGCGGTTTGTAGTTATCAGAAGCTCCCCACGCGTAATCCAGCCATTCCTCAATTCCATTTCCAGCCTATAATCAGAGGAGGCATGGAAGGTCATCGAACAGTTAAAGGCGACTAGATGTAGAGGGGACTCTTGTTCCTCACTGATTATTAAACCGTGCCCACCGACTCTCAAACTTTATCAGCATTTTTGTGAACGCCTCACTGTATGAGGATAAGGTCCCTGATGACCTTAAAACAAGCCATGGTCACACCCATTTTGAAAAAACCTGGGTTACCAGTGGATAACCCTCTTAACTACCGTCCAATAACAAATACCCTGTTTTTGTTAAAAGTTCTTGACCGGGTTGCCTATGGTCAGATTTCCCAGCATTTAAACCAATACCCTATTCTGAATCTTTACCAGTCTGGCTTCAGACAAAGCTTTGGCACTGAGACTTCTTTGCTTGATCTGAAGTCTAGAATCCTGGAACGGCTGGATTTGGGTTCTCTTTCCCTTCTAATCTCATTGGACCAGTCAGCTGCGTTTGACTTAATTGAACATTCCACCCTGGTGTCTAGACTGGCTGAGGATGCCAATTTGTCTCCTGCCGCGGTGTCCTTGATTGTGTCTTTTTTGGAGAAAAGGCATTCATTTGCGGGACAAACAGGAACTAAATAGAGTTTTTACACTCATTGAGAAATGGAAGATTTTTAAAAACCTTGCCTTGAACAAAGGGAAGACTGAATTGATGATTGTGGGCAATTCAGCTGCAATAGCCAAGCTGGATCCTGCTTATAGATTTTTCGGGCTGGGGATGACAATATCGCCCCTCTACCTAAACTAAAAATGTTGGGGGTGGTTCTTGACCAGACACTTTCCATGAGGTCTCATGTGGCCAGCGTGGTTTCTGCCGCTGTTTACTATGTCAAACTTTTATTGCACCATAGACCCCTTATCTCACAAGCTAATTCGGAAACTATAGCTAGAGGCATTATCGGGGCAAAGATCGACTACTGCAGTAGTCTTTTGGTCGGTCTTTGTAAATTGGACTCAGACTCCAGATTGTACAAAACGGGGCAGTCAGAGTTGTAGTTGGCTTATCCCGCCGCAATCATGTTCCAGAGGCCAGGAGTTCCCTGCATTGGCTTCCTGTAGCGGTACACGCCAAGTTCAGATTATTGGTTATTACCGTTTAAATGTAGACTTGGCCTTATGCCTTCTTGCTTGCAGGCTCATATTATTGAGAAGGTCAATGGCAGGGCACTTGGGTCCTGCGACCAGAACTACCTGTTCCTTCCACGTAGCAGAACAAAGAAAGCTGACAATGGGGCGTTCTTTCTTGCGACACCCACGCTTTGGAATCATCTCCCGTTAGCTCTAAGAAGCCATTCCACCCTGACAGCATTTAAGAAAGATCTAAAAAACAAATTTTCTTAACTCGGGTATTCGGCTTCATTAACTCGGCCCCATAGCTATCCCAGCTTCTTGTTTAGTTTATCTTGTCTGCGCCCTAATGCCCTTGGGTCTAAGGTGTGCACTATAAATAACTTAAAATAAAGTAAAGCGTAAAGAAAGCTGCTCTCTAATGGGAACTAGCCTATTCACAATGAAGCATCTATTTCCCATTAGAGGAATGGCCCTCCAACCTGGAGAAGCAGAAAGGTCCTCTCGTCTAATGGGAACTAGCCTTGTCAGTGAGAATATTGTAAAACCCACTATTATGCAGGACTTGACCACTAGGGGCAAAAGGGGCAATTTCTCTAATGGGAAAAGCGTTCTCAGTGAGAGTATTCTAAAACCCATTATTATGCAGGACTTTACCACTAGGGGGCAAAACGGGCAAATTCTCTCATATGAACTAGCCTACTCACAATGAAGCAGCTATTTCCTATCTGAGAAATGGCCCTAGCAACCAATGGTCAATTTCTCAGATGGGAACTAGTATCAACCGATACGGAAGTGTGGGTTCCATGCGACGGCCATCATAGTTTGGGGCTCCTGAATGTAACGATCCTTGTGGAGCCCATCTTGATATGCAGCTCGAAGTTCAAGTAGTATCAGTAAATCCACGTCTCTCTCGCTCGTCCCAGTACTTACATTTACCATTTTTACATTGGGAAGCATTACACTAATTCAGATAGAGGCATTTTTGCTAACATGTGCAGGCATGTCTTCTCAGTTGCAGGCAAGGGGACCTCCAAACATAATTTTGAAATGCGCACCTAGACCCCATTTAATTCGGAGACGGCCTTCCAGCCTCTTTAAATTGACTCTAGGAATATACCCCTGATTTCCCTGTTATAACTACAAGACTGCGAGTCCCAGAATGCAGTTCAGTCATTTCACACTAGCGTCCATCTTGTTATGCAGGACGTAAATGAAATGTGCAATGCCTCATAAAGGGTAAAAACATTGTTTTCAAGTCAACCAAGCAGCACAGCCTAGTATGCATTGTTATTGTGGTGTTTACTTTAGTATATATGCAGATTATGGGGCTTTTAAATGCTAATCATCCCATCCCAGTGAGCTGTGGCTTGACAGAGCAATGGGCCATTCCCACACACTTATCTGCTAATACCTGCAATAAGACGTGCCAAGTTGGATACTTAAAAGAAACACAGAGATGAGGGGAAAACGCCTGCAGCCTGTATAGTCCTGCTAAGACATCTCTTTAACATTTTTATCAAGACCTTGATCAGAGCTTCCCTGGCAGGAAGAAATAAAAGTAACCCTTAATTAGAAAATCACAGGCAATTAAAAAAAAAAACACTTTTCAGGGATGCAGGCGTGGCAAGTGCTGCCATAGTTGCTTCAATGTTGACTGCTCCAGCCCTTCTGAGCCTCAGAGCTGCAGCAACTCTGGGCCTGCTGCGAAAACCCAGAGACTCCATGCTCTTTCACGGAGACCCGGAGAAGAGCGTGAAATCCCAGAGTCTCTTGGCTAAACCCAGAGGTTAGACAGGTATGCTCCCAGGTGCGTTGGAATGTTTGCATGTATGCTGTGGCTTAGTAATGGGAACTCCAGAAGACTGCATGCCTACATTTGGTAAAGACAAATCCAGAGGATGGCATCATCGGACAACCATCCCCTTTTCAGTGAGTCTCCACCCACTTCCCACACTTTTTCAAAACAAAAATCAACATCAAATGACGCCAATCTGAGCAGGATTTATGCTCATCTGTCCATACCTCAATGTGATTGGCCACGGTTGGCTACAAACAGACCAATCACAACGAGGTGTGGGCAGAGTTACTGGATGAGCCGAAATCCCAGAGCCTCCACGCTTACCCCAAGAGACCGGTTGAAGAGCGTACAAACCCAAGATTAACACAAGATTAGGCAGTTATGCATACATGCCAATTTTTTGTAGCACGTGGGAGCATACATGCCAACCCTCCGTTTTTATGATACGATATGATCAGCCATGTGTAATGCTTGATTAAACAAGATAATTGCAACGTTCTCCTCAAAGGCATGTCAGCATCCAATCTCGGCAAACTAGAAATCATTCAAAATAAAGTGCTACATACAGCCCTTGGACTCAGCCAATCAGACCATATCACAGCAGCACGCCACGGTTCCCACTGGCTGCCCATAAAAGCACGGATTGACTTCAGGACTCACCGCTGCATCTACAATGAAGCCTCCCTGTACCTTAACACCATTACTGGGAAACGTCAGAAGCAACACCTTCGCTTCTCCAGTAATACGTCTCTTAATATGCCACACTTCAAATGAGTCGGAGCAGGAGGTGCAAGCTTCTGTTTCACAGCGCCCGTCCTTTGGAATTCCTTACCACTGACCATTCGAAATTAACCTTCCTATGCATTATTCAAGACACTTCTAAAAACGTGGCTTTTCGATAAACACGGCTAACTCTGCTTAATGGGCAGTTCCTTGCCATCTCGCCAAGATCAAAACTCCCAGCACCTGCTTCCTCGCTGCCCTAGCACAACTGAACTTTGACCTTCTGCCTGCTTTCTGTTCTTCTTTGCCTGGTACAAACGCTGTGATACCTATGGGTTTGGGCATTACAAAAATGTTATAAATAAACGCACCTGTATACAAGTGTTTCTAGACACGACAAGACAAGGGAGGCAAGACAGAGGAAAGACAAAACAAACAATCTTACTACCCCTTGTGACATTCAGATTGTGCAAGTGCGATGACGCAAAGTGCAGGGGTGGAGGGAGAAAGGTGAAATTCCAGGGAGAAGGAAAAGGGATGTGCAGTCAGGGCAGCATTGCTCTTAGTAAGTGCAGTAGGGCAGCGCGGCTCTAGGTAACGTCGAGGAGGCAGAGTACTGTTAGAGCCCCTAAGTGCATTGTAGGCCCGGATGCAGTGCAGGGGTGACTGGTCATGGAGGAGCATGGTACCCAGCGAGACTCCAGAGGGTAGCCAGGCCACCAGTCGGTGCAGCACACAGGTAGGTCAGAAGGGGAGAGCGAGAGAAAGCAGAGGCAAAAAGGAAGGTCTTGAGCTGCTTCCGGAACTTCAGATGGTGCGGCTTAAGTTTGAGAGGGAGCAGGAAGGCCATTCCAGAGGGGGGCACCTCAGAGGAGAGAGATGGAGAAGCATCTGACCCTCGGAGAGTTGGAGGTGGCTGAGTGAAGGGCTCGAGAAGGAAGGTGTTTAGGAAGAGAGAGTTGGATGTAGTGTGGGCCCCGGCCCAAGAAAGTCTTGTGGATCATGCAGAGGGTCTTGAACTTGATCCTGAAGTCTATGGAGAGATTTCAAGGCTGGAGAGATACGGCCCTGGGCTTGACGCCAAGGACAAGTCTTTCAGTCCTATTCTGGATTAGTTGCATAAGGTGGAGAGTAGAGGAAAGCAAATTGAGAAAGAGGCTGTTGCAGTTGTCCTGCCTAGAGAGAACCAAGACTCTGGAGACCATGTGCTTCTGGGGGAAAGTGAGCAAGGGAAGAATATCCCTGAGGAGGTGCAGCTGGAAGTGGGCCTTCTTGGCAAGGTCCAAGATGTGAGGAGAGAAGAAGTGGTTATTCTACTTTCACCTCTTCCAACCAAAGAAGCTCCCATAATAAAATCCAACCACCCTGTTGCACTCAAAAACCACAACTCCCAGAATGCTTGTTTTTCTGTGACCTCCCTGAAAACTCCCGGTCCTTCTTTTAACGTCCCTCTGATTGTTCTCTCCCAAAACCCCAGTATACCGCACTGACAACAGACTACCATTCCCATAATCCCCCCTGTTCCACTCACGATAAAAACTCTGATCATTTTTGTCCATTTCCCAAACCCTACGATTTTTCCCTCGTTTACCCAAACCCCTAGCACGAGGGCCATAATCTCATATAACACCTCTTCTCCATCCTACCCCATAGGATACTCGGAAACTCCACCGCCCTCCTTTTCCAACCCAAACCCTTGATTACACTATGACAGTCAATGGATTAATGCTAACACTGTTTACCTGACATGTCCCGACACAAGAGTCAGGCAATTAAACAAAATCACACACAGCTGATGGCCCTTCCTTTTCCCCACAGGGATAAAAGGTAGAGTATAAGAAGAGCAAGGCAGACCGCACGACGTGAGAGCTAAGTCAGCGCAGCAGTTCAAGAGAAGGAGCAAGACGACGCATACCGAGAGGTTAACAAGGAGCGAAGCAACCTTGCCCTTTTTGACCAAGGCCTGTGAAACCTCAGCAGAAGGAATTATAAGACCGCAAACAATAGCCAGTGTGTGTAGCAGCAGATGTCTACGTTACATGAGATCCTCCTCTGCTGATAACCAAGCCGGGGAGAGACGCGGGTCTCTGTGGTACCAACCTTGACGTGAAGGAGAAGAAAGGCAAGCAGTTAATCACAGCAAGTGAGTTGAGGGAAGAGCCGACACAAAACTGAACTGTGTTGAAAGAAAAGTAGCCAACAGCTAATTTGAACTTTGAAAGGTTTAAAGAACTATTGAGAAAAGAAGGGGAAAACCAGCAAGATAGAAGTTCAGCACCACATGGGACCCGGTGGAGGGATGCTAACGACAAGGGGCAAAGGCTGAAGTCGCTATGAACAGTGTGTTGACAGGAGTGAACCCGAAGGAGGGAGGCTGACGTTTGAAAGAGGTCCGAGCGCAAAGGAGGGAGATCCAGGGGTGGAAAGTCATCATCCCAAAGCTACATTTTGTGTAAGCCTGAAGAATTGGTTACCAAAACATTTTGAGTCGTGAGTGCAAGAAAAGCCATAGTGAACCCGAAGGAGGGAGGCTGATGTTTGAAAGGGGTCCGAGCCCAAAGGAGGGAGATCCAGGGTGGGAAAGTTACCACCCAAAGTTTATTGAAAAAGGAACTGTTTAGTTTATTTGTTGAATACAATTTGTGAAGGGTCTATACCCGGAAGAGGGAGACCCCTGGGGTGAAGCCATCACCCAAAGTATACGTGGAACTGAACTCTGTGTTTGTTTGTTGGATACATCAAGCCTCAAAGGTAAGAGACTTTTTATTGAAAAGAGACTTAACCATCGAAGAACCTGATAGCTGGTACCGAACTGTCGGCTCGTGCTGGGAAACCTTGGGTGTGTGCTGTGCTCGGGAGATCCACCTTGTCCCGTGTTCAAAGCGTGGGGAAGAGAGACCCCAGGCAATCACATCCTGACTTATTATTTGTGAACACTTCTTTCTTTATTAAAAACCATATCCCACACTCTTTCTGTAATTAGTTGAAAGGATTTGGCAATATGTTTTTAGTGTAGGCTTTTTATTTTGACACGAGGCCACAAGGACTGCCTTATTTTTCAACTGATGGTCGAAGTTTGCGCCCATCTTAAATTTAGATTTATGTTAGACATTTTAACACCCTGCATTATGTCTGTCTTTACTGTTGCCACCATGAGTTCCTTACAGGAGAGGTCAGCCCACTCTGAGAGGAAGAGTGTGGCCTGGCCAGGTGGCCTGTAGATGGTGGCCACAGTCAGGGAGAGGCAGGGAGAGATAGAAAGCCTGCAGACCAGGCTTCAAAGGAGGAGTAGGCCTGCATAGGAATGACAGAAGCAGGGACCCACTCGGGAAAGATCAGAGCTATTCCACCTCCGGGACGGTTGGTTCTAGGTTCAGAGAAAATCTTGTAGCCAAAAGGGAGGAGAGTGTCAAAAACCGTGACCGAACTGGTCGTGAACCATGTCTCGGTGAGAGCAAGGACATCCAGGTCAAGTTATTCGAGGAGGCGGCAGATGTCTAGGCAGGATAGCACAGAGGCAACGTGCTCGTCTTGGAAGCAAGACGACGCAGAGCAACACAGGTTTGATCGCAGAGTCCGCGCTTAGAAACCTCCTGGGTATTAAGCCCAGTATAAATAACCAATTGCAATTAAAATGTCAGAGGAGTGTATGACAGCAGAGCGAGAGTTGAGAGTAACGACGTGGAGCAGATTGCCACATTTGAAAGATTTCCGTGGAGGGGTACAGGCTTGAGGTATGCCCTGCGGAAGTGGTATAGGGGGCTGAGAGTGGGCAGAGGTGGACAAGTAGCCAGAGATGAGGAGGCGGGTGCTAGAGAGGCGGAGGAAGAAGGAGAGAGTGGAGTTGAAGATGACGACACCAAGGTTTTTTGCCTCACAGGAAAGGGAAGGAAGAGGGCCCAAGGAGGGCGACCAGAGTGAGAGAGAGAAACCAGGAGCAGGGGTTCCAATGAGAAGGATCTCAGTCTTACTGGCATTAAGGTAGAGATCGTTGGAGACGCACCAATCCTGAATCGCGGATAGACAGTCAGGAATGAGCAAGAGAGGATAGGAGGCTGAGGGGAGCCTGAAATAGAGCAGAGAGTCATCCACATAACACTGAAAGCCATATGAGAAGATAGAGATAATATGGGCCAAGTAGACATTGAAGAGCCAGGGTGAGAGGTAAAACCAGAGAGGTGCTGGTAGGAGTAGCAGGGCAAGGAAGGAAGTTGACAAGATGCAGGAGACGCCTATCGAAGAGGAAGAGATTGGACTGGGGTCCCTGGACCAAGATGGTGCCATTCCGATAGACATTAATGATGATCTTGGCGGAGTGGAAGGAGGCTAAGAGCACCTCCCACCGCGTGCCCCCATTTATGGGAGAGGAGGAGAAAGATGAGAGTACAGAGACCATATGATGTGTCCATAGGTCAGGAGAGGGAACGACAAAGAGGATATTGGTGAGTCTGTCTGGAGGAAGCAGAATGCCTGGGTTGGAGACCTAGATGTCCCTCTTGAACTTCTTCCTTCCCAACTTGGTGAGAGGGATAGGGGAGGAGCTAACATAGCAGTTAGAGAAGATGGGGGAGATATCAAGCACCATAAAGAGTGTGAGTAAGAAGTAGGAGGAGGGAGCATAAGGAGAGGTGGGATGCACAGCCCAACACAGGATGCCAGAGGGGGCCTGTGGGGGGAGGAGGGGACACGTGGTAGGGAACACACAGAAGGAGCAAACGGAACACTCAACAATACAGGGTACTCCCAGAAGGGAGAGTGGGGGAGCCTAATGGGACACACTTAACAGTACCTCTGTGCAAAACCCCATGCAGCTTTCCGGAGAGGAAAGTCCTAGGTTCTTAACACAGCGGCAATGTAAAACACCCAGATTCAACTTTCCTAAAGAGATGGAGAAAGGATTTATTTTTTAAACACAGCAGCAATGAAAAACACCCAGATTCAACTTTAGGGAGGGGAAAAGGCCTAGTTTTTTTTAAACAAAGCAGGAATGCAAAATGAGACTTTCCTGGGGAGATGTGAGGGAAGGCTAACAGTACAAGTTACGTGGATGTCTATGTGTGGTGCAGTAATGACATAGTAAAGATTAGAGGGGGCGTCGGTCAGATAGGTGGGTGTAGTGATTACTGCCCCCTGACCGTACCGGTCATTCGCAGCAGGTTGACGTCTGCTAGCTTCCAGCTTCTCCAGCAGATGCCATCAGGAGCTGTCCTTTGCCACGGGGGACTTCGCTGAGGGAGCTGCCACAGCAAGGGCTACCAGAGGAGGCCGAATGTAACGGCTGTGTGCCCAATCGGAGCACGGTGGGTGGGAGGGAGGAGGGGAGAGTGAACCAGGAAGCAGGGACACTGGGGAGAGGGAGCGGGAACACAAGCGCTGCAGCACCAACATTTATGACAAAGATATGGCCATTTGAGGGCCTAAAGTCAGCACATATTCACCCCAGCACCAGCAAGTCAGAAATGGTGCTTGGGGCAGAGGATTAGTAGACCCTCGAAGGAATGTCGGGCCAGTGCCCAATGGGAGCGCAGTGGTGGGAGGGAGGAGGGGAGAGAGAACCAAGAAGCAGGGACACTGGGGAGGGGGAGCGGGAACACAAGCGTTGTGGCCCCAACAGGTATTACAAAAATATGGCCATTGGAGTACCTGCAGTCTGCACATTACCCAGCATGAGCAAGTCAGAAATGTGCTGTGGCAGAGTATCCGTAGACCCTTGCGGGAATGTCAGGCCGGTGCCCAATGGGAGCGAAGTGGTGGAAGGGAGGAGGGGGGAGAGAGAACCAGGAAGCAGGGACACTGGGGAGGGGAAGCGGGAACACAAGCGCTGCAGCACCAACATTTATGACAAAGATATGGCCATTTGAGGGCCTAAAGTCAGCACATATTCACCCCAGCACCAGCAAGTCAGAAATGGTGCTTGGGGCAGAGGATTAGTAGACCCTCGAAGGAATGTCGGGCCAGTGCCCAATGGGAGCGCAGTGGTGGGAGGGAGGAGGGGAGAGTGAACCAGGAAGCAGGGACACTGGGGAGAGGGAGCGGGAACACAAGCGTTGTGGCCCCAACAGGTATTACAAAAATATGGCCATTGGAGTACCTGCAGTCTGCACATTACCCAGCATGAGCAAGTCAGAAATGTGCTGTGGCAGAGTATCCGTAGACCCTTGCGGGAATGTCAGGCCGGTGCCCAATGGGAGCGAAGTGGTGGAAGGGAGGAGGGGGGAGAGAGAACCAGGAAGCAGGGACACTGGGGAGGGGAAGCGGGAACACAAGCGCTGCAGCACCAACATTTATGACAAAGATATGGCCATTTGAGGGCCTAAAGTCAGCACATATTCACCCCAGCACCAGCAAGTCAGAAATGGTGCTTGGGGCAGAGGATTAGTAGACCCTCGAAGGAATGTCGGGCCAGTGCCCAATGGGAGCGCAGTGGTGGGAGGGAGGAGGGGAGAGAGAACCAAGAAGCAGGGACACTGGGGAGGGGGGGGTTCGGGCACACAAGCACTGCAGCGCCAACAGTTATTACAAAAATATGGCAACAGAATACAGCATTTCCAGAATCACTTTCACATATAATGTAAAATTTCAACCAATAATCTAGTTACTCTGAATATCATCCCTGTGCTCTCTCCAATACACTTAGCACCTCTCTAGTAGAGAGAAGATTTTACCGTAGTCGCAAGAATATATCTCGGAGGAAAGGAAACCGTACCAGGTATTTTGGAAGGATCTGTGGGATGTATTGACCCACTCCGCAAAGCGGCATCACCCTGCCAGTTATGGTGAAAGAAACAGCAACAATGGCGGCAAAAACCTTGTGCGCGCCAAAAACCTACAAAAACCGTGTGCTTCAGCACACAAAAAGAGGGATGCACAACCTGCCACCCATGGTGCATGTGCGGTGGAATAGAGCACACCCTGCAGAAAAGGTGCCAGTGGGGTCCATGACCAGCAGAGTGCAGAGAGAGAAGTAGCACTTTGCAAGTGAAACCCCAAAATGGGCCTACAAATGACATCTGCTTTGTTGCTCAAAACTCCAAAATGCCTATAACACAACACTTCTCAACATTCAAAATCTTGCCTGGTGCTAAAATTAATGTACGTAATGAAGTATTGAGAAACATGCAAAGTCCTAGTGTGAAAAGCAAAACATTCTTCAGGCAAGCTGGATTGTCTGAAAACTGACAGCCCATGCCAAAATCTGGGTGCAGTACCCTGGGCTACCTGAATGACAGCTGTCAGACGAGTTACTGATGAAACTTTAAAGTGAGCTAAAACTAAAAGACTTGTGGATTAGCAAACATAAAAAGGATTGTTGCCAAAAAGGAATACAGATTTTAGTTGTGTTTTTGATCCCACAGATTTTAAGGCTAAGAAAGTAATGTATTTATGTTTCATGCAACAAATTAGGTTTTTGCTAGATTGAAGAAGTTAATCAGTCTGGCTGAGCTGCAAGAAGTGGAAAAACAGGTTTTTCTCCCAGAAGGAGGGCCTTCCTCTCAGCAGAAACTCACTGGGCGATGCTAACTGCGGGTTAGAGCAGACTCTTGTCTACAGAAAGAGAAGGCACAATGACAGGCCTTTCAGCCCAGGAAGCGGGGGTGCGAAGGTGATCGTAAACTTGCCTGGAAGGAGCTTCGCCCAAGGAGGGGGATGCACTGGACTCCCAGGAGAGACTGTTACATATCGGCCCGTCCTGCAGTACCTCCCGTTTCTTGTGGCCACATACGGGGGCAAGCGCATTCCAGAACTTCATTGTGGCTTTGGTATCGGTTGCCATGGCATCTTGCCGTGCAGCAGAGAATGTCGCATCAGCTGAGACGTCCCGTGTGCAGAGAACGCGTAAGCAGGCTCCGCCCCCCTGCACCATAAAAGCCGAAGGGATCTCAGCGGCTTGTTGCTGCTAATTGTGGCGTTACGTTCCTTCGGTTTCATCCCGTTCCGGTGCTTATTCTTTTTTTCCTCTTGATTACTTGACTTCCTGGATCTTCGTTGTCTACTTTGATTGTCCTTGCCTGTTCCTTCAACCTGACTTTGAACTCTGTTGCCGACTCCGGATTGTCCTTGGATTGCATTTGCTTTTTCCTCCAGTCTGATCCGTGAACCCTGCTGCCGACCTCGGACTGTCCCTGGATTTCCACTGTGCTTTCGCCCTGTCTGGTGAGATTACTTGTTTCTTGCTGCTCTACGCAATTTGAACTATTTTCCTACGCGGAGTACCACGCTGCACATTACAAGACTGCTTCGCCAACTTGGTCTGTGTTTGTGCAATTAAGGTACAATTCATCCAATTCTCCTGTATTGTTCATACCTGAAAATCATCACTCTTTCTCATACGTGCGGATTTCCTGGAACTATATAATTTATTCTTGCCTTTTCTACCTTAACCAAGTGCATAGAAGTGACGCTTTCCAGTGTATGCACCAACCCGTCACTAGTGCGACCCTCATGCCGCCTGGGTATATTCTTCCTTACGAACCTTCCCATTTGTTGTTTTGTACCTGCCGTTTTCCTTTCAACTGGTACCCATTTTCCCTAGGAATCCCACTTATCAGGTCTGCTGCGTGTTGTATCAGTCATAGTGAGTTTGTGGTTATCACTTTTACATACTCATAGTCTTGGGATTTCTTGTAGGTTCATCAATTAAGGTCCAACACAACACCACCTCAACCATTGTCTAGGTACTTAGAGAAATATCTGATTGTCTAAATAATTCCATATTGCCTGATTGCTTCTAATCATACTGTGTTTTCTTTGCAGCATTGGTTATTGGCAGTGTTTGTTCTCCCGCTCTTTAAGGCGATAGACATCTCTGCTGGTATTTACTCAAACGGCAGAGAGGTACATCGTAGAAAAGAGCCCCTCTTAGAGGAAGCCTGAATCCCAGAATTCAGGGGAGCTGGAATTCTGGAGGCCAAACCCGAACCTGTTAAATCCTACCTCCCTCCCCAAGGTCGTCTTACCTAAGCTCCAATCAGCATACGGCGCGGTAACAGAGACAAAGGGGTTCAGCCAAGCAACCATCTGCTGTTAAGAATGAACAATTTTTAAAAGACTCATAACTTGTTATTCAAAGTGGTGAAACATATAAAAAGGACAGAGTTGTTAATTTAATTTTTGGCTGCACGCGTGAAGAGGCGGTAGAACTGTGTGACATGTTCTGGACAGGAATGGCAATATGTGGTTTTATGCGAAATGTTTTAATGTTAGAATTGTGAAAATGCACACGCACATCCCTATGTTAAACACACACATTTGTGGAAATTTGCATAAAATTTGGAAATTGTGTTCATAGCAAAAAGGACAAAATTCTGTACAAAGTTGAAACAAGATCCCACAGCTACAGGATGTTGAGCATAAAATATGGCATCTTTGTGTGTGATTTGTATAAGTGACCAATGTAGAAATGTACATTTTGTATCAAATACGATTTTGAGGCCAGTTGCTAAAGGGAGGTCTCTGAGGACTGTAAAGCAAACCATAAAATGTGACATCATCCGACCTTGATCCAATCACACAAATTGCATTGCTCTTCTTTTACTTTTGGGGCCATATACAGTTCACTAAGTGCCTGGTGTAATGGACCCTGGTCCTGCCATATGTCTAAGTCTGTGGCAGTGACTTGTTGTTTGATTTCCTGCAGCCAGACTTTCTCATCCTGCTCAACCCATTCACCCCTGACAAAACAATGTGCGCAGTAGGTGTTCCCTTGCAATATTGATTTCCACTGGGGTCGCCATTCCGGAAATATTAATTTCCTTCTGGCTTATTTCAGGGTAAATTTACTTTTTTTCAAACAGGCCCGATTTCTAGAATATTTATTTTAGGGGCACTTATACAGTGTAGCACAGTACTCACACCACACAAAGTATTATTACTCTGCAGGTTAGACTTCTGTGTTAGACTGTCCTGGTTGGCAGTCAATCAAATCCCAGATGAGCCCCCAGATTTGTTAAGGATTTCAATCAGGCGATACACTCTGTTCCTTGCCTAGTGTACAGCGCAATGGAAAAACTTATTTGATATATGGATTCAATTATTTGAAAGATGTAACACTCGTATCACACCCCTTATTTAAGAATACCCCGGGTCACGCTGCACCAGAAATCAGGCTGGTTTGTAAAAGGGATTATTTATTTAGTTAAGATCAAAATCACCATATATATTTTAATAGGAAAACAACAATCACCAATGGGGTGACAGAACACAGAATATCTTTAGTACACTCTGAATAGGTAATAAGCAAAACAAATGCAGCACAGAAAATAATACTTTTGTGTTGGTTCAGATCAGATAGCGCTGTGGTTAGCAGTTCCCCCTGCAACACTTCTCAACCCCCCCAATAGGCAATGTAAAGAGATAAGAGGAGAGAGCAGGTATTCAGGAATGTACAGGTCAAACAGTGTCTCACTTCCACCTCCTTCTCCCCCCTTACACAGAAAGAGAAAAACGAAGTGGGCTTGTCAACTGTGAGAATTACTTTTAAAATCTTTAGAATAGGCTGGGCAAAAACACCAAATACGGTCTAAAATAATTAAATTGCTCTAAATTCTTATGGGAGCCGCTTGGAATAGTTGCACACAAAAACAAGCAATGATTTAATGCAAAGAAAATATTTGAAATCTTAAAATCCAAGTTGGAAGCAGTTTGACCCTATTTCACACGTGTAAATTTCTCGAAAGGAAAATTCGCGGCAAACTTTTCAGTGCGCGATATTTGCGATAATGGGAGAATCGCACTGTGTTTGGGTTCTATGGATAGGTACAGATGTTAGCTACACGTAGGAGTTGAAATTTTGTTCCTATCACAAAAACTGAGGGAGTTGCAGAGGTTTTAGTGAAGGTTGTTTTTGTAAAATAGGCGCGAGAATTGAAAACAGAAATGCTCTTTTAAAAATGACAAATGGGTTTGCTTACACTATATTAAAGAGTACCAAAAAGTAAAATGCCACACAGGAAGGTCATTTACGGCCGATCATAACAGTTCAGGTGTGATACTCTGCTTTCTGTTTGGTTTGGGAATTGCTTTCTTAATCAATCAATAGGAAGTTAGAGTTTAGGAACACGTGTGAGAGAAGAATCCGTGCAAATATAGTTCTAACAATACTGGTTCTAAATGAAAGATATGATGGGTATAAGCTAGGGACAAGACTATGCAAAGTACATACGCTATATGACACAGTTCTTCCTATTTATACTCACTGGATACGTTTTTAAATGGGACCATCAGGATTCTGGACCTATCAGGGACTGACAGCTGGGCACATCGGACTGGGCAGAATCAGCAAGGGGCTCTGGTCACAGCACGGCACAGGACTGGACGGGATCTGCCCTTCTTGGTTCTGAGGATCTTTCAATTCAGCAGGGAAGCAGTAACAGCACAGCCTGGCTGTATTATGCTGCTTCCCCTAGGCTTTTGGGGTTCTGTACTAGACTTTGAGGCCTAGCTGAGAATGCTTTTGTTTTCCTAGAAATTTTGATCATACAACTGCTAAGCAGAGGATGTTTGGAGCGGGGGGGGTTCCAGATCCCTTACCCATTGCTGCACTGACTCTACGGCGGGTAAGGTCTGGTCTTTTGGGAGTTTTCTGAATAGTGCTTCGCTGATGAAGCTTTCTTCTCTATTCAAGTCAACTCGGGCGAGGACAGACTCCTTCCCGTCATTTTAACGGAATCGGGAGGAAGCGCTGTTCACCCTTTTTCAGAATGCCAGCTAAGATCTGTGCTGATTTGAGGTCAATTTTGGCTATGGACTTGGGATTTTCGAATTGTACATCAGTGTAGAATTTCAATGAATCTCCCTCCAGGGGGGAATGCCACTTGAGACTGAAAGGGAAGCTGATTTGCAGAAATGGAGAAGAGTTCACCTCCCTGTTGGTTGGTCCCATAGCTATGACGGTGACGTGGGGTGTATCATTGTTCTGAAAGTTTAACCTAACTAGGTCGGGTTTTTGCTCAACCATGTGACATTTGCCATTTAAACTCAAATGGTTGACGGTTTGCTTTAATTTAATTGGCCTGTGGGCCTGGGTCCAGAGGACCTTGTTAACACAATCTATGAGGGGAGACAGCCTGCGGAGGATGTCATTCCCTAACGGACAGGGGGTTCCCTCTGGCGCCACAACCAAGACCGGGTGCTTCATTTTGTGTCGCCCAATTTTAATTTCCAGCTCTGCCGACCCTTCAACAGGAATTTCCTTCCCGTCAAAGTTCTGGAGCTGTCCAGGAAGAGGGGTGAGAGGAATTTGGTATTTCTCCCCCCTTCCTGAATTTAGCTACTCAAAGACCCTTTTGGATAGCCAGGTGGCCTGGGATCCAGTGTCCACCAGTGCTGGAATTGTACATTATTGCCCTTGCACCTGTATGGAGGCGTAGAATCTACCTTCCTTCTCCTTCTAGGGGCACAGGTAATGGGTGCTCTGGGCAAGCTTGATGGTCAATTTGCTTCTTTCTGACTCTGACACCGGGATAGTTTGGTCAAGAGACGGTGTCAGAGTTGCAGAATCCTGCACAGAATTTTGACACACCGCTATTTGGGGAGTCTTGGGTTCCTCTTGTTCTGTTTTGGGGCTGCCCCCCCCTTTCTGGAGGCAGTCAACAGAAGTGGTTGGGGAGGTTTGGGGTTCCTCTTGGGCTGGTTCTGGGTTGCTCTCCTTTCTAGGAGGCGGTCCCCAGAATGGAGTTGGATGGTTTGGGTATCTGAGCACACAGTTTCATGCTCAGTGATTTGAGGAGTCTCAGGCTCCTCCCTTTCTGATCCAGGGCTGCCCCCCTTGTTGGAGGCAGTCCTAGAAGGGTTTTGGGGAGTCAGGGATTCTTCTTCCTTTGATTCTGGGCCGCCCCCCCTTTTGGAGGCAGTTCCCAGAATAGGTTTGGGCCTGATCCTGTGTGGGATCTTGGATCTGCAAAGAAAACAGGATAATTGAACATGGCAGGAGTTTTGGGCTCCCCTGGTTCTGATTCTGGGCTGCCCCGCCAACCCTTTTTGGAGACAGTCACCAGAATTGATTTGAACAAGGGGATTTTCTTGCTGGTCATTCTGGGGTTTGATGATGGGCGGTTTTAACTCGGTCCCCACATCTACCCAGTCCTGATCAGGATCTCTTGGGACCCATTTCTCTTTGCGATGAGTTCCCCCATCTCTGAAGGAGAAGATCCTTTTCCCAGAATCCTCTGAGGACCCCTCTCCTTCAAATTGGAAGATTTGCACCTCCTCCACCAAATAGGCCTTTTTAGGCTCTTTATTTCTCCTACCCGCCCTCTGTTCCTTAGGTTGCAGATTTTTGGGGGCAGGAGATTTTGGTTCCGGTTCTTGGGTTTCCAGGGGCTTTTCACAAGTGGGGAAGGAAGCTTCCTCTAAGGCTTTACACACCCCTTCCCACTGTGCCTCCTCCCTGGGAACCGGTGGGTTGTCGGGGTTCTTCCCCGTCATTGTTCTGGAGCACCAGACCCTTTATTTGAGGAGTTCTGAGCCGCCATGCTCATCTGAGGGTTCGGGTGAGCCCTCAGCATGCGACCCAGATGCTGTGCCATGTTCTGGACCTGGTGCTCCGTTTGGGGCACCTGCTCTGGCTGGTACGGGGTCCTCTGGCCTACCCTGGGCTGACCCCGGGAAGGGTAGCTATCCCTTCTTGCATAATACCCCTGGTTAGGATAGTTTGGGTACCCCTCCACCCTTGTCTTCCCTTCTCCCAGATTGGGCTGTCTGGGCTCAGGAAAGTGGGGAAAGAAAGAAGGGTTGTTTTGGGGGTTGAAGTTTGGCGGGTACCGGGGAAAGACATTTGGCCCGGCATTTGAGGGATTACTGCCCTCCTGGGGAAAGTGAGGAGGTAAGTTTTGTGGGTTAGGAGCTGTCTGGTTGGATCCCTCTCCCCCTTGGGCTGGAGGAGTCCACATATAGCAGAGGATGGGCCTGTTGCCCTTTTAGCGTGGGCTGATGTAGTCAGGGGAGTTAGGGGTCCCATTTGTGGGGTTACCTCCCTGACTCCCTGTTTGGGATTGGCCCAAGGACATTCTGGGTCTGGGGTTGGTAGGATTCTGCGTGGGAAGGTTTTTAGGCCACCCCATCTCCAGATCTAAAATGGGGGCAACCTTCACCTCCGCCACCTTAGCGGAAGCAGGGGTGTTGGTTGGTTTTGGCCTTTTGCTAGTATTTTTACTCTGTAATGGCTTCTGCACTTCGAATATGCGAGTTGCTTGTTCAATGACCCAGTCTAGTGATCTTTTCTCGTGAAAGTCCCTCACTAGTTGGGTCATAATGTATTTAGGGAGCGCATGGAAGAAGGTGTTGACAAATTCCCTGCTGTCAGTGCGCACCCTCCTGGTGGTCTGCGGAAAGGCACGTTTCAATTCTTGGACAAATTCTTGTGGGACCTGGTCTTCCTCACATTGTAGGTTGTAGGCTGCCTTGCGGGCCTCTTGAGGGTTTCTATGAATAGAAAAATGTTTCAGGATGCCCGCCCTATAGGCGGACCATCTTTAATGGTTCTGATCCTCCAGCCTCACAAAGAAGCTGGAGTACTCGGGTGAAAATGTCCACTTTACATACTGAATACAGCTTTGGCTGCCCTTCAGGTGGAAAGTCTCCATTTGCTCAAACAATTCAAGGTGCTCCCAAACTGAATAATTGCCATTTTTGTGGTAGGGCGTGATGACACTCCTAATAGCTTTTATCTGCTTCGGGGGATCCTTGAGTAAAGTTCTCTTAACTTTGTTGGCCTTTTTAGTTCTGGTCACCCTGGTCCACTCATCCTCTGACTCAGAGGGAGGCACTGCTACCAGAGGTGGCTGTCTGATCTTCTACACTCTCCCGGATTCTGCGAGCTTGGGAATGGCTGGCAGAATGTGGGGGCCTAGTCTCTTGGGACCTGTGGCGCTCAGAAGAGTCTTCTGACTCTCCCTTGTTCCCAGGATTGGCCGAGTACCCCCCCCCCCCACTGTCCTAGCTGGGGAGAGGTTTTTAGGATGCTCTTAGTGGGCCTAGTCTCATGGAATTCCCCACCAAATTTCACTGACTGATCTCTAGGTATGTGATATTTCTGAGGATCCAGTTCTCTGATTCTTCCCTCACTGGAGTCTCCCTGATCAGAGGAAATGGCCCTAGCACTTGGGAACCTGTACATAGATGCCCACCCATCCATTTCTGGGAGGCTGACCTGTCAGTCCCATATTTCCCATTGTGTTGAAAAGTCTGCCATCCCCGTGGCCCTTGGTTCATATGAGCCAGTGGACATGGGGGTGGCAGAGTCCATGGGATTGAAGGGATTAAAGTCCCTGATATCAGGGTTCCTGAGATCATGCTCAGGGTTCCTGAGATCATGCTCGGGGTTTTCCCTCTCCCATTTTACCCCATCTCTTTCAGCCCCTACTCCCTGATGACATGCCAGAATCTGACCCTTTTATTCCTCTATTAAGGCCTTACTGGTCTCTGTGAGTTGTTCCTGCATGGCTATCTGTCTATGGAGCCTGTCATTATTTCACAGAGAGCCTTATTGTCTCTCTGTGCTTCCTGCCTTAATTGGGAGTATTGGGCCAATTTTTGCTGCAGGAGATACACCTCCTGAGTTTGGTCCTTACTGGTCTGAATATTCTTTGCCAGAGCACCTTCCACCCTCCTGGTATGCTCTAACAGCTGTTCATAGTCCATTTTGAGTCCACCCAGTCTCTGAAGGGCCAGGTGATTTTCTTCTAACTTGGTTTTTAAATGGCTGACTTCCTGGCCTAAGGCGTCCCTTTCCTGCATTAGAGTGCCCCTCTGCTCAGCCAGGTCATCCCTTTGTTTTCTAATGGCATATCATTTCTGGCACTCCTCATCAAAATCTGTTTGAGTGTGGAGATCCTTCACTATTAATTTATTATTTTCCTCCTTTAGTTCATTAATCTGACTTTCTAGGGCAATTATCTGCCCTGCGCAGGCTCTATTATAATTTAATTGCTGTTCCAGCTTATGTTGGCTCTGTTGTAGAGAATCCAACCTTTCTTGACACTCTTTTTGCAGTGACAGTAATTTGGTATCTAGCTCTGCCTTCTCGTGCTGCAGGAGATCCAGATCTTCCTTTACTTTTGTCAGCTACTGTCTGGCTTCTCTCTCTAATTTCATGGCTCTTTTGTAGCCTTTGCTCTGCAGAGTCCAGATCAGTTTGGGTTTCCTCTAGGGATTGTACTTGCCTCTTTGCCCGATCTAGGCTTTTGGCATATTATTCCTGTATTACTCCAATGTGGAGGTACAGGTAAGCTGCTATTTTGGCAATTTTACATTGCTCTTCTTTTACCTTTGGGGCCATATACAGTTCACTAAGTGCCTGGTGTAATGGACCCTGGTCCTGTCATGTATCTAATTCTATGGCAGTAACTTGTTTGATTTCCTGCAGCCAGACTTTCTCATCCTGCTCTACCCATTCAACCCTGACAAACAATTTGCGCAGTAGGTGTTCCCTTGCAATATTGATTTCCACTGGTTTGCCATTCCGGAAATATTAATTTCCTTCTGGCTTATTTCAGGGTAAATTTACTTTTTCAAACAGGCCTGATTTCTAGAGTATTTATTTTAGGGGCGCTTATACAGTGTAGCAAAGTACTCACAACACACAAAGTATTATTACTCTGCAGGTTAGACTGCTGTGTTAGACTGTCCCGGGTGGCAGTCAATCAAATCCCGGACGAGCCCCCAGATTTGTTAAGGATTTCAATCGGGTGATACACTCTGCTCCCGGCCTAGTGTACATCGCAATGGAAAAACGGATTCAATTATTTGAAAGATGTCCCACTCGTATCACACCCCTTATTTAAGCATAACCCAGGTCACGCTGGAACAGAAATCAGCTGGTTTGTAAAAGGGATTATTTATTTACTTAGTTAATATCAAAATCGCCATATATTTTAATAGGAAAACAACAATCACCAATGGGGTGACAGAGCACAGACTAATATCTTTAGTACACTCGGAATAGGTAATAAGAAAAACAAATGCAGCACAGAAAATATATGTTGGTTCAGATCAGATAGCGCTGTGGTTAGCAGTTCCCCCTGCAACACTTCTCAACCCCCCAATAGGCAATGTAAAGAGATAAGAGGAGAGAGCAGGTATTCAGGAATATACAGGTCAAACAGTGTCTCACTTCCCCCTTGCCCTCTTACACAGAAAGAGAAAAACGAAGTGGGCTTGTTAACTGTCAGAATGACTTTTAACACCTTTTGAATAGACTGGGCAAAAACAGCAAATATGGTCTAAAATACTTAAATTGCTCTAAATTCTTATGGAAGCCGCTTGGAATAGTTGCACACAAACACAAGCAATGATTTAATGCAAAGAAAACATTTGAATTCCTAAAATCCAAGTTTGAAGCAGTTTGAATCTATTTTACACGTGTACAAATTTCTCAAAAGGAAAGTTTGCGGCAAACTTTTCAGTGCACGATATTCGCGATAACTGGAGAATCGCACTGAGTTGAAAAGTTTGGGTTCTATGGATAGGTACAGATGTTAGCTACAAGTAGGAGTTGAAATTTTGTTCCTATCACAAAAACTGAGGGAGTTAAAGAGGTTTTAGTGAAGGTCGCTTTTGTAAAATAGGCACGAGAATTGAAAACAAATGCTCTTTTAAAAATGACAAATGGGTTTGCTTACACTATATAACAGACTACTAAAAAGTTAAATACCACACAGGAAGGTCATTTATGGGCGATCATAACAGTTCAGGTGTGATACTCTGCTTTCTGTTTGGTTTGGGAATTACTTTCTTAATCAATCAACGGGAAGTTAGAGTATAGGTACACGTGTGAGAGAAGAATCCGTGCAAAGATAGCTCTAAAAATACTGGTTCTAAATGAAAGATAGGATGGGTATAAGCTAGGGTCAAAGCTATGCAAAGTACATAGGCTATATGACACATTTCTTCCTATTTATACTCACTGGATATGTTTTTAAATGGGATCGTCAGGATTCTGGACCTATCAGGGACTGACAGCTGGGCAGAATCAGCAAGGTGCTCTGGTCACAGCACGGCACAGGACTGGACGGGATCTGCCCTTCTTGGTTCTGAGGATCTTTCAATTCAGCAGGCAAGCAGTAACCGCACAGCCCGGCTGTATTATGTTGCATGGTTCAGCTATGCAATTGGCCTTCGCTTTGCCAAGTTTCTGGAGTCTGGAGCCAGGAAGATGTAGATTTCAGCAGCAGGGTGCTCCGCCAGCATCAGGAGGGTGAGTGGATCTGTCTGTCTCTTATGTCTGGTGAGCTGTCTCTATTTATGCTATGAAATGATATCATACAGGGGGTGTGTGGGCCGGCTTATCTAAGCTTGCCCCTTTGTGCTGGGATAGGCTCAATACTTCATCTCTGCCTTGCAATTTGAGTGATTGGTTTAAGGCTGGGTGATGTCAGTTTTATGATTTTCTTTTACAATCCTCAGAGACCTCCCTTTAGCCACTGGTCTCAAAATCGGATTTTACCTTAAACACACATTTCTGCATTAGTGACTTTTATAGCAAATTACACACAAAGATGCCATATTTTAAATAGCAGCTATTCCTCAAAATCCCGTAGCTGTGGGATCTTGTCTTTGCTTTCCAGAGAATTATGCCCTTTTCACTATGAAAACACTTCATGATTTTTCAACAACTTTCCACAAATATGCGTGTTTTGCGTGTACATTTTCCCAATTCTAACAGTCATGCATTTTGCGTGAAATCACATTTCTTGCCATTCTTTTCCAGAACCTGTCACACAGTGTTGCCGCCTCTTAAAATGTGCAGCCAGAAATTAAATGCACAACTCTGTCATTTTTATATTTTCACCATTTTGACTAGTAAGTTTTATAAGTCTTTTAAAAAGTGTTCTTTGTTAATGTTCAGCCACAGATGGTTGCTTGGGTCCACCTCTTTTTGTCTCCCTACAGTTCAGGAGCAGTCTCCTCCTTGTTTGTTCCTTGCAGAGGCCATTTACGACCCAATTCACACTTTGTTTCCTGCTGCAGCTTGTCATTGTTCCTTTTCCCTCTGTAGACCAAATTCTGTCCCAATCTAGCAAGTAACACTTCCCCGTGAGTTCCTGCTGAGGGAAGGCCTTCCTTCTGTGAAACAAACATGCTATTCCAGTTTGGCAGCTTCAGCCAGGTTTAATTTAATTGTTAAATTATTTTGGCTTTTCCTCAGCACAAAATACACTTGTTGTATCAAATAACCAATAGCATTCTCATTCACGATTTTAAACCTGTCGGATCAACAACAACTATAATATGGGTTACTATCAGTAACAGTCCTCTTATATTGCAACATATGACTTTCAAGTTAAAGTTTAATCAGGAAGGCCCCTGACAGCTGTCATCACAGTAGCGCTATGCTGCACAGAGATTTTTTTACAGATCCACAGACGGGCCGCTTTTGCTGTGGATATCTCTTTATGCTCTTAGCCTTTCAGGACCTTGTAAGTTCACTGTGATTCTTTAAACTAAGTGAATTTTAGCACCCAGTGAGAATTTTGAATATTTGAAAGGTGTTCTGTACCAGCACTCTGAAGTTTAAGCAGCAAAGAAAAGGTGATTTTAAAACAGTATTGGAGTTTCATTTAGCAAAGTACTGCTTTTTCCTTCGGCACTCCACTTTCAATTGTTGTGGAGTCCCGTGACACATTTCAGTAGTGAGAGCTCTGTTCCACCACTGACAACATGCGTGGCAGATTGGGCAGCCATCTTTTTGTGTGTTAAAAAGCGCGATTTCCAGGGATTTTGGCGCGCACATGGGTTTTGCAGTCATTTTGCTGTTTCTGGCCCCACCATAACAGAGTGATGCAGCATAGCAGAGCAAAAGTGTGGGTCAATACATCCCACAGAGCGGAGATGAATTTTTGATCCTATCCCAGCTCACAGGAGCAAGCTTAGCCCATACACCCACTTTGTGATGTCATTTTAAAGGATAAATAGAGACATTTGGCAAAACATAGGGACTGACAGATCCACTCACTTTGCTGATTCCGGCAAAGTACTCTGATCCAGCATTCTACATCCAGCTTTAATATTCTTCCAGATCCGGAGGCAAAATCTCCTGCCAGCAAAAGAGAACTATTTTTTTTTAAAAATTTTATTTACTTGTATATAATCAAAGAGAAAGATTTTTACAAGGATGCGACCTAAGAAATAAGGGGGCATCTTGAGATTTGGGGTCTAAATCTCAGCGTGTCGAGTGCAGTAGTGGTCTCAAAGGTTTTCTGTGACACGGTCATCAGATGCTGGGAGCCTTGCCACTGGAAGTGAGTGGCCAGGGGAGCGCCTAGGTTGCAGCGTTGATTTTGATGAAGGCAGCTTCCATTATTTTGGCCGTCGCAGCAGCCCAGCGGGATTTTTCACCAGATATCAAACGAGAACTATTGATTTCCAGCAAGGCCCAAATCCTCAAATTTATTCTCTCTACCCTGTGAAGTGCTGTGTGGTGTGAGAAGGCCTTTTGAACCAGTATCCTGAAATTCTCTGGTTTGCCACCATTAGGCTTGCCTGAGGAACTGTCTTTCCTAGACCAGACCCAATCCAATGACCAGAGCTGACGGCCCAATGTAATAAATGATCCTGTGAGTATTAATAGAAAGAACTGTGGGCCATAGTATATTTGCATTGTCTTCTCCATCCTATCTTTCATTCAGAAGCAGTATTGTTAGAACTATCTTTGCGCTGACCCTTTTCTCATCTGAAGAAGTAGAGTTTCCACAGTAGGCGGGTTACACTGATCACGTGACTGTAAGATCCCTCTGTGGTATTCGCTTTTTCATAGTCATCCTCTAGTGTAAGCAAACCCATTTGTAATTTTCAAAGTGCATTTCTGTTTTCCATTCTCGTGCCTATTTTACAAAAACCACCTTTACTAAAACCTCTATAACTCCCTCAGATTTTGTGATAGAAACGAAATTTCAACTCCTACCTGTACCTGACATCTGTAGCTATCCAAAACCGCAAAACAGGGCGAGTCTCCCGTTATCGCGAATATCACGCAAGGAAAAGTTTGCCACGCATTACAATTCTGAGAATTTTTTTACACGTGTAAAATAGCTTCAATTTGTTTCTGACTTGGACTTTAAGATTTCAAATGTTTTCTTTGGACTAAATCATTGCTTGTGATTATGTGCAACTGTTCAAAGCGGCTCCCATAGGAATTTACAACAATTAAAGTATTTTTGACCATATTTGGTGTTTTTGCTCAGTCAGTTCTAAAGACACTGTTAAAGCCATTCTGACAGCTGAAAAGTCAATTCGGTTTTCTCTTGTGTTTAATGGGAGAAGGCGGGACTGATATTCTGTTTGGTTTGTGCTATTCCTGAATACCTGCTATCTCCTCCCATCTCTTTACATTGCCTATTGGGGGGGGGGGGTTGAGGGGTGTTGCAGGGGGAACCTGTAACCATAGTACTATCTGATCTGAACCAACACAAAAGTATTATTTTCTGTGCTGCATTTTTTTGCTCATTACTTATTCCTAGTGTATTAAAGATTTTTATTCAGTGTTCTGTCACCCCATTGGTGATTGTTGTTGATCTATTAAAACATATTGTGATTACATTTTAAATGCATAAATAAATGTTTACCTTTGCAAACTAGCCTGATTCCTGGTTCAGTGTGACCGGGGGTGGGGTTCCAGGAGAAGGGTGCGATATGAGTGGTATATCGTTCAGAATATTGAACTTGTAGACAAAAATAAATAACGGTTCCAATTGTGCACTACATGCCGGGGTTGACTTGGGTGTGTGCCAGATTGAAATCACTTACAGCTTGGGGGCTCATCGCTGGATCCTGAATTAGACATGCCACTCATGACAGTCTAACACAGCATACTAGCTGACGGGGTACATACACCTTGTTGGGTTACCATACTGTGCTACACTGTATAAGCACCCCTCAAAAGAAATACTCAAAGGAGTTGGGCCGGTTTGCAAAAGTAAAGTAACCCTGAGATAAGCCAGAAGGAAATGTAATATTTCCGGAATGGCGACCCCAGTGGAAATCAATATTGCAAGGGAACACCTACTGCACACATTGTTTGTCAGGGGTGAATGGCTAGAACAGGACGAACAGGTATGGCTGCAGGGAAAAAAACAAGAAGTCATTGAAATCAACCTTAATATCTGGAAGGACAAGGGGCCATTACATCAAGCACTTAGCAAATTGTATATGACCCCTAAAATAAAAGAGGAGCCATGCAAAAATGCCAAAATAGCGGCCTACCTGTACCTCCACATAGGAGTCATAAAGGAAAAGTACGCAGACCATGTAGACTTCACAAAGAGGCAAGGGGAAGCCCTGCAGAAAATCCAGAGCAATCTGGACTCTGCAGAGCAAAGGCCCCAAGATAGCAAAGAATCTGAAACAGGGGCTAGGCAATATGCCACCAAGCTCCAAGAAGATCTGGCTCTCTTACTGCAAAAGAATGCAGAGCAAGATGCCCAGGTACAGACACTGTGAAAAGAGTGTCAGAAAAGGTTGGACACTTTAAAACAGAGTCAACAAAAGCTGGTGCAACAATTAACTTTTAACAGAGTCTGTGCAGAACAGCTCAATGTCTTACAAGACCAGATAATCAATTTATTATTTTCCTCTTTTAATTTGTCTATCAAATACCTAGAATCCCAAACAGAGTTTGATGAGGAGCGCCAGAAAGCTGGTGCCCTTAAAAAACAGAGGGTCGACCTGGCTGAACAGAGGGGCACTCTAAGTCAGGAAAGGGACGCCTTAGGCCAGGAAGTCAGCCATTTAGAAACAAAGTTAGAAGAAAATCTCCTGGCCCTTCAGGAACTTGGTGAAATCAAAATGGATTACAAAAAGCTACTAGAGCACACCGGGTGGGTGGAGGATGCCTTGGAAAAGAATAATCAAACCAGTAAGGACCAAACTCAGGAGGTGAGTCTCCTGCAGCAAAAATTGGCTCAATACTCCCAATTCAGGCAGGAAGCACAGAGAGACAATGAGGCTCTCTGTAAAAAGAATGACAGGCTCCACCAACAGATAGCCATGCAAGAACAACTCATAGAGACCAGTAAGGCCTTAATAGAGGAGCAAAAAGGTCAGATATTGGCATGTCATCAGGAAATAGGGGCTGAAAAAGATGTGGAAAATGGGAGAGAGAAACCCCTGAGCATAACCTCAGGACCCCTGGCATCAGAGACTTTAATCCCTTCCGTTCCATGGACTCTGCCACCCCCATGTCCACTGGCTCATATGAACCAAGGGCCACAGGGATGGCAGACTTCAACAGAATGGGAAATATGGGACTGACATTTCAGCGCCTCCCAGAAATGGATGAGCAGGCATCTATGTACAGGCTCCCAAATGCTAGGGCCAGCTTCTCTGATCAGGGAGACTCCAGTGAGGGGAGAATCAGAGAACTGGAGCCTCAGAAATATCACCTACCAAGAGATCAGTCAGTCAAATTTGGTGGGGCACTTCATGAAAATAGTCCCACTGAGAGCATTTGAAAAACATCTTCCCAGCTAGGACAGTGGGGGGGGGGTACTCAGCCAATCCTGGGAGCAAAGGAGAGTCAGAAGACTCTTCTGAGCGCCACAGGTTTCAAGAGAATAGGCCCCCACATTCTGCCAGCCATTCCCAAGCCCGCAGAATCAGGGAGAGCCTAGAGGATCAGACAGCCACATCTGGTAGCAGTGCCTCTGAGTCAGAGGATGAGTGGACCAGGCTGACCGGAACTAAAAAGGCCAACAAAATTAAGAGAGCCCTATTGAAAGATCCCCTGAAGTAAATCAAGGCTATTAGGAGCGTCATCATGCCCTACCATAAAAATGCCAAATATTCAGTTTGGGAGCATCTCGAATTGTTTGAGCAAATGATGGAGACTTTCCACCTGAAGGACAGCCAAAGTTGTATTCAGTATGTCAAGTGGACATTTTCACCTGAATACTCCAGCTTCTTTGCGGGGCTGGAGGATCAGAACCATTCAAGATGGTCCACCTATAGGGTGGCCATCTTAAAGCATTTTTCAATCCATAGAAACCCTCAAGAGTCCCGCAAGGCAGCCTACAACCTGCAATGTGGGGAAGACAAGGCCTCACAAGAATTTGTCCAGGAGCTGAAACGTGCCTTTGCACAGACCACTAGGAGGGTGCGCACTGGCAGTAGGGAATTTATCAATACCTTCTTTCATGCCCTCCCTAAATACATTATGACCCAGCTGGTGAGGGACTTTCAAGAGAAAAGATCTCTAGACTGGGTCATTGAACAAGCCACACACATTTACGAAGTACAGAAACCAGTAGAAAGTAAAAGTGCTAATAAAAACCCAAAACCAACCAACACCCCTGCTGCTGCTAAGGTGGCGGAGGTGAAGGTTGCCCCCATTTTAGGTTTGGAGATGGGGGACTAAAAACATTCCTGCGCAAAATCCTACCAAATAAAGACCCAGAAGGCCCTCAAGCCAATCCCAAATGGGGAGTCAGGGAGGCAACCCCACAAATGGGACCCCTAACTCCCCTGACTACATCAGCTCCCGTTACAAGGGCAACAGACCCATCCTGGGCTATGTGTGGACTCCTCCAGCCCAAGGGTGGGGGGGATCCAACCAGGCAGCTGCCAACCCAGGAAACTTCCCTCCTCACTTTCCCCAGGAGGGCAGTAATCCCCCAAATGCTTGGTTGAATTTCCTTCCCCGGTACCCGCCAAACATCAACCCCAAAAAACAACCCTTCTTTCTTTCCCCACTTTCCTGCACACAATCCGGGAGAGGGGAGGCCAAGGGTGGAGGGGTACCAAAACTATCCCTACCAGGGGTATTATGGGAGAAGGGACAGTTACCCTTCCTCTGATCAACCAAGGGGAGACCAGAGAACCCTGTACCAGCCAGAGCGGGTGTCCCAACTGGAGCACCAGCTCCAGAACTTGGCACAGGATCTGGGTTGCATGTTGAGGGCGCAGCAAAACCCTCCAATGAACATGGCGACTCAGAACTCCTCAAATCAAGGGTCTGGTGCTCCAGAGCAATGACGGGGAGGGAACCCTGACAACCCACCGGTTCCCAGGGAGGAGGCACAGCGGCAAGGGGGGTATAAAGCCTTAGAGGAAGCTTCCTTCCCCACTTGTGGAAAGCCCCTGGAAACCCAGGAACCGGAACCAGAATCTCGTGCCCCCGAAAATCTGCAACCTAAGGAACAGAGGGCGGGTAGGAGAAATAAAGAGCCTAAAAAGGCCCATTTTGTGGAGGAAGTGCGAATCTTCCAATTTGAAGGAGAGGGGTCCTCGGATGATTCTGGGAAAAGGATCTTCTCCTTCAGGGATGGGGGAACTCGTCCCAAAGAAAAACGGGTCCCAAGAGATCCTGATCAAGACTGGTTAGATGTGGGGACCGAGTTAAAACTGCCCATCATCAAACTCCAGAATGACCAGCAAGAAAATCCCCTTATTCAAACCAATTCTGGTGACTGCCTCCAAAAAGGGAGGGGCAGCCCAGAATCCGAACCAGGGGAGCCCAAAAGTCCCCCCATATCCAATTGCCACCTTTTTCTCACAGGTTCCCAAGATCCCGAACAAAATCCTGCCCAAATCACCCTTCTGTCAGAATCCAAAGCAAAGAAATTAACCCACCAATTGGCCAAAAATGTGCATTATCTTTGCCCCCTTGAGGAAAAGGAGGGAAGATTTTATGCCCCGGTCCAAATACAGGGGCAATGTACAATTTTGGCACTGGTGGACACTGGATCCCAAGCCACCCTTCTGTCAAAAAGGGCCTTTGATCAGCTGAATTCAGGAAAGGAGGGAGAAATACCAAATCCCTCTCACCCCTCTTCCGGTCAGGAATTCAGCTCAACATTCTTGGAGGAAGTGGAGAAAGTGTCATTCACGTTACCAACAATGGAACTCAAGATGGAGCCTTCTTGGCGTCAGCTCCACACTTGCTGCTCTAGTCTTTTTCCAACATGGCGACCGCATCGTCCCAATGTTTCATCTCTATGGTTTGGTAAGATGCGTCGCTTCTGTTCGCTGCACAGCGCTTTGCCTGTGTTTCTCCTTCGTTCCAGCCACTTTGCCTCCTGAGACTTTTCAAAGTATTTTCTAACCCTTTTCTCCGCGCTCAGCGCGCATTCTGTTCTGTGTCCTTTCTTGGCTTATTCTTCTACCTTAGTTTACTTATTCTTTTCTATTCCTCTGTGTTTCCAGGTACGGATCCTTTCAGTCTTCTGGTTTTCTTTTCTTCCTGCAGTTTATTCCTACTTAGTTTCTTCTTTCTCCCATCCACTCCGGTCTGACTACGATCCGGCGTGGAGTCCTGCCGGGCTTATTCCAGTGCCTGCACTCTTACCTGAGTGTGGTTACACTCCACCAAACCTAGCAGGAATACTCCTGCATTCTCGACTCCTAGATCCAATCGTCCTCTTCAGCCTGCTGAATTTACCGTCATTCTACAGCATAAACTGTTGGTCTTTGGAATCCCCATCTTCCAGGAATTGGTTTTGGGTTTTCTTCCCCACAAGGGTTTCCCAAGGGTGCTGCCCCCAGGGTGCACTGAGTCCAGTTTCTGGCCTCTGAACACCTTGGGGGACACACCCACTGCATCGGACTCGATTCTATTTATCTGCTGTTCCGGATAATCGTGAGTACTGTTCCAAATTGTGATACTTCCTGTACAACTTCAGAACTTCGATGGGAAGGAAATTCCTGTTGAGGGGACTGCAGATTTAAACATTAAAATTGGCCAACACAAGGTGGAGCACCCGGTCAAACCATGTTTACTAGGAATGACATCCTGCGTAGATTGTCTGCCCTCATAGATTGTGTATACAAAGTCCTCTGGACCCAGAATAACCGACCAATAAAATTGAAACATAGTGTCAACCATGTTAGTTTAAATGGCACATGCCACATGGTTGAACAGAAACCTGACGAAATTGAATTTCATTTCCAAAATAACCTCATCCCTGATGTGACAGTGATTGCAGTAGGACAACAAACTGGTGATGGGGAGTCCTCTCTATTTCTGAAAATCAACCTTCCTTCCAGTCTAAGGTGGCATTCCACACTGGAAGGGAACACTCTGAAGTTCTGTACAAATTCACAATCAGAAAAGCCTACTCCTATAGTCCAAAATGATGAGAAATCAGCTCAAAGCTTGGCTGATATTCAGAAAATTGGAGAGCAGTTGGTCATTCCTATTCAGTTAAATGAAGGGAAGGACTCTGTTCTCGCCCGAGTATGCGTGAACTTACCGTTGTAAGAGCTTCATCAGCGAATCATCATGTTCCGCAAACTCCCAAAAGATCCAGCCATTCCCAAATTTAAACTTAAACAAATGGGAAATGGACCTGGAAACACCCAATTCCAAACATCTCCTGCCTAGCAGGTGTATGCTAAAAATGTCCATAGGCAACAAGAGCATAGTCCATAATTGTTGGGTCGTGCGAGATGTCCCAGCTGCATTTTATTTAGGCAGTGACATTCTCAATTGCTTTGCCGTTAGTTTGGATCTAATAAACTTCAAAGCCTGGTCCTGATTAGCGGTAACCCCATGGACTTTGATGACCCAGAGAAAGCATTTCGATCAGCTCAACTGCTGCCATATGCAGTTGAAATTCAGATTGGAGAGGAAGTCACCATCCTAGAACGGACCCGACAATTCTCTCTTGAAGTAAAGATTAAAAGAGGACAAACTGAAAAATCCTGACGCCTATGTTCATCTCAATGCTCATTTCCAAAAGCAAGGGTTGGGGGTAAACCCAACACCACTAGTCCATACAGAACACAACACCATTCCAATAGAGGTGGATAACAGCGACCTAAAGAGTATCACTCTGTGCGCAGGCACCATTATTGGAATGGCGGTTGATGACTGACATTTTTCCATAGATTTAGGTAACGAACTGTTAGGACCAATCCCCAAGGACTGTTTTGACAGTGATAGCGACAATGACACAACACCTGACAGGATCTTCACCTGGCATGGGGGGAATTTCCTGGTGTACTCTTCCTGTCCTTATGGTAAGGAAGATGTGACCTGTGACTTCAGGAGGGATGAGGTGATCTTTCAAGTCCACAAGGACTGCCTTCCCCACCTGAAGCCATCAGTCCAAATCAGTACTTTGACCAGGGACTTCTCCACCCAGCTAGAGGAGGTCGCTGAGATAGCCAAGCCAGAAGATTTTCCGGGCTACAGGCAGATGGTTGCAGAGAGAGTCAACCTAGCTGATGCCCGTGGGACTCTGGAGCAAAAGCAAAAATTGAAACAAGTTTTCTTAGATTTTCAAGAGTTCTTTGCGGTGGACTCATGTTACTGTGGTCGCACCGACATCCACACAACAACAATTCCCACAGACCCTGGCATGACTCCAGTGTTTGTGAAGCAATATCGCTTGCCTCTCGCATCAATGGAATCCCTTACTGAAATAATTAAGAACCTTGAGTCCCGTGGGATAATTCGTCCAGTCCACAGCATCTTCAATAATCCGGTGCTGGGGATTTTGAAACCAAACGGCCAGTGGAGACTCTGTATTGACCTAAGGAAGCTCAACAAACTGGTTCATACTTCCCGATGGCCTCTTCCCTACATTGACCAAGGGCTGGCCCAGATCCAGGGGTCAAAAGTATTCACTGCAATTGACTTGACCAATGGGTACTGGACTTTACCTGTCAGTAGGGAGGACCAATACAAGCTGGCCTTTCCTTCGGGGGGCAGCAGTACACTTGGACCCGGACTCCCTTCGGATACATCAACTCCGGCAATGAATTTAACATCTTTCTGCATAAGGCCATGCCCGACTTGGGTGAAAGGGGTAACCTGACCTATGTAGATGATGTTCTAATCAAAAGCTCAACTGTGGAGGAACACATAGCGGAGATCCGTTATGTTCTGACCCAGTTTAGGGCTGCCGGAGTGAAACTCTCTTTCCAAAAGGCACAGTGGTGCAGGACCCGTGTCAATTTCCTGGGGAATGAGATAACTCCTGAGGGTCTCTGTTCCCAGGAAAAAAAAATAGAAGCACTCCAGGAAATAAAAGACCCCACAACTCTGCAGGAACTAAGGCACCTCCTTGAACTAACTAATTACAGCAGAAAGTTCACTGAGGATTACGCAGAGATCACAAGACCCCTGATCCATCTTTTGAAGGGGGGGTCAAGTGGGAGTGGGGTCCCGAACAAGCCGAGGCAGTAAGACAACTCAAAAGAAGCCTCTCACAAGCGCCTTGCTTAGCTTACCCTGTCAAAAACAGTTTTTCTTGGAGACAGGGTTCTCAAATACATGCTTGACTGCAGTATTATATCAAAAGCATGACAAGGTCAATAAAGTAATCTATGCGAGCAAGACTTTATCCTCTGTGGAGGAAAAAATCAACGATTGTGAGAAGGCACTCCTGGCAACTGTGTGGGCCTTGAAGAATTACCGCCTGTTTATCCAGGGGGAACGCATCATAGTGGAGACTCCACACCAACCTTTGCAATATCTTCAAAGTGCCCGAATCCGGGCCGGAAATGTGAGTAATTCCCAAATTACTTCCTGGATTCTGTCAATGCAAGGCTTTCCTGTGGAGGTCAGATATGGCCAAAACAAGAAGAGACCCTTGCGCAAGGTCTGGCTGACTTGCATGATTGTGCCAGAGAAAACTGCCTCGAGGACAAAAGTCTTAAAATCAAGGACAACATGGAGGCTTACCTTAATTACCCACACAAAGTCTAAGTAGAAGACCAGTGTGAGGGAATGCCCACAGTCTATGTGGATGGGTGTTCCTACCATGTTGACAACAATGGGGAAAAGGAAATTGTGTCCAGTGTAAGGAATGCATGGGTGAATGATGCCCCAGAAGCCTCCGCTGGGAACAAAATCGGTCCCCGAAGTAGCCAAGTGGCAGAGCTGATGGCTGTGCATCAAGCCATCCTCACTGTTGTCCAACACCAACTCCACAAACTGGTCATAATCACTGATTCAGATTATGTACGGAACGGGTTCGTGGAGCACCTGGTTAATTGGAAAACCAGAGGCATGTTATGTGCTAATAATAAACCTTTAAAACATGGACAATTAATACAAAATATTGATGATCTTGTCACCTCGAATCGGATGACCATCTACTGGAAAAAGATCACGGGTCATTCTAAAGTAGAGGGACCAGACAAAACTGGAAATGACCTAGCTGATCAGCTGGCCAAGACCGGAGCCATCCAAGGGGATCTACTTGAGATCGAGTCCCTGTTGGGGGAAATCCAGGTCACTGCTATCACTAGGTCACAGACAAATGCTCACAATGAACTCTCAACTACACAATGGAGTAAGGAGACAAAAGATGCTGATTTGATTTGATTACGGCTTAAAAAGTGGATCCAATAATTGGGAAGTTTTATCAACACATTGAGGACCCTGAGAACTTTCCCCTGACATGTACTGATTATATTGGGAAAGAGGACCTCCGAGTGTTGATGAAATGTCCAAAAATTTTCCGAATCCAAGACGGTTTGTTGGTGAGGAGATCCATAGCTGGCCATGACCAGTGGGTGGTCCCCACCTCAATCCGAAGACTGATGTTAAATCACGCCCATGATGCAGCCCCAGTCGGTCATCGGGGGTTTCATACGACATTAGAAATCTTGCGAGAGGTTGCATACTGGTCACACATGGGGCAGGACCTCGACCAATACTTGAAGGGGTGTCTTGTCTGTGCACAATTTCAGCCAACATCACTCACACACCGTGCTCCCCTCCAAAAGAGGGGGAAGACACTGCCTTGGTCAGATTTGCAAGTCGATTTTATCGGGCCCGTGATTCGCTCCTCTAGGGGGAACAAGTACATGTTGACCGTAACATGCTTGTTCACTAAATGGATGGAATGTCTCCCGGCCCCAAATTGCAAGGCAGAAACAGCAGCTGCCCTGATGATCAATCACTTCTTCTCGCGTTTTGGACTACCCCAAAGGATTCAGTCAGACCGAGGTAGTCAATTCACTGATGACAAAAAAGTGGGAGATACTTTGGGTCAAAAGGAAACTACACATTGCCTACCGGCAGTCCTCTAGTGGTGGAGTTGAGAGGTACAATAAAACGATTGTTATCATACTAAAAAGGTTTGTGGCAGATTCTGGGCCAAGTTGGGACATTCGATTACCCCTTGTCCTGATGGCCATCAGATCTACCCCCTTCTTCTGCAACAAAAATGTCTCCATTTGAGCTGATGACTGGGCGAAGGATGGTGCTACCCCAGCATCTGCTCTGCAGAACCCAAGAGCAGACCTTGATAAATGCCTTCACAACTCATGAGTATGTTGAGAATCTGAGAAAACACCTTCAACATGCCCATGCTCAGCGGAATCTAGAAAGATCTGCAGACAGTATGAAGACCCACTATGATCTCAAGACAACTAAAAAGGAAAACCAAGTAGGGGACCGGGTCTACTTGTACAATTTCCAAAGGACCCAAGCCAAAGAGCGCAAATTCCTCCCAACTTGGCTGCGTCCTTTTGAAATTGTGGACAGAATCTCACCAGTCGCCTACAGAATCTGCATCCCCAAGGGCAGTTTGGCAGAGGGGAAGACAAGTGGGTCCACATGAACCAGCTGAAGAGTTGCCATCCCAGGCATACTCTGTGGCAAATAGAGGAGCCAACCCGAAACCCAGAGGGGGAAAATCCGGAAACATAAAAGAATCACTAAGAGTATTAAGACCATTAGTAAACACAGATGGGGAATATTGCCAATTATAACCAATGCAAGTGTCTTTCCCACTGCTGACATCCCCAGATGACGTGTGGACACAGTAGTGGGAAAATATCCATAACCATGTTATATTCTATCTTCTAGCATCTGGACTAAGAATCATCCAAAGGATTACCAAGGAGGACCACTCGGGACCAGGAGGAAAGGCCCAAGGAGCCCAGAGTGTCGCTCCATACTCCCAACCAGCAATACGCCCAACCAGAACCAACAATACTCCTGACCAGAACCGGCGAGGAGAGCGGGTCGCCTCCAGCACTGACGGTAGAAGCGACTGAAGTTCTCCACACAGACAGAAAAAGAACATCCCAATCTCCCAACTTCCCCGTGACGGGAGGTCAAAACCAAGTCAGGAGGGAGGGCTCTGTGAGATGTATTGACCCACTCCGCTATGCTATGTGGCATCACCCTGCCAGTTATGGTGAAAGAAATGGCAACAATGGCGGCAAAACCCTTTTGCGTGCCAAAAACAGTGTGCTTTAGCACACAAAAAGAGGGATGCACAACCTGCCACCCATGGTGTATGTGCGGTGGAATAGAGCACACCCTGCAGAAAAAGTGCCAGTGGGCTCCATGACCAGCAAACAGAGTGCAGAGAGAGAAGCAGCACTTTGCAAGTGAAACCCCAAAATGGGCCTACAAATGACATCTGTTTTGTTGCTAAAAACTCCAAAATGCCTATAACACAACACTTCTCAACATTCAAAATCTTGCATGGTGCTAAAATTCATGTATCTGATGAAGTATTGTGAAACATACAAAGTCCTAATGTGAAGAGCAAAACATTCTTCAGACAAACTGGATCGTCTGAAAACTGACAGCCCATGCCAAAATCTGGGTGCAGTACCCTGGGCTACCTGAATGACAGTTGTCAGATGAGTTACTGATGAAACTTTAAAGTGAGCTAAAACTAAAAGACTTGTTGATTAGCAAACATAAAAAGGATTGTTGCCAAAAAGGAATACAGATTTTAGTTGTGTTTTTGATCCCACATATTTTAAGGCTAAGAAAGTAATGTATTTATGCTTGATGCAACAAATTAGGTTTTTGCTGGATTTAAGAAGTTAATTAGCCTGGCTGAGCTGCAAGAACTGGAAAAGCAGGTTTTTCTCCCAGAAGGAGGGCCTTTCTCTCAGCAGAAACTGACTGGGCGATGCTAACTGCGGGTTAGAACAGACTCTTGTCTACAGAAAGAGAAGGAACAATGACAAGGCTTTCAGCCCAGGAAGCGGAGGTGTGAAGGTGGTCGTAAACTCTCCTGGAAGGAGCTTCCCCAAGGAGGGGGATGCAATGGTACCCTCAGGAGAGACAAAGGGGTGGAGCCAAGTGACCATCTGCTGTTAAGAATGAACAATGATTTTTAAAAGACTCATAACTTGTTATTCAAAGTGGTGAAACATATAAAAAGGACAGAGTTGTTAATAAAATTTTTGGCGGCACGTGTGAAGAGGCAGTAGAACTGTGTAACATGTTCTGGACAGGAATGGCAATATATGTGGTTTTATGCAAAATGTATTAATGTTAGAATTGTGAAAATGTACACGCACATCCCTGTGTTAAACACACACATTTGTGGAAATTTGCATAACATTTGGAAATTGTGTTCATAGCAAAAAGGACAAAATTCTGTAGAAAGTTGAAAGAAGATCCCACAGCTACAGGATTTTGAGCAATAGCTGCTACATAAAATATGGCATCCTTGTGTGTGATTTGTATAAAGGTGACCAATGTAGAAATGTATATTTTGTATCAAATCCGATTTTGAGACCAGTGGCTAAAGGGAGGTCTCTGAGGACTGTCAAGCAAACCATAAAATGTGACATCATCCGATTTTGATCCAATCACTCAAATTGCAAGGCGGAGATTAATTTTTTATCCTATCCCAGCTCACAGGGGCAAGCTTAACTAAGCCGGCCCATACACCCACTTTGTGATGTCATTTTAAAGGATAAATAGAGACAGATGACAACACATAGGGACTGACAGATCCACTCACTTTCCTGATTCCGGGCAAGCACTCTGATCCAGCATTCTACATCCAGCTTTAATATTCTTCCAGATCCAGAGGCCAAATCTCTTGCCAGCAATAGAGAACTATTGATTTCCAGCAAGGCCAAAATCCTCAAATTTATTCTCTCCGCCCAGTGAAGCACTGTGGGGTGTGAGAAGGCCTTTTGAACAAGTATCCTGAAATTCTCTGGCTTGCCACCACTAGGCTTGCCTGAGGAACTCGCTATGCAGCTGATTCAAATAACCACAGACTAGGAGGGCAGATCCTGTGCAAACCCAGTGACCGGCCTAGCTGATCCAGTACCGTTCCTGATGTGCTGTCTTTCTTAGATCAGACCCAATCCAATGACCAGAGCTGACGGCCCAATTTAATAAATTATCCTGTGAGTATTAATAGAAAGAACTGTGACCCATAGTATATTTGCATTGTCTTATCCCTATTTCAAACCCATCCTATCTTTCATTCAGAACCAGTATTGTTAGAACCTTCTTTGCGCTGCCCCTTTTCTCATCTGAAGAAGTAGGGTTTCCACAGTAGGCGGGTTACACTGATCACGTGACTGTAAGATCCCTCTGTGGTATTCGCATTTTCATAGTCATCCTCTAGTGTAAGCAAACCCATTTGTCATTTTCAAAGTGCATTTCCGTTTTCCATTCTCGCGCCTATTTTACAAAAATGACCTTTACTAAAACCTCTATAACGCCCTCAGTTTGTGTGATAGAAACAAAATTTCAACTCCTACTTGTACCCGACATCTCATCTGTAGCTATCCATAGAACCCAAAACCGTGCGATTCTCCTGTTATCGCGAATATCGCGCAAGGAAAAGTTTGCCGCGAATTACAAATCTGAGAATTTTTTTACACGTGTAAAATAGCTTACATTTGTTTCCGACTTGGACTTTAAGATTTCAAATGTTTTCTTTGGACTAAATCATTGCTTGTGATTGTGTGCAACTGATCAAAGCGGCTCCCATAGGAATTTACAACAATTTAAGTTTTTTTGACCATATTTTGTGTTTTTGCTCAGTCAATTCTAAAGACACTGTTAAAGCCATTCTGACAGCTGAAAAGTCAATTAGGGGGAAGGTGGGACTGATATTCTGTTTGGTTTGTGCTATTCCTGAATACCTGCTCTCTCCTCCCATCTCTTTACATTGCCTATTGGGGGTTGAGGGGTGTTGCAGGGGGAACCTGTAACCATAGTGCTATCTGATCTGAACCAACACAAAAGTATTATTTTCTGTGTTGCATTTGTTTTGCTCATTACTTATTCCTAGTGTATTAAAGATATTATTCAGTGTTCTGCCACCCAATTGGTGATTGTGTTATGGACTTGATGGTTGTGCAGAGTATGAATACCTCCGTCCCCAAGTACCACACAGACAACACCAGAAAAACTGCCTGTGCGGTCTTTGAGGCCACAGGTGTGGTAGTCCGTCGGGCCTGGATTGAGGAACAGCCAGAAGAACCCCTTGAACGCTGTAAGGCAATGGATTGTGAGGTTATGTACAGAGCAGGAGGCATAAACACAAGAACACAGGTAACTTGACACTGCTTACCTATGTGTACTGAAAGGTCGCCGAGAGACGTGAGGAAGAACTGGACCCCAGGGCAGTAGCTGGATGAGGTCAGGAGTATAGACAGGCAAACACCTAGCGTGGGGCCTGAGGCCAAGTTCCAAGATAAAGAGACGTGATCCGTAGAGTATCCAGGGACGATCCCATGGTCAGGCAACAGGAGGACCAAAGTTCGAACAGCAGAAGGGTGAGGCAGAGCAATCCGTGGAGCAAAGCATAGTCAGGCAACAGGAGGTCCAAAGTTCGAACAGTAGAAGGGTGAGGCAAAGCAATCCGTGGAGCAAAGCGTGGTCGAGGAAACAATCCGTAAGTCAAACCGTAGAACTAAGCGTCACGCAATCCAGGAGGAAAACAGCTGTGAAGCAACGCTCCTTGTTTCCGGACGCCTTTAACCAATGGCAGAAGTCACGTGATGCGTGACACGGAAGCGTTGCTGCTTGATGGAAAATCACGTGATCCGTGACGCGCGGGTCTCCGTGGGCAGCGCAAGGCGCTATGATGAAACGGAATCCTCCAGTTCTACTGCCAAGAACGGGAGGGGCGATAGACGCCAGGTCTGCCATGCTGCAATCTACCATGATGGGCGAGGGGACGCAAGGAAGTACGTGAGCCAGGTTGCGTGTGTGGGGTAGTGGGAGGGACGGAGGCCGAGGGCGGGGAAAGAGCACCTGTAGGGGATGCACTCGGTGTGGGAGACGTGACAGATTGTTGTTGATCTATTAAAACATATTGGGCCTCATTACGAGGTTGGCGGTAAGGGATTACCGGCACCGGTAAGGGCACCGGTGCCGGCAATCCCTTACCGCCCTACTACGAGTTCCCTTTGCGGGTCCTTCCTTAACGCCTGGTTTTACCAGGCGTTAAGAATGGGACCCTCAAAGGGATACCGGGGTCAATAACGGTACCGCAATTTGCTGCCTTCCCCCTTCCCATTGAGCCCTATGGGGGCTCAAATGGGAATGGGGAATGGCTCTGGTCAATGGGGAATTGCTCCATCCACCAGACCAGAGTCGGAACAATTTTGGAGGCAGCCATGGTGCTAATAGCGCCATGGCTACCTCCAACCTCATAATGAGGCCCATTGTGATTACATTTTAAATACATAAATAAATACTTACCTTTGCAAACTAGCCTGATTCCTGGTTCAGTGTGACCGGGGGGGGGGGGGGGTTCCAAGAGAAGGGTGTGATATGAGTGGTATATCGTTCAAATATTGAACTTCTAGACAAAAATAAATCAGGGTTCCAATTGTGCACTACATGCCGGGCTTGACTTGGGTTTGTGTCGGGTTGAAATCACTTACAGATCCCCAAATATCTTCTTTCATAAGAGAGGTGCAGTGCCAAACTATATCAGATCCTATTATCCTGGGTATTTTGCTTTTACTATTACACAATATCTAAGGATAGATCTAGAGTCGTTATCCATGGCAGACATTTCTGTTTCCAAGTGTCAAGGAGCCACTCCGGCCTCTGTCACCATTTTGAAGAATATCAAATGGGGGAAGCTTATCTCGCATACACATTCACCAACATAATGCCAAGGACTTCCACAGTATAATTGATTGAAGCGACCATAAACCCATTTCATATCTCAATAGGGACATAGGAATAGTTTTGGGGAGGCCGAAAACCTTTTTCCAAAAGGCACCCTCCAGATATTTCCAGGTTTGCCACTGCAGATTCAAGGCAGTTTCTGCGCCATAAGATAAGATGGGAACCACCTTTTGTTTGTAGAAGGTAATACTTGGCAGGATTGTAAACTTGCCATATTTTCTATGGAGCAGCCAGGGTTGTCCTGAGAGATTCTTACATTTTTGATTTAAGTAGAAGCATCCAGGGCCCTTCAATTATGCTACAGTTAATCGAAACACAGATACAGGTAAAAGAGTACACCCGATCCAATATTTTATTTACCATATACCATTTAAATACATGCTTTTTTTGTTGCTATATGCTGAAGTTAGGACCATTATCTTACTTTTCTTTTACATTAACTCGAACGTCATTCTGGTTCATGTACTTCTCCAGCTGATTCGATCTCTTTGGAGTACTATAGCTGTCTGCTCAATCATGACCAGATCGTCAGCATATAGGATCCATGGGATTAGGGTGTTGTATATTTTGGGTAGGAAAGCTATTATATTGCCCTGCCCTTCACCCATATCCGAAAGATACAGGTTGAAGAGTATTGGAGCAAGAGGGCACCCCTGTTTTAGTCCCCAGAATGTCTTGTTTTTCAGAGAACATCCCCGCCGCTGACAATCTCCCTTGAACCCAAGTGACTGTATGTAATGCTTGTATTATTTGAAGGAAATCCTCTGGGCATTTCCACCCTCGTAGTTTAACCCACAACCTCTCCCTGCTGAAACTGTCAAGGGCCTGTTCTAAATCTATAAAGGCCAAATATATTTTAGTTTTTGTTCTAATAGCTCTTAGCTTCAGCAGGTTCAGCAGGAAGAGGTTATGGTTTGTGTCAACCCCCTTAACAAACCCAGATCATCTTGGGTGAAGTGCTCCATTTCCAAAGCCCACACCCTCAAATGTCTCAAAAAGATATAAGCAAAAATCTTTCCAAAAATATCGAGAAGCGCAATCGGACGATAGTGTAGAGGAGGAGCTAAGTACCTCTACAGGAAGTCCTGCCCCTATTCCGCCTATTTGTTTGCAACCCGAAATTGCAACATGCGCAAAGCCAATAATGATACCTTTAATGTGAAAAGTCCTTGAAACAAGGTATACATTGAGAAAACACTATATATATCCATGGACAAATGACAGTCTTCTGAAGGAAGTTCTGGAAAAGTGTGAAAATGAATGAAAGAGAAGACTGGTGACGTCATATGAAGTAGAGGTGACGCACCCAGAAGAGATGCCAATGAAGAAAGAATATAGACCTTATAAAATCTGATGGCGAAGTGAGCAATATTTCGGTAGCAAAATAAATATTGCATGTACGAAGAAGCACTGGAGAAAATGCAAAGCCATTTTACAACTGTACAGACGCAGTAACGCAAGTAGACGAAGTAATCATAAGGCTGACTTTGTAGTAAATAGATTGCAGGTGATATGCCAATATATGTATATGGGAATGTAAAGAATCTGGATGTTCCACAACGCATTTTTGCAAACTTGGATCCCGTGAATGAAAGGGCTGGAGGTGTGGTGCAGCAGAATAAGAATAGCTGACGGCGAAAGAAGATTTGAAAATGCTTGCCTGGCCCAGTGTCAAGAGTGGGGGCCGCCGAGAGCCTAGTTATCTACTCTAGAAGATGCATGAACGTGAGAAGCAAGCTCAGCTCCAGTTTGAGGTGTAATGAAAACCACTGAGGGTGCCAATATTTCTTCATTTAATAATATTAAATAAAGCAAAGGAGTTCAAAAATGTGGTCTCCAGTCACATGGTCAGATGAAAATAAACTTTGGGGCGAGCCACACAGAGACCAGAAAATAAGGCCATGCCTTCACTCCCTTTTATTCTCAGGCATAGTGGGCCTCTGCAAGGCCGAGTTCAAAGGGATTTAATTGAATGGCAGACTGCAGGAGTGATAGTGGGTGTTGGGCTAATTGAGTGGGGAGGCATGGCCAGGCCAACCTCCCCAGCACCTGGGGTACCAGCTTGCGTGCTGCTAGCGAGTGGAATATTCGTGAAGGGTACAAGTGTGCCAACCAATTATAGAGGGCCACGTAACAAAGAGCCCTATAGTTTGAGAAGCCAATAGTATGTTGTGTAAAAAACTGAAAACCAAAATCCTCGCCCCAAACGCCCTCCGGAGATGCGGCTCAGCTGGCGACCAAAGCGAACATTCAAGCTTTTATGATGGACATCAAGGCTGAATTCAGATCTTGTATGACGGAGCTCACGACCAAAATAGAACAGAAGGAGCAAAGAGTCATGGAGTGGAACAGAGACTGGGGGAAGTAGAAGATCTGACCCAAAAGCACTCAGCGGCTCTCCTAGAACTGCAATGCTCGATCCAGATGCTAAACAGCAGAAACGAGATCCTAGAATGTAAGCAGGAAGACCTCAAGAATAGGGCCTGATGGAATAATCTACGGATTCGGGGGTGAGAGGGTCCCCTCCTCAATCCAGAACCAGAATCTCCAAGTGTACGTGAGCGACCTCTTTCAGTCCCTCTTGCCGCATTTGGACAAAGCTCAACTAATGCTGGACCGCACTCATTGACGGCCCCGCTGAGGAGCGAACACGGACTCCTCCCTGGATGTAATCACCCAGGTGCATTTCTATACAATCAAGGAGGCTATCTTGGCAATAGGATGCTCTCGAGACGAACTAACGTTCCAAGGCTCCCCCTTCAAATCTACCAGGACTTGGCCATGGTGACAATACAAAAACTGAGGGCTTTACGGCCCCTAACGCTATTCCTTCGAGACCAACATATCAAATACCGAAGGCTATTTCCAACCGCTTCCATTTTCCTACACAGGAGTGTCCCGAACAATAGCGCACCTGGAGGATGCTGCATCAATTCTACACCCTAAATCACCCAGGGGAATCGAAGATGCCTCACCTGACCGCCGGAGGAGGGTCCGGAGAACCTCCCCCCCAAACAGAAACGCGCAACCTGGACGAAGATGCAGAAAGGTTGGAACGCAAAGTGACCTGCGCTCATGACCGGACATGTTAAGGGGCAATGGATAACCTTGGCCCCACTGGCCCTCTCCCTTCCGAATCTCTGATTTCAATCAACCGGGCCAATTGATCTCAGAATATCGAGGAACGCAAAGCTACCAGACTTCGGTGTGGGCTTCACATGACACATGCCCAACTCCAAGGTGGATTACACCAATATGCCATTGGAGTGAATCACAGAACACTATGCTTCCATTACTTAGGGATGTCGCCGACAAAAAGGAATCGGCTTCCCACAAATTCACTGTTGAGGCTTCACGTTGGAAGCTTAAGTTAAAACCCCAGCGACACAGCGGAGACACTATGACGAAGGATACGGATGGCGACTGAGTCACCCCCAGCTCCACACCCACAGAACACGAACGGCCCAGAAGACTCTTAACCACATCAGAAAGTTAAACTTCATCTCGCTTAACACGAAAGGTTTGAACTCCCAGCTTCCAGCGGAAATCAATGCTGAAACGGCTCCGAGACATGCAAGGATGTGTAATCTTTTTACAAAAAACTCACCTGCTGCCACAGGACTTCACACGCCTCCGAAATGGGGATTTCCCGCTCCAGTACCTGGCTTCTAACGGGATCAAAAAAGGAGACACTGCTATTCTCTTTGCTAGAGATGTCCGATTCCAGACTCTGGAGACATTGCCCGGAAGGGTGATTCACTGCTGTCAGAGGCCTCCTATAAGGGCAGCTCTACTCTCTTGTCTTGGTTTATGCCCTCTTGAGGGTCAAGAGGCATTCTACAACTCTTTGGGCAACTCCCTGCTTTCCTTTGTCGTGGGCCAAACAATCATAGGAGGAGACTTTAATGGGGTCCCGGACCCCTCGGTCCCCTGAGACTTCAAACTCGCCATGAAATTGCTCCACTTCTTCCGATACGCTGGGGGTGGTAGACTCATGAAGGGTGCTCCACCCGGGTTAAAAGGACTTCTCCTTCATCTCATATGTCCACAGAACGTCCTCCCGAATAGACTTGATCCTGACCTCCCAACAAATCCTCTTCTATGTGGACGATGTAGCCTTGGAACTGAACATGCTATCGCGCCCCGGTTAAGTTAACTCTACGAGTCCACAACCCTGATCCACCTCCAAGACGGCCCTGCAATCTGTATAATCCCATCTTGAATGAGATGCCACTGAGGGACTCTATAGCCAAATCGATCCAAAACATCTTCTGGGAGAACCCGGTGGAGGACACGTCCCCGGCCAACACTTGGGATACCATGAAGGCAGTGGTGAGGGGAGACTTAATTGCACAGGGGGCAGCATATCATAAACGCAAACAGGCCCGTACGGCACTAGAAGAAGAGGTCCGGAGAGCCGAGGCCCAGCATACGAAAAAAGGATGGTCCCAGAAGAGGCAACAAATTCTACAGTCTGCTCGAAAGAAGTTAGAGGCCCATTATGCAGAAGATACAGCACACTTACTGGCCAAATCCAGACAAACATACTATGCAGGGAGCAACAAAGCAAATAAATTCCTAGTAGAGAAATTGGCCAAAACGAAAAGAAGGAACACCATAGTGGGCCTTCACGACCCCAAAGCCAAATCTAATACGCTGACGGAGATAAGATACTACTGGCAGCGTCCCATTTCGCTGAAACATCAACCGCAACACCACGAGACAGAACAGGCAAAATGGTATTACCCAAATTGACCTTTTACAATTTACCTTTTGCACAATTGACCTAATTATAGTGGTTCTAATTGACCTTCTGCACAATTGACCTTTATATTATTTTAGTTATTTTATAAATGTATTGGGTTGGTTTTGGATTATAAATAATTTAAAGGGATTGGGTGGGGGGTTGCAGGAGGTTTTGGATTGGGTGGGGGGTTGCGGGGAGTTTCCCCCCGCATATATGTCCTAATTGACCTTCTAAATTAGGTCAATTCTCCCGAGGTCAATTGTGAAAAGGTCAATTAGTATACAACCGGTAAAATACCTGCAGGATGCTACCCTCCCGCGACTTGACGAGCCCAGCAAAGAGGGATTAGACGCCCCGATCACAGGTGAGGAGGTGCAAGCGGCCATCAAATCCCTAAAGCCCAGAGCTCCGGGTCCTAATGGGTTCACAACAAGGTTTTGCAAACTGTTCTACCCCCAGCTGGTTGCCCCGCTAGTGGCCCTCTACAACTAATTTGGCACCATCACCCCAACCATGCAAGAAACCATAACGGTACTCATTCTCAAACCCAGCAAAGACCCTAGAGACAATGCATCATATAGGCCCATCTCCTTATTGAACATTGACCCCAATATATATTCCAAGATTCTGGCAACTCGCCTGGCCTCCGTTTTGCCTACACTGATTGATCTGGACCAGACAGGGTTCATAAGACATAGATCAACTGGAGACAACATCCGTAGAGCTTTGAACCTAGTGGACATTGCAGCCCAAGATTCACATAAATTGCCCCTGCTGGTGCTGGACGCCACTAAGACCTTTGATAAAGTGGACTGGACCTTCCTCCAACTTACTCTCGAAGCCTTCCACATTGGACTGTATTTTCAACCTCACCAACCACCGATCCGCGAAAACCCTTCTTCTTCGAGTCATTCATAATCTTCCAAACCCGATCAAATGACTTTCAGAACCCCTTCTGTTTGCCCTAGTCCTCTTGCCCAGCGAATCAGAAAAGATCCAAACATCAACGGCCTCCCGGTTGGCTCCACCCAACACAAGATCTCACTTTATGCGTCTCTCCCCGTCCGCAGCCCTCCAGGAACTCCACAGATTTGGCAGGGTCTCGGATTTTGGCATCAACTACAAGAAGTCAACAGCCTTGAGTGTAGGCCTGGAGTCTGGGGACTTGGAGAGCCTGAAACCTCTATGCCCGATACACTGGAGTGAGAAATCCACCCTATACCTGGGGGTCCAGATTCCATCCCGTCCCAAAGATGTATATGCAGTGAACTTAACTTCCCTCCACTCTTCAAGGACCGAGAGGGGGATCTTGAGCGTTGGACTTCACAACACATTTCTCTTATCAGGCGGATAACCGCTTGCAAGATGAATCTTCTACCCGATTCCTCTGTGCACGTTCTTCTCTCCCGACTCCTATCCCGCCCCCCCCTTCGTCCGATACAGAGGAAAATGCTCAGGTTTATATGGAGGGGCCGAAAGGCGAGAATCCCAAAGAAGGCCATGATGGCCAGCGCCCGATCAGGGGGCCTAGGGGTCCTTGACCTGTGTAGATACCATGAAGCATCTCAACTTGCGCAAATCCAAGCCTGCGACAGAACTATGGAAGCCCCGAAGTGGATGGAGCTGGAGCAGTCCTGCCTTACACTCCCCCTCCATTTCCTCCCATACATTCCACCTCCGATGTGGAGGACCTAGACGGGGACCCTGGCCTCCGCAAAGCATATCCTCAGCGGATGGGACTGGGCATTGAAACACAAGGGGGTTCCACGAGGCATGAGCTCTTCTTCCCCGGTTTTCCACAATCCGGCCTTTTCACCCGGATCATTCCTTGGACACTTCAAAAACTGGACAGCCGGGGGTCTAGAATCCCTGCGACAGCTATTCGAGAACGCCCAACCCCGATCTTTTGAACAATGCAAAATGACCTTTCATCTAACAGAGTCAGACAGGTTCTCCTACATCCAACTGTGGCACTGGTGCTCCCAGCCCCAGACCAGACAGGCAGCCACATGATCCCCTAGCCCCCTGGAACTTACGTTGCAGGGATTGCCACACCAAGGTAACATCTCCACGCTCTACAAGCTACTACAGGACGACATTCTTAGCACTAGACTCCCCTACATGGCACAGTGGGTGGCAGACCTGGGTCATCCCCTGGAGGACCAATCCTGGGTCGACATATGGACCAAAACCCACTCCTCCTCCCCATTCTGCATCGCCAACCGGGAATGTGCTCATAAACGACTTCTCTGATGGTATTACCCCCCAACCCGCCTGCACAAGTTCAACCAATCTCTGGACCCTCACTGCTGGCATAATTCTTGCCAGCCCAGCTCCTACTTCCATATGTGGTGGACCTGCCCCACTGTGGAAACTTTCTGGAATCACTGTCTATCGGCCATAGAAAACATCACTCACGTAACCATTCCCAAAGAACCGGTAATCATCCTGGTAGGTGCTCCAGCCCCAGAGATCTACCCAAGATCGGGAAGAACTGCTAATGTTCTAACTCAACTCCTACTGGCAGCAAAGATCACGATTACCCGTACATGGAAGACCACTGAGGGCCTCTCTATGATTCTGTGGTGGATCAAACTATGGATATCCTAGTAGCAGAAAAGGTAATGGCGGCCAAAGCAGGCCTCACTTTTGGAATTTGAAAAGAACTTGCTGGCATTGACCTATGAACCTCGTCTAGCCCAACTGGTCCTTCGGCCAGGCCCAACACTGTCCACAGACGAGCCTGTTCCACTAAGCCAGGAGGGGTTCAGATCGGAGGGCGGGGAGAGATAGGGGAGGAGGGGGAGACCCTGGGGCTCCTAGATCATAGACACGCAGCTCTCACTGGCAATGACTCTTAGTCTCATTATATGTCATCTTTGCTTGTATTACCTCCTACTGTGTTGCTGGTTTGAAATAAACGTGTTAAAAAAAAAAGAAAAGACGGAACGAGAGAAACAATTGAAAGAGTATGAGCATAAAAGGAAGAGTAGACAAAGGCAAGAACAGATGTATCAGGAGGAGCAACTAAGAAAGGAAGAAAGGGCAGAAAAACAAAGAAAGTATGACAACATACAGAGAGTAATCAAAGAATGAGACAGGCTAGAAAGGAGAAGAGGAAGAAGAACATAAATTATGAGATAAAAGAGTGCAAAGACAAAGAAATGCATAGAGCAAACGAAAGAAGGAAAGAGAAAAGACAGGAGGACAGAGTTAGAAGGGAAGTGAAGAATCGAAGGGAATTAGATGAAGAAATGGAGCGAAAAAGGAGACAGAGGGCACACAATATTGATCGCATTCAGAAAGAGCTGATGGAACCGAGTCCATTAATATCATGGAGCGACATAGAGGAGTTCCTCCCATCGCAAGGAGCAATGCCAGGAACGTTTAGAGTAAGCCTACATCTGAATTTCGAGATGGGAAGCATAGGAGATATGATCAATAAAGTTTATCAGGAGATGAGGACAAAAAGTGAATTGAGCAGCAAGGGAAAAGAAGATTAATCCAGAGGTGTCCAGTCACGAGGCAAAGAAGGAAGCCCGCTTAGTCTTCAGCACAGAGCCTTGTCTTTGGAAAGGTTGACCTTAAATAGGGATGAAAGAGATGAGAGTCACACTAGTTGGGGACTAGATATGTCAGATGAAGACAGGGAAAGCTTCCATGGGGAAGAAGGAGAGTGCATGTGGTCCTGAGGGATGTCTGCAGACAGAAAATCAAGTGAGATGGTCAGATTTAGACCAACCTAGGGATATGACGCCAGACCCCATGGCATACCCAGAGCACCCTAAAGGACAATCGCATAGTGAGAGGGGGGGAATCGCCACCATATTTGAGCAGGTTGAGGTCATTGCCAGGTAGAAGGCAATCAGGAACCATTGTCCCCATTATGGATAGGCAGACGATGGGAGCCGATTGCGGATTTGGGTTCACGCAATTTCCATTATTGAAGAAAGGAGGGTCCAGACTTCAGTATATCCCTTGGCCCCAAATGGACAAGGATAATTTAAGGTGCAAACTCCCTAGTTTAACGGCAGGTGTGGGAACATTTATTTATGAACTAGATAAGATGACAGGAGGAAACACTGTAGCCATAGGGGACATTAAGGGTCTCCTAGCAGCTATTCTTGGGAAAGGGCTGATGACATTTGGACGAGAGCAGGTTACTTGAGTGTTATGGCACAGAATACAGCTCATGACGGAGTGCCATTTAATAATTGCAGGGCGGCAGTTTGCAAAGTGTTCAGAGTACAGTATCCTGATACGTCAGATATGGGTGTAATTATGGCACATAAGATGAAAGATGATGACGATCCGCTTGCTTATATTCAAAGTATTCAGGAACGGTGGACCTTGGAAACAAGGGAGCCAGTAGGGGGGGAAATCAGTGCCAGTATTTTACCTCATTTGTGTCAGGGATTGCCAGAACAGGTACAGAGACAGATGAAGAAACTGGTGGGAATGGAATGAAGCCATGGGCAGAGATACAGTTGACTATCGCACATCATTGACGATTGTTGCAAGAGAAGAATAAGAAGGAGGAGGATGCTAGGAAGCTTGAGGAGGCTAAATTAGCCCAGAAGACATTGTCAAAGTACACCTTAGAAGGAGCAGTACTGACAAGCAGAGAAGGGCTAGGAACGCAGCACACAGTGGATATGTCGCTGTCATGACCACTGCTTTCAAGGAGTCAGGACCTACCCAACACCCTTGGAAACAGGCTCATAACATGCCTTATCGGCACCAGCAAGTCCCAATAGGGACCTTTTGGACCTTGTCCTGGCACCGGTGGTGCCAGGCTCATAGTAAGGACCCGTCCCGGCACAGGAAGCCCCGGGCTCATATCAAGTGTAAAAGTGCTTGGGTGAACCTACCTGAAGCAGACCATGCTGCTTACTTACCAGCCAGATGATGCTTTACTCTCTTCTAACAGGAACTACTTTTCTTTCTGGGTGGGGCAGGCACCACTCCCTGGATCACTGATGCTGGAACTCTTCTGGAAGCAGGAACTCTTTTACCTGGGCGCGGCTGCTGTGGAAGAAGACACCTAAGTACTCCTATGGGCTATTTAAACCACACCCGATTGGTACCACATGCTTCGCGTTATTCTGCATCTGCAGCAGGACGCTCACCGTGTCAGCTCCAGCGAATCTTCAGCTCCGGATCCTGTAGTTACGAAAATTACCTGCTGGGAACCAATCTTCAATCTTCAGCAGCTCCTGCAAAACAAAAGGCACAGGTTAGACAAAGGCAAAGTTAGCGCTTCAACTCACCCGAGCCATCGGCAGCATCCAAGTCGTTTTCTTTTCTGCATTCCGCGTCGGGCATCGGGCCTGCAAAGACAAAGAACATTGGTTAGTAACGTTCAGTTACAATACTGCTTACCTGTGTTGCGCTTGCTCCAACTTTGTTCGCGCTGCATTCCGGCACCTGTAAAAACAAAAGGGGACATTAAGGTGCATTCTACGGCCCTAAAGCAGTCTTCCTACTTACGTGCCTTCGAATTCACCATCTTCTTGTTACGCTCTCTGCCACGAATCTGGGAGAGCATCTTCTTTGGCATCGACAGCATCCTAAAAGCAAAAGACATAGACATAAGGAAAAAGACATTTAAAGAGAGCAATCCAAAGAGAACTTTAATACTTACAAGTCACGCTCGTGCAGCAAAACGGCGGCATCGCTCTCACCTACCCTCTGCAATCAAGAGGCGGAACTCACATCCAGTGAAGTAACTGGACCCAGCGCCCCTGCACAAGACGCAGGATGGAGAGCTCAGCATTCACTTACTTAAGGTGAGCACAACAATCATCTGAGTACCACGGGGAGAAAGGGAGAGAGGGGCTAGGAACTTCTCCCATCCTTCCAGCCACTAATACCTTGATTTTCCACTTGCAGACACCTCACTCTGCAGGTCAAGCTTTCGGCGAGTAAGGGGCCAAATCCGGGAGCCAAACGAACCCTACGCCTAACTTTGAAGACGTTTGCAGCGCCCAGCCCAAGACCAGCGCCTCCGAGGGAACCAGGTGAGCGTTACAGAACGCGAAGCCTCCCAAACATTTCCCGCCCAGGCGCAATGGAGACTTCAGACACAGACCAATTGGCCCAGTTGCTCGGGGAGTTGAGAGCAGAAGTACACGCAGCACGCCAGGAAACAAATGCCCTAAGGAGAGAGCTAGTGGTTTCTAAGGAGCGAACAGACGACTTGGCTAGACAATTGTTACAAGCCCAAGCGGGACAGACTCCTCTGCCTACCCCTGGTGGAAGCCATGCCCCAACGGCTTCCTCTAATCCGGTGCAAATTAATCTACCAGGAAATGTACCTTTGGCTCCGCCCGAAAGCTTTTCAGGTGATCCAAAAAGGTTTGCTGTGTTCATCAATCAGTGTCGTTTGCACTTTCTGTGTAGACCTGCCGCTTTTCCAACAGACCAGGCTAAGGTAGCCTTTGTGCTCTCATATCTTAGTGGCAGCGCCGCAGATTGGTCTATTCCTTTAGTGACTCAGGATAACCCTATCCTTTATAATTTCCAGGACTTCCAAGCTAGTATGGAAAGATTGTTCGCAAGGCATTCTCAGGGACAGGCTCTGGACAATGAACTTCTTTCACTACGACAGGGCAATCAAGATCTTCTGGCCTACATTGCATCATTTAACAGACTAGTGGTTGAAACCGGATGGCCTGAGGATAAGAGAATCACCCTTTTCTATAGAGGCCTTCGTGGAGAACTTAAAGACGTTCTGGCCCAGGTGGTGAATCCACCACAAGACTGTTCCGAATACATTGATCTGGTGGTGCAATTAGATCATAGAATACAAAATCGAAAAGCCGATCGTTCCAGGTTTGAAAATCGAGTTTTTTCAAGACCACAGAGCTCCGTTAAAGGAAATGATACCGTGGAACCCATGCAGATTGGGGTGGTGAAAGGACCTCTAACCCAAAAGGAAAGAGAAAGGAGAAGACAACTACAATTGTGCCTCTATTGCGGGAACTCAGGGCACTTCCTCCAAGATTGCCCAGTGAAACCAAAGAAGAAGACAGTAGGAGCTTCCGATAAGGGTGCCAAAGGTTCAGAGTCGGAAAACGACCTCGCCCGACAAGTGTAGAGGTCCGCTTGCCGAGCGTAAAAACCAGTTCTTTGACCTCGCATTTTACCATGCCCATGGTCCTCGTGAGTCCGGAACAACCCAATCGTATGCATGCCATTAAAGCATACATTGATAGTGGCGCAATCGGCAATTACGTGGACTGTGAATTGGCCGCCAGGATGAATCTGTCTCTTTGTCCTAAGTCGGTGAAAGACGTCATCACCACCGTGGATGGTACGGAAATAGCTTCCGGACCAGTTACTCACACCACCGTGGAAGTGACGTTGGTAAGCCAAGATGGACATCAAGAGAAAATCGTGTTTGACGTGATCAAGGCTCCACAGTTTCAAGTTATCCTGGGAATCCCTTGGCTGGAAAAACACAATCCTCAAATTGATTGGCGAGCAAAGACAATCCGGTTTCCAGAATGCGCACCTACCTGCTATCCGCAGCCCCCCACGAAACTAGCTGCAACTGCTTCTGAGAGTCCTCACCTGCCTCCTGAATACCGGGAATTTCAGGATGTCTTTCGAAAAGATCAAGCTAATTCACTGCCTCCTCACAGATCATACGACTGCCAAATAGACTTGGTTCCAGGATCCACTCCTCCATGCAGTCGAATTTATGCCCTCACAGAACCTGAAAATCTTCACCTAAGGCAGTATTTGGATCAGTACCTGGCTAATGGATTTATCCGTCCCTCGAAGTCCCCAGCCTCTTCAGCTTTGTTCTTTGTGCCAAAAAAAGAGGGAGACCTAAGAACATGCATAGATTACCGTGCCCTGAACCAGATTACGATTAAGAACAGATATCCGTTACCATTGATCCCTGAACTTCTTGACCAAGTTAAAAGTGCCTGTATCTACACAAAGCTGGACCTCAGAGGAGCTTACCATTTAGTACGAATAAAAGAGGGCGATGAATGGAAGACGGCCTTTCGTACTAAATATGGACTGTTCGAGTATCAAGTAATGCCCTTTGGGCTTTGCAACGCTCCGGCAGCCTTTCAGTATTTTATGAATGACGTCCTCAGAGAGCTCATTGATGTATGTGTAGTTGTCTATATTGATGACATTCTGGTCTACTCGTCCTCTGAGGCGGAACATCGAAAACATGTCACTGCAGTACTGGAGCGGCTCCGAAAACACAGACTCTTTGCAAAATTGGAAAAATGCGTTTTTCACGTCACGGAGGTCAAATTTTTGGGATTCATTTTGTCACCAAATGGAGTCCACATTGACTCAAGAAAAGTGGACGCTATCATTAAGTGGCCCTCACCAACGTCAGTGAAAGGAGTTCAAAGCATGTTGGGCTTTGCTAACTTTTATCGAAGATTTATCCCAGATTTTTCTCGAGTTGTCCAACCCATTACAGCCCTCCTCAGAAAGAATAAACGTTTCGAGTGGTCTACAGAGGCTGAACAAGCCTTTCTGGAACTAAAAACAAAATTCACCTCGGCTCCAGTTCTAAAACATCCTCGCCCGGAACTTCCCTATATCGTAGAGACTGATGCTTCCAGTCTCGCAATGGGAGCAGTGCTTTCGCAAAGAGACCCGGAAACAAATCAGTTACACCCAGTGGCATTTTGGTCCCGCAAATTTTCAGCTCCTGAAATCAACTATACCATTACAGATAAGGAACTTTTGGCGATAAAGTCCGCCTTTAAAGCTTGGCGGCATTATCTCTTGGGAGCCCGACACACAGTCACCGTCATCACGGATCATCGTAATTTACAGTACCTTAAATCAGCCAAAGCTCAATCCTCTAGACAACTTTGCTGGGCATTGTTTTTCGCCGAATTCGACTTTGTGATAACTTACCGACCAGGCAACAAGAATGGTAAAGCAGACGCTCTCTCCCGAATTGGAGTAGATGAACTCACGACCAATCTTGAACCCGTACCTATAATTCCGGAACAGAGAATCCTGGGTTTAATAGATGCACAATCCATTGAAGACATTGAAACTAAAGTTAAAGATCTTCTGACTCCAGCAGAAGTGCAAGACTGGCAGCTCAAGGGAAATGATTTCACAATGGATAAGAACCTATTATACTTTCGAGGAAGATTATATCTACCATGTACCGATTTACAAAGACAGGTGATCTCTTGTTACCATGACTCCTTAATGGAAGGACATCCCGGCATTACCAAAACGTTGGAAAAGATAAAGAGACATTTTTGGTGGCCATCTTGGAGAAAGGACATTAAGGACTTCATTAATTCTTGTGGCGTGTGCGCTCAAAGCAAAAGCCAGAAGGAGAAACCAGCAGGCCTCCTACATCCAATAGACATTCCTCCACATCCATGGCATACTCTCTCCATGGACTTCATCACGGATTTACCACCATGCTCCGGATTTAATACAATCTTAGTGATTGTGGACCTATTCTCGAAAATGGCTCATTTCATCCCATTGAAAGGGTTACCTACAGCTCCAATTTTGGCCCGAGAATTCCTCGAAAACATCGTTCGGTTGCACGGCTTTCCTTCAATTTTAATCTCAGATAGAGGGAGTCAATTTATTTCTCACTTCTGGCGGAGTTGTTGTCGCCTAGCCCAAATTGACATAAGGCTTTCGACCAGCCACCATCCCCAGACCGACGGGCAGACCGAGAGGACCAATCAAACCTTGGAACAGTATCTACGCTGCATGTTACAACAATCAGAGGGCATTTAAAAAGACATTCTCTGGATTGCAGAGTACGCTTATAATAATTCAGTCCACGCCGGAACAGGAAAAACACTGTTTTTTCTTTCATATGGAATCCACCCTCGCACCTCAAATCTTGACCCACCTCAGACTCTTGGAACACCCGCTGTAGATCATCTGCATTCGACAATCACTCAAGCCTTTAAGGAGGCCACATCTCACCTTAAGCAGGCCAAGGAACAATATAAAAAGAGTGCGGATCTACATCGAAAGGAAGCTCCTCAATATCTTGTGGGAGATCAGGTCTGGCTATCCACCAAACATTTACCCCTAAAAGGACCGCGTACTTTCAATCCACGATACCTGGGGCCTTACCCAATCACTGCCATAATCAATCCAGTGGCGGTAAAATTGGGCCTACCTGCTCATATGAAAATACATCCAGTTTTCCACGTTTCACTACTAAAACCCATGCAACCTGGAACCCGTTTGACAAAATCTCCAGACCCTATTCTCGTGGACGGAGAACTAGAATTCGAAATACAAGACATATTAGACTCCAAGATTTCCAAATCTAAATTATACTATCTGATTGACTGGAAAGGTTATGGCCCCCAGGAACGATCTTGGGAACCGTCGGAACATGTTCATGCACCCCGTCTGGTTAAGAAATTTCATCGAACTTTTCCTGATAAACCAAGACCCCCGGAGGGAACAAATTTGGGAGGGGCCTTGAGGGGGGGTGCTGTCATGACCACTGCTTTCAAGGAGTCAGGACCTACCCAACACCCTTGGAAACAGGCTCATAACATGCCTTATCGGCACCAGCAAGTCCCAATAGGGACCTTTTGGACCTTGTCCTGGCACCGGTGGTGCCAGGCTCATAGTAAGGACCCGTCCCGGCACAGGAAGCGCCGGGCTCATATCAAGTGTAAAAGTGCTTGGGTGAACCTACCTGAAGCAGACCATGCTGCTTACTTACCAGCCAGATGATGCTTTACTCTCTTCTAACAGGAACTACTTTTCTTTCTGGGTGGGGCAGGCACCACTCCCTGGATCACTGATGCTGGAACTCTTCTGGAAGCAGGAACTCTTTTACCTGGGCGCGGCTGCTGTGGAAGAAGACACCTAAGTACTCCTATGGGCTATTTAAACCACACCCGATTGGTACCACATGCTTCGCGTTATTCTGCATCTGCAGCAGGACGCTCACCGTGTCAGCTCCAGCGAATCTTCAGCTCCGGATCCTGTAGTTACGAAAATTACCTGCTGGGAACCAATCTTCAATCTTCAGCAGCTCCTGCAAAACAAAAGGCACAGGTTAGACAAAGGCAAAGTTAGCGCTTCAACTCACCCGAGCCATCGGCAGCATCCAAGTCGTTTTCTTTTCTGCATTCCGCGTCGGGCATCGGGCCTGCAAAGACAAAGAACATTGGTTAGTAACGTTCAGTTACAATACTGCTTACCTGTGTTGCGCTTGCTCCAACTTTGTTCGCGCTGCATTCCGGCACCTGTAAAAACAAAAGGGGACATTAAGGTGCATTCTACGGCCCTAAAGCAGTCTTCCTACTTACGTGCCTTCGAATTCACCATCTTCTTGTTACGCTCTCTGCCACGAATCTGGGAGAGCATCTTCTTTGGCATCGACAGCATCCTAAAAGCAAAAGACATAGACATAAGGAAAAAGACATTTAAAGAGAGCAATCCAAAGAGAACTTTAATACTTACAAGTCACGCTCGTGCAGCAAAACGGCGGCATCGCTCTCACCTACCCTCTGCAATCAAGAGGCGGAACTCACATCCAGTGAAGTAACTGGACCCAGCGCCCCTGCACAAGACGCAGGATGGAGAGCTCAGCATTCACTTACTTAAGGTGAGCACAACAATCATCTGAGTACCACGGGGAGAAAGGGAGAGAGGGGCTAGGAACTTCTCCCATCCTTCCAGCCACTAATACCTTGATTTTCCACTTGCAGACACCTCACTCTGCAGGTCAAGCTTTCGGCGAGTAAGGGGCCAAATCCGGGAGCCAAACGAACCCTACGCCTAACTTTGAAGACGTTTGCAGCGCCCAGCCCAAGACCAGCGCCTCCGAGGGAACCAGGTGAGCGTTACAGTCACAGGCGAGTAATCAATACCAATTTGATCAAGGAGGGAATGTGTTCGTGCCGAGAGGCAGAGGAATGGGTTTCAGAGGAAGAGGTGGTTTCCAGAATAATCCGGGTGGCTTTCCAAGTAACCAAGGCGAGTTTCAGAATGTGCAGAATGACAATCAAAATATGCAAGGAGGGCAAATCAGAAGATTGCCTCCTATATGTTGGACATGTGGTACGACAGGGCACATTGCGCGAACCTGTGGTAGCAGAGCGTATCTACAGAATGGGCCATTCTCAATAGGGGGGACAGCTTATCCTCCAGCATATAGCTCACAAAATAGGGATGGGTAGGCCCAAGATCAGACAGTGTTTCAAGCACAAACGCCACAAACGCAACAGGCTTTGCAGCCACAGCAAGCACCATTGAATCCGCTGCAAGGGCAGTCACAGCACGCACCCATGTAGATAGAGCAGAGTGCAAACACAGGACAGTTATTGACGCCTAGAGTAGGGGGTGTCACTGTCACAGGAGGATGTCCTTTTACGGGCACAGGAATAAGCACGTACCTAAAATAGGACAGCTCACAGGGCGACTTGATGTGCTCAGTACAATCAGTGACACCAAATCCTCAAGCAGAACCAAGGGTTGATGTTACCATAGGAGGAAAATCCTTTTCTTTTTTAGTAGACACGGGGCAACTTGCTCATGTATACGAGAGGGAACATTTTTGTTATCAGGAAATGCCATGAATGTGCAAGGCTTCTCCCGAGCTACAAATAGAGTTCCTTTTACTGATGAATTACCAGTCTCTATAGGAGAATGTGATATGTATGTGCCTTTATTGTATTCAAGGCAGATGCCAGTTAATATTCTGGGCCGAGATTTAATGATGAAGCTACATATGACGATTTCCTTTACAGATGAAGACATAGTGTGTTCCACTCCAGAGATACAATATTTAAACATGGGTGAATTTATCATGGCGTTTACATGGCAAATAGCTCTGCGAGGAATGCCATTAGATCCATAAGTCTTTTTGCATGGTGTATGCATTCTGTTGACATGGCTACCCGGTTTAGTAGGAAAGATTCTGAGGATGCCTGATGAATTTTTGTTCATGCCACAGATACCTGTGGATGAAAAGGGGAGACAGATTTTTCCCTTACAACTGCAGGCAGCCATAGAGTGAGGGGAATTGGCTATGATTGAAGGATTTGACGATGAGTGCAGGCCATGGAGAACAGTAATTGCCATTGGGGAAGGGTATAGATTAACTGATGTCACAGAACATATGTTTTGGGATGATCCGTCAGATGATGAATTAATATTCGAGATTAGTATATATTGGATCAGAATAGAGAGAAGGGGAAATCCCACAGTGAATGATGATAGTGCGGCAGCGCCCTGCATTTTTTGATGAAGACAGGGAAAAAGTGCCAACCTCCTTATGGACCACAGGCCCTTATGACATAGGCCTATTGAGGGGAGTGGGAGAAGTTAAAATTAAGCTGAAGCTAGGAGAAATTTTATCTCGAGCAAGGCAGTACCCAATGTCTCGAGAGGCGGATGAGGGTATTTTTAAGACTATATCAGCTATGATGGAACAGGGCATCTTGGTGATGTCACAGTCACTGTGTAATACTGCTGTGTACCCTGCGAATAAATCGAAAGAGGGATAGTGGCATTTAATTCAGGACATTAGGCCAATTAACCAGATTGTAGAGGCAGAGTTTCCTTTAGTTCGGAATCCTGCAACAATTCTATGTAGTATTCCCACAGAGGCACAATATTTCACAATGATTGACTTAAAAATGCAATTTTCTCAATCCCATTGCATAAGGATTCTCAAGACCTCACGTCATTTACATTTCGTCAGACTAAGTTGAAAAGCACTTGTTTGCCCTAAGGGTACTGTGAGTCTCCGTCAATCTTTAATAGGGTCCTGCAGATGGACCTAAGCAATATTATTTGCCAAGTGTTGTGCTGCAGTACATAGATGAAATTTTAATTTGTAGAACAAAGGAAGATAAGTGCAGACACGATTTGATTCGGCTAATGACTATGTCAAACTGGATATTAAATTGTGCCTCCTATTGTAACGATTGTATGTATATTGGCCTACGCCAAGTTGCTTAAAACTGTACGCGAGTAACTCTACGGCAAGGTCTTGATCTTAGAAATTGATGTAAGCCGCCATCTTGAATCAAACCGCCATTTTAGGTTCTCTTGCTGTGGAAAGGTCACCCTGTACATCAAAATGGTGGACGATACCATTCCGATCAGAATCTGGTGGACATGACCTCCGTACAACTAAAGTATAACTTGCCTGCAAGCCACTTGTTAGGGTCATGAACTGAGACCTTGTCCTTCTGTTGACCTGCATGTAAATGGATGACCTGCATCAACGGAACTGATCTATGCACATACTAATGAATAAATTAGAATTGACCTGGCAGAGACCCTAGACCAGTAATACATTCATGGAATGGTTAACCCATGAAGGGGTTGGACAACAGGCTGGAGAAATGTATAAAAGCCTGAATGTCCCAATGTGCAGTCTCTCACTGAATACATCAAACCCCGTTGAAGTTCGTTGTGTTGCACTGAGGGCCGATAGCTATCTGACCTGTCATTGACTTTGTCATTGCTTGACCTTAAAATAAAGTACTTTGTATGTTCCTTTGTAACCAGTGTTTGGTGTGTTTCCTTTGGGTTTCCCGGCCTCATATTATTTTCCTCTTTTCACAGGTGGCGCCCGAATAGGGACCCTCAAGATTGATGCCGGACCATTGAAGGTTGACTCATGCTATCGGACAGGGATCGGACGGTGTGATACTATGGGCCCAACTGAACGAGACGCAACACCTCTACAGCACTGCACGATCCGATCCTTGGACGATAGCCGTGCGGTCTGAGACGGCATCTTGACGAGGGTCCACTTTGGAGGCGGTCAGATTTTCCGAAATCACCAAACACAAGGTAAAATTTGTTAGGTAAGTTCTTTGATAAACCGTACGGTCCTCCTTAGGTTTGGTCAGGTGAGTCATGACCCGACTCTTAATTTAACCCTGACAATTTGAATTTGGCGCATTGTATCTGCAGACACAATTATTGACCAGGTAACACCAAGTTTTTGAGAAATGCCTGGGAAATTGTCTAGCTGCTTTAGGGCATTATTCCGCAGCGATCGACAATCTTTGGAATTTAGCTGCCCGGCACCACAGGAGGGGTCGCCTGCGTTTACTATGTATTGTAAACATGGCATTGGAAGTGTAGTATTCAATGATATTTGGCATAGACAAACCAGACATGCCTCCGAACTTCAGTGGCCAATCAATGGTAGTTTTGAGATCCCCCGTATTGAATACTTAGAGTCGGTCTTATTAAAGAAAAAGGCCAGACCCGCAGCATTTGATGTTCTGCAGAATTGGAAAAAAGAAGCGTTGCAGCAGCTTAACAGTAGGGAAAAACATGCGCGCCGTCATAAAACGAATGCTGAAAAGGCGTTGTTATATGATCAAGACAAACAGTCTGAGTCAGTTAAGAATATGGATAGGGCTTTCTCACTCGGTATTCAGAAAATCTATCCTTCTAAAGACCTTCATGTTTCTGACGAGTTTCTCGACAAATTGTTAAATGAGCGAAGGCCTGGTGCCTCTGCACCACCTCCGTATGATCCTCTTCCTGTTGCTTTGCCTCTTCCTGCTGTTATTCCTGCTCTCCCTGCTCAACCTGTTGCTCCTATTATTCCGGCTGTTGTTCCTCCGCCTGCTCTACTACCTCTTCCCATTGCACCAGTAATACCACCTCCATTGAATCTGCCTGCACTCCACTCCCGAGTGGTTCTGTACCGACTATAGTTGATCGGGGTGCAGGATCGAAGGTTGTTACTCGTAATACTGTCCCTACAGATAAAAAGCGGTAATTGTTTGCATGGGCTAAGCATTGTATGGAGAGAGATGATCGAGCTAATGTTTTTGCCACACTGTCTAATATGGATAATTTTTCTGAGAAAAATGTTTTTATTGAAGGTTTAGGGATTCATTTATGCGTAATGTGGGGTAAATTAAATAATATAGATCTCCCAGAGGGGCTGAGGGATCTGAATACTTTAGCACTATCAAGAGATACTGTGGAGAAAGTACATGAGCATGTCGAGAGGTTGTTTGAGTATAGGAGAGATTTGGAGAAGTTACGGAATGAGGATGACGAAGAGGAGAGTATGTATGTACAGAAACGATTTCTTCTGTGTCGTAAATGGGCATCTGAGGAAGCACACATTTGTACAAAAGATGCGATTAGATGGATTTCAGATTTATTGATAACTCCGGTTGAGGTATATGACACATATAGTCAATATACGCTAGAGATGCAGAGGAAGGTGATTCAGGTAATGGTAGAGTACCTGCAGGATGAATGTGTGAGGAAGAAGGTTAGTTGTCCCACAGAGTTACTGGGTATTTATAAGAGAGCTTTTTCACTTGACACTTCTTCGACTGCTTTAGCGCTCAACTTAGCTCTGTTGCTTAGTAAGCGTTCGGAGTTGCCTATATCTCAGTTGCCTATGAGAGAGGTACCTCTGACATTTGTCCCAAAAGTTGAGATTGCAGCTAATGCTGCAGCAGGTATAGATGCTGTGGACATTCCTGCACATTATGTATCACAGTTTGTTCACGTCCCGTTTTCACAACAGGAAGTAAACACTATTAGGCAATCTATTCCCGACATTAGGAAAAATCTGACAGGATTCTATAAAGAGATAGAGTCCATCTTGCAGTCCTCAGTGTTCACCCTAGGCAATATTGACTTGTTATTCCCTGTACTCCTGCCCGTAGATTTGTGGAAGCAGGTTAGAACAATAGACGATGCACCTGGGTTGGGAGATACATGGGCTAATATAACTAGGCTTGACGGGGAAAGGCCAGCTGGTGATAGACCGCCACAGGTGATAGTCACTTTGCCTGACAGAATCATTGCGAAATTAAAAACTATAGTTCCCGAAAAAAGAATTATTTGGGACAAGCTTACGGCCTGTGTCCAAGGAAAATCTGAGGGTGCCACCGAGTTCTCTAACCGGTTCGAACAAATATTCTCGGACTTCAGTGGACAGGATTTAGGCACAGAATCTGGGAAAAGGTTATTTGTGGACAAATTTGTGCGTGGACTGCTTCCTGACATCCAGTCACAGATTATGTCTTCCGAGAGCGCTTGGCAGGCAAAATCCCAATCAGAAGTACTGCACATGGCTCAGTACTACGAGAACTGTGTCAATAATGAAAAAGATAGAGTAGAAAAGAGAAAAGGAGACTTAAAGACTAAAGTATTGTTACAACGAATTGTTAGAGGCCCCAGAGGGGGTAGTTCACAGATTAGACATCAGTATGTTCCACAAGGGAATGTGCCCTTGGGTCCTGTGAACATTAACCAGTGTGCCTATTGTCGCCAGGAGGTCATTGGCGTGCACAATGCCCCGTCCTTCGACAGAGGTCGAATAACACATTTGGGAGTATGGGTAGACGACCCAGAGGTCGCCCGGGGGTGGGAGGCCCTGGTAGAGGTCAGTCTTCGCAGGATCCTCAGCAACCTTCTTCACAGGACAATCAGACTTCGAGTGTGGATACTAGAAACATATTCAATCACCCTTCTGCTGCTTACCTCTCTGAGGAGCTTCCTTCTGATGATATTCTGTTTCGTTAGGATTGCCCGAAACAGGGTTTGGAACCTACACCTATTCCCGTTAGTCAGAAAGGTCCCTACGTTGAAATGGTAGTGGGAAATAGGAAACATCAGTTCTTGATAGACACTGGAGCACAGAAGTGCTCCATTGATCATTCTCGGGTTCCAAACATTCCACTGTTAGGGCAAACCAATGTCTGCGTAGGGTTTTCTGGTACACCAGTACACCAGTCATTTGTCCGGTTTCTTCGCCGGTACCTATTTCTTTGGGTCCCTTTATGGACCATTGTCCATTTCTTTTGACTTCGAATTGTGGAGAGAATTTGTTGGGGTTGAATATGTTGAAGGAATTAAATGCGGTAATTCATTGTTCATCTGATGGAGTGCGTTTGACGATTTCACCACAGCAGTTTTCTGTTTCACAGTTTTTGACTAGACCTTTGCAACCAGAATTCAGTAATGTCCCGGAGTGTTTGTGGGCGGCTGACGACAATGATGTCGGTGTTCTACAGATTGAGCCTGTTAGAATAGTCTTGAAACATGGTATTAAGCTGCCACGTATTCCGCAGTATAAGATCTCGGTGTCATAAATCTCCCCCCGTCTCACCTGTGATCGGGATCTCCCTTGTTCGGCCGCAGGACTCTTCCTGTGGGTGGTTTGGGTCTTGAATAGGCTCGCCCGAGCCTCGTCAGGTTGCAGAGCGCGTTCAGAGTTCCGGGAAGTTTGTGGTTCCAGGGTGTCCAGGATTAGCGATAAACAAGCAATGTAGGGGGAAAGTCCAGGAACAGGAAAAAAGGCAAGGAAGGAAGTAAGAGGATCAAGGAAGCAAATGTAGAGAGCAAACACACGTCGGGTCACTATCGAAGATAGCGATGAGACGCGCGGACCCGCAGGGGTGTGACCAATTTATAGTACGTGCTACGACGTGAAAGCTAGCGTGTAGCACAGAGCTTGGTACGGCCATGTTGGGAGGAACGAGGAGTACAAGCCCTTCGTGACAATGACCATGAGGTCCAGAAGGGGCAATTTCGCCGGGTCATGACACTCGGTTGAAGGTGAGCGAGCTTTGAAGAGCATTGTTTCCGATTTTGTGCATCGTGGGGTGATTGAGGAGATTACAGGAAGTTTGTGCAATAGTCCGATCCTATCCGTGTACAAAAAAGGCGATAATGCTATTCCGTTTCGTTTTATAATTGATTTGCGTGCCATTAATAGAGTTGTCGCTCCACAATTTCCAATTGTGCCTGATGCGACGACGATATTAACTATGATTCCAGCTATGACTACTTACTTTAGTGTTGTGGACCTGAAGAATGCTTTCTTCAGTATTCCTATACACAAGGACAGTAGATATTTGTTCGTGTTCACCTTAGGGGGACGCTCGTTCACATTTACTTGTGCACCTCAAGGTTACACCGAGAGTCCTAGCATTTACAGTAGGGCCTTGAAAGAACAGCTTGATACTCTTGAATTACCCCCTACTTGTACGCTGCTTCAGTACGTTGACGACTTGCTTTTAGCAGCAGATTCTGAGAGCTCTTGTAAAAAGGGCACTGTATTGTTGCTCATCCATCTAGCTAAGGATGGTCACAAAGCTTTGCTTAAAAACTTTCAATATTGTTACCAGGAGGTTGCCTATTTAGGATACCTCCTGTCAAAGGAGGGAAGAAGATTGACACCTTAAAGAATAAAACACATTTCTGGCATGTCTGTCCCAAGTACACAGAAGGAAGTCAGAGCCTTAATAGGTATGGCTTCTTACTGTAGGTTATGGATCCTGAACTTTTCACTAGTGATAAAACCGATGTTGGCTTTGACAAAGAAGGGCATTTCTTCACCATTACCATGGAAATCGGAACATCAACAATAATTTGAGCTTCTCAAGACTGCATTATGCTCTGCACCGGTTTTGAGTACACCAAATTACAACAAGGCCTTTGTCTTGTTTGTGCATGAATGTGATGGATTTGCTTTGGCTGTATTAATGCAGGAACATGGAGGGAAGAATAGGCCGTGCGGTTACTACTCTTCCGCCCTTGATCCTGTCGCATGCGCTTTGCCAAGATGTTTGCGAGCTGTCGCTGCTGCTGCCGCGTCTGTAAAACAAAGTGAGGGAATGGTCCTAGGCCATGATCTAACCCTGATGGTGCCTCACTCTGTAGATGTTCTATTGAACAAAACTCAAACGCAACACCTCACTTCCGCACGATTGACGAGATATGAATTAATTTTGTTTGCTCCCCATATACAAATTAGGAGGTGTTGTGTTCTTAATCCGGCTGAACTCCTACCTTTCCCGCAAAATACTGTTTGCGGTGATGATGAGTCACATGACTGCCTGTATACTACTGAACAAGAAACGAAGGGCAGAATTGATCTTAAGGACACTCCTTTGGATAATGCGCAAGGGGAGCTATTTTGTGATGGCTCCTGTTTCAAACTTCCGGATGGTACATCCACAGCTGCTTATGCAGTCACTACATTGAGTACGGTTGTAGAGATCAAACGAAATACACATAACTCCGCGCAGGCCGCAGACATTATAGCATTAACCCGAGCTTGTGAGCTTTCCAAAGGGCTAATAGTGAATATATATACTGACAGTCAGTATGCTTTTGGGGTGGCTCACAACTTTGGGAGACTTTGGTCAGAGAGAGGGTTTCTAACTTCACATGGGACCAAGATTCAGCATGGCCCCCTGATAGTACAATTGCTCTCAGCGCTCACGCTCCCTAGTCAGTTAGCGATCATGAAATGCGCAGCGCATCGCAAGATCACCGACGATGTAGGAAAAGGGAATGCTTTCGCTGATCAGATAGCCAGACAAACTGCCACAGATCTTCGCACAGAAATGTATGCTCTAAGAGAAACTAGGGATGTCTATGTAATGGACGAGGATATTGGGTCTGTGCGTGATTTCCAAGCTGATGCCACAATGGAAGAATCTAAGAAATGGGCTGAAGGCTTGGGGAAATTAGATGATGACGGGTGTTGGATGGACACAGTTGAAGGGAAATGGTTACTTCCTAATGCCTACATAGTCATGATGGTCACTATGGCACACGGTCCCACACATGTGTGTGCCCATGTCACGGATGGCACTCTGTTAAGAGTGGCACAGGGCACCCAAGTAGGGTTTGGGTGGTTGTGCTGAAGTAAGGTGGACAGACAAATACACACACAGCAGAAAGTAAAAGATAACAAATGAGTAGGCAAGTGTAGCAGGGGAATAAAGGTACAAACAAACTGGATTCCCTCTTGGGGTGTATGCAGAAGGGGGAAAGAGTGTTCCACGGACCTTAGGAAAAACTCCAGTCTTCTGCACAAGTTGCTATAACAGAGGCCAACGCTGTTTGATCATGGCTGGGAACAACAGCTATGGGTGTCTGTTACACAGAAACGAGACAAGGGATAGGGCAGAGGTTGCCTGGCGGAAACCAACAGACAAACTCTGTACAAAGGGGTCTACAATAATACAAATGAAGACAATTACAGACAAATCCAGGAAAAAGGAAGTCAATGAGCAAACTAGAAGAAGGGAATGAAAGGGAAGCAGTATAACTGAATTGGACTGGGATAAAGAACTGAGGGTAGAAAACAAGGAAGAAAGCAAGGGAGCAGCAGTCAGGAAACAGGGGGGCTGCAATAACTGAAAGTAATAAATGCAGGTAAACTGTTGAGGATTGCAGAGGACTGTAGGGTGCAAGGTAAAGAGCTCAGAGGAGCAGGACAGCAAGGAGCAAGCCCAAAGGAGCAGGGCTGTAAGGAAGGGAGCCCAGAGGATAAGGGCTGTAGGCAGCGGAATGAAGCAGGCTGCAAGGCAAGGAGCACAAATGACAAGGGCTGTAGGCAAGGAGCCCAAAAGAAAAAGGCTGAAGGCAGAGGAGTGTAGCAAGCTGCAAGGCAGGATGGAGCGCAGAGGAAAGGGGCTGTAGGCAGCGGAATGAAGCAGGCTGCAAGGCAAGGAGCCCAAAGGACAAGGGCTGAAGGCAGAGGAGTGTAGCAAGCTGCAAGGCAGGACACCCAGAGGAGCAGGGCTGAGGCAGGGAGCCCAAAAGGCTAGGGCTGTAGGCAGCAGGGTGTAACAGGCTGCAAGGCAGGACGCCCAGAGGAGTAGGGCTGAGGCAGGAAGCCCAAAAGGCTAGGGCTGTAGGCAGCAGGGTGCAGCAGGCTGTAAGGCAGGATGCCCAGAGGAGTAGGGCTGCGGCAGGAAGCCCAAAAGGCTAGGGCTGTAGGCAGCAGGGTGTAGCAGGCTGTAAGGCAGGACGCCCAGAGGAGTAGGGCTGAGGCAGGAAGCCCAAAAGGCTAGGGCTGTAGGCAGCAGGGTGTAGCAGGCTGCAAGGCAGGACGCCCAGAGGACAAGGGCTGTAGGCAGCGGGGTGAGGCAAGCTGCAAGGCAGGGAGCCCTAAGGAGCAAGGAGTAAGCCCAGAGGAGCTGGGCAACAAGGAGTGAGCCCAGAGGAGCTGGGCAGCAAGGCACTGGAAACAGGATCAGAAAAAAGCAGCAACAGGAACAGCATGAGAAAAAACGTGGCTCGAAGCAAAAAGGTGCTGGAAGGACTCTTAATGCAAGAGACTGAGCTCCTGCAGGCAGCAGCTTTTATACCGCCCAACCCAGCACAGAGGCAGGCTAATTGCTCGCACCTGGATCAGTACACCTGCATACAATCGGCCTCCTCCCTTTCTGTTCCTGAGCTGGTGGAAGCAGAGCTGATCCCTAGGGCTTCTGGGGATTGTAGTTCCGATGATGAAAAATAGGAATAGCCAGGAATAGATAGTTACAGCCAAGTGCATTGTGGTAAGTGTAGTTTGTTGGAAAAAATAGAAAAGCACCAAAGTCTCGCAAATGGGAAATAAGGTCCAAGAAGTGAATAGCGGTTGATCCAAGAGTTTTCTGCAGATAAATGAATAACAACTTGTCCATATTGATCGCCAATGTATGTGCCCATGGCGCAGGCATGACAACCCAACAGATTACGAAAATGTTAGAGAAAGTCTGGGTAAATGATAAGATTTCGAAGATTGCTCAGCATTATGTCCAAAATTGCATGATTTGCCTACAGAACAATGTGGGGAAAGGGACGGTAACTTCAAGGGGTAGCATTGGGCCTCCTTCTGTCCCATTTGAAGTGCTTAATTTTGATTTTATTGAGATGGAGCGGTGCAATAGTTTAAAATATGTCCTTGTGGTCATTTGCGCCTTCAGTAAATGGGTTGAGGCTTTCCCTGTCAAAGATGCTACAGCCATGACCACTGCAAAAATTATGATAAAGGAGTACTTCCCGCGGTTTGGGTTGCCGAGAGTCTTCTGGTCGGACAATGGTCCACATTTTGTTGCTGCTGTAATTTTACAGATATGTACGGCACTACATATTGATAAGCGATTTCATTCGGCTAGACATCCTCAAAGTGCCGGGTTGGTAGAGAGACATAACAGTATCTTAAAGAACAAACTCGCTAAGACGTGTGCCGATATCAAACTAAAATGGCCGGACGCCTTACCGATCGTGTTATTAGCCATGCGCACTACCCCTCAAACTAAGACTGGGCTCTCTCCATTTGAGGTGGTGATGGGGAGACCTGCCAATATTTGGGGTCTTCCGAAACCTAAAGCACTGAGAAATGTTGAGAATGTATTGCTTTCAGACTACTGTAACCAGTTGACTAAAAATCTGTATTTCATTTATCATCAGGTACGATCAGCTTTACCTGTACGTTATGAGGGCCCAGGACACAACATCCGGCCTGGAAGCTGGGTCCTGGTGAGAGCATACGAGCGGTCTTCTTGCCTCGCGCCTCGCTGGCGGGGACCATTCCACGTCTTGTTGGTCACCCAAACGGCAGTGCGGGTGGCTGGAAAGAAGAACTGGATACATGCAACGCATGTCAAGAAGCTTCCTCACCCGACGCCGCACGTTACAGAAGAAACAGAACCCCTCGCTAACGCTGCAATCGATGATCCTGAAGCAGCAAATAGCACTGTGAGTGAGTCGGAGAATCTCTCTGAGCCCGTGGGGCTTGGGGAATCGTCCATTTTGTCTCCACACTCTTTGGAAAAGTAATTTCCAGAAACCATTGCTTCGAATTCTGCAACTTCCGTTGCCTCTGATACGTTGCTTCCCTCAGGGAGTGACGTTACCTTATTTCCGGATCAAACCGTACCGGGAACCACCAGATATAATCTTCGACAGAGAAAATAGACCTACAACACGGTTCGACTGTGCATTCAAAAGAAGGAAAGAATCATCAAGGGCTTGCTTTTGCCCAAATTTGAGAAAGGGGGTTCTGACGGCTAGGGTTGGGGAAGGACTAAGAAGCCGCGCGACCGGGGGGTCGCCAGCAATGAACATTGGGGTTTCCATCCGAAGCCTACGATGCCTGCCACCGCTACTGCCCGTATTGGACTTGTAAATAAGGGGGTGACCAACTTGGACACTGAACAATGTGCCTGGGCCCCGAAAACGTATTGCTGTGTTTTGATAATAATAATTGGGGTTTTTATAGTAACTGCTTCAGGATTCTGGTACGTTGAGGAGATGTATCCTCTAGAGCCTCTTTTGCCAACTGAAATTGCACCTACTGTTTTTACTCCTTTTGTACACCTACATACTCTGTCACCTAGGGACTCTCAGCATAGACAGAAGTATCACAATAATACTATGATGCTGATTATGAATTCGACACATGCCATTTTTAACAAAACCAATTGTTGGGTCTGTTCACATTTAGCGCAACACGGGGATAATGGGCTAGGTTGGTATATTCATCCTTTACCGTTGACAACTGCTTGGTATGCTTCTCTTAGAGCACTGTTCTTTGGCTGATGGAATGATAGCATCTCGGGGAACTTTGATGTAACTAATTTGAATAATTTTGAGGATCGTGTTCTGACTCCCCTGGGATACTCACTTTTTGCAAATAGGAGCAAACCCAGCGTTGCTTCAATTAGGCCTTCTGATAGACTATCCCGTCCTTTCCAATCTTTAGTTTCCTTTAAAATGGCTCCGATAGGCAATAAGGATGCCGTGCCTCCTTCTTACTCTGTTAACCATAGTTTCTTTCTGCATACAGAGGAATGGTACCCGGTCAATGGGAGATTTTAAGGGCTGTGCCAACGTTGCAAATTTGACTGGGGAAAACAGACCTTTGTATGTGGGCGAACCTGTCTATTTCGTTTGCGGTAATGTAGCATTTCCATGGTTGCCCAGGGATTGACAGGGAACCTGTTATTTAGGGATCCTGTTACCTGGGGTATTCATAGCAAGCACTTTGGAAGTTTCAAAGGCTCATCCACGACGGGACGAGAATGGTTATACCCCCGCACAAGTGATGGGAGATATAGCGAAATCAGTTGTGCCATTTTGGGGGCAGATAGCAAATTCCGAAGACATCAGGAGACTAGCGAGAGTACTGGAGAGAACCATCAACCGGACCACAGATATACGCTATAACATGACATTAGAGTAGAAAGCGATAAGATTAGTAGCACTCCAGAACCGGATGGCATTAGATGTCATTCTGGCTGAACGTGGTGGAGTATGTAAATTAGTGGGGTCCGCTTGCTGTGTTTTTGTATCAGACTCCTCCCCAACCATTTTCAAAGCAATCCAGAATCTGCACGTCCTTAGCTCAGAAGTGCATGTTCCCGAGGGGAACTGGAATCTTAGTGCTTGGTTTTGGGATTTCTTGCGATCTTGGGGTTGGAAAGTACTTTCAGTTTTGTTGATCATTTTGGGAGTTCTGCTATTCCTTTGTTGTTGTATCCAATGTCTGCCTAGTATATGTTCGATGTTAGGGGGATGTTGTGCTCAGGCGATAGGTACGATAGGATACAAAGTATATGCCCCGGATAAAACTTCCAAGGAGTATGTGTTAAAAGAGATCTTAGTGTACGACCTGATGGCCATAGATATCTCTGACAGCGATTCAGGGTGTATGGACAATGACGTATGGAGTTACTTGCAAGAAGAAAGAAAGCCCAAGTGAACAATGAGAAAATAGAATGGAGTGAGGAAATGGAGTAAGGGTTTGAGGAGTTGAAGAAAGCAATTTGTACAGCTCCAGTTTTAGGAATTCCCAATTATTCTGAAGAGTTCTTCCTGTTTGCGCACACGAATGGAACAGTTATGACAGCAGTGCTTACACAGAGGACCACACTTGGGTATAAACCTCTGGCATATTACAGTGGGATTCTAGATCCAGTTATGAGAGGACACTTTCCTTGCGAACAATCACTGGCAGCAGACATGTTTGCTATTACGAAGTCTACAAGTATCGCAATGGGGTGTTCCATGACTTTTTTGTCGATCATGCTTTGTTTGCTGTTTTGGAGAAAACTAAGGGTACACTGACATCTCAGAGGGCTTCTGCATATGAGGTAGCTATATTGAATCCAGCGATTAAAATAGTCAGGTGTAAAATAGTGAACCCTGCCACATTTGTAGCCGAACCTGTAACAGAGGATGAGCAAGTGCATGATTGCTACAATTATGAAGAGTTCTATGACGAGATCCCAAGGGTAAGGGAGAATGGGGGGGAGGTTCTCTTTAATGATAGGTCGTCGAAAATTGATCACACTGATGGGGAAAGGCATTCAGGTTCAGCTGTGGTAAGACACAGAGCTAATGCAGAATTTGAAGTAGTAGCAAGTGCAAGACTACTGACTCACTTTTCGCACAGGCTGCAGAATTGGTGGCGCAAAGGACAGGAAGTGACGGTGTATAGTGACTCTGCATATGTGACATCACCTTGCCCGTTGGGCTAGCACGTTGGAAAAGGAGGGGCTTACTTCGAGCAGACAGCCCTCCAGTGCAACACACTGCATTATTGGACAGGCTTATTAAAGCACTACAACTCCTAATAGCCTTTGCAATAGTTAAATGAGCAGCACATACTAAGAGAACTGATTTTATTTCACGCAGGAACGAAGCCGCTGACAAAGAGGCCAAAAGGGTTGCATATTCACCTAATATTTCAAGTTTTAAAACTCCAAATGTGAAAGAAAAAATGGTCATGATTATGATTGTAGATGAAGGGTTTAATCATTTGTCTAGAACGCAGTTGATGGAAGTTCAAGGCAGTGCTCCGCAGAAAGAGAAAGAGCTATGGACACAGAGGGGTGTTCTTTATCCCCCTCTGAAAGATTGTGGCATCAGGACAGCACTGGAAAGCTGGTGATGCCTGTAGGCTTATTAAGGGTAGCGTTAGACAGCTACACTACCCTGCGCATTTAACTAGTGAAAGCCTCGCAGCAGCTATGGTCTCGGGAGGATAGCTCAAGGGCAACATGCTCACCTTGAAAGCAAGACGACACAGAGCAACACAAGTTCGATCCTCAGAGGAGTGATTCCTCGACCGAATGGTCCTTTTGAGCATTTACATATTGACTATGTGGATATGTTGCAAGTTTGTAGCGGATATAGGTATATGATAGTGGTGGTGTGTCCCTTTTCGAGATGGATTGAAGCTGGTCTATGTAAACACCATGATGCCACTTGCGCTGCCAAGTGTTTAGTCCGAGAAGTCTTTCCTAGATGGGGAGTATGTGAGGTGCTGAGATCTGACAATGGGCTCCATTTTGTTAATGAAGTGTTTGAACAAATCAGTCTATTGCTTAGTATTAAACACACATTTTCTTCTACTTATCACCCACAAGCGAACGGGATATGTGAGAGGCTCAACAGTCTTCTCAAGGAAAGAATAGCCAAACTTAAATTGACACTGAAGAAGGGATGGCTGTACTGCCTACCCCTTGCATTATATGCATTAAGCAATCAGCCCGGGTCGGACTACCTCCTCACACCCCATGAGCTAGTCACAGGAAGGCGAACGCCCATGTCACCTCCAACGAGGAGTAAAAGTGATGCCTAGACAACTGCAGATTTGTTAGGAAATGAGCTATGTGCTTATTTAACATCTATGATCACTAGTATTTCTGTCATTTCAGATCAACTCAAGCGTCCGGGGTGTCGGTTTCAGGACACAGATAAAGACCATTCAGCAACCAGATACAAATAACTATCTTTACCAAAATTGTTTTTTGGGGATCCCATTCTGATTTAAAACTTCCCTAGGAAGTGGCATGAGCCCTGATTTAGTGGACCGTTAATTGTGGAGAATATTACTCCATCTGCAGTAAAAGTTCAAGAAAGGCTTGCCTGGATCCACTTGAGTGACGTAACACTGTATGCTGTTGAGCCCGAAATACCCCCAACCGATTCAGAAGCAAGTCAAGAAGCAGCAGTTCAGCATGTGTGCAGACTCTATCGATGACGAGGAAGAAAGATGCAAAGATTGCTTATTAAATAAATGCAAGTGTGCATTTGGACTGTGGCTTTCCCGGACACTCTTTATATATATTTTAGCAGGAGTGAGAAAGTAGCTGTTCTGAAGACACAGGAATTCATTGAAATTGGATTTTAGAAAGTGCTTATGTGATGAAAAATGCCCAATCTTGATTTTATTTTTTATGATTGGAAAAGGGAACAGTTCCCTGATTCGTTTCTCACTGAGTTTCTCTTTGGTCAGACACATGGTCCTGTCTGATGTCAATATCCATAGACACCTTCTTGCTGTCTTCATTTTTATACTTAGAGCTTACCCTGCTCTTGTTGGGTGTAGCACTGATGTATGCACTTTTGTGCAGGATCCTAAAAATGGCCCTGCGCTTAGAAGATTATTGGCAGCAATAATCAAGCAAATTCGGCAGCTACCTGAGCATTTAACGAGGCTGCCTGATTAAAAAGGTTGTTTCCTTCCTTAAAGGTAGTACACAGGCACAATGAGGTTTATTGAGCATAATGCAGTTCCAGAAAGTGAGCAAACTCAACGACGTGTGCAAAGACACCAATGGTGGGGTTTCATGTATTAGTGCACAATATACGTGTGCACCGCATCTGTCATTGTTTTTCTATTTTTGCTAACTCACGCTGCTTACCTTGTTGGTTCCAGAAAGATAGAAGTCCCTCTGATTCTCCCCACTTTAGTGACCTATGCAGAGGTAGATTTTGTAAGAAGACTGAGGCCATATGTTATAATCCCTATACCAGTGACACATGTAAGGTCACCCATTTCACTGACAATTGTTCCGATGATTCCTTCTGTAGGAAGGATGATGACTGATGTAGTCCATGAACATTTTGCATGAATTCTTTTGGAAAGAAAGAGACCCAAGAGAAGCGCAAGGGAAGATGATTATGAATTAAATTATTATCTAGACAGCACGTCGCATTTGGGGAACAACATATGGTATCAACATATGAAGGAGGTAGGAAAGAGACCTTCTGAGGAAGATTGCTATGTTTGTGCTCTCCTACCTTATTCTATGGGGAAGTCTAGGATATTCATAGCTATAGAAATAGACGTCCAGACAGCTCATTGTCTGACTCACCTTGCACTCTGTCAAACAACAGGTCAATTTCAGGGACAAACAGCATCTTTGGTATGGGCAACTGAATGGACAGCTCGAGAAGAAGATGATTACGTTCAAGATTTAAAGACAAGAGAGAGACCACACACCAGATATCATGTAATAAGATATGAGCAGCCTGGAATGAAGGGAGCAGGAATCCGATGGGAAATAAATAAAAAACTCAATTTCCAAAGAAAGACCGATGAAGCAATACGAAGGTGCAAGGAAAGAGATCAGATGCAGATCTGGGGAACAGTACTTTCTGCAGATGGCTGGGAAGAAGGCATAGTCGTATGCAGAGCTGTGGCAGTAACTGGACATCATAAACCAGTTATAGATGGTGTGGAAAAGGGACGCAAACCTCTCTGGCAGAGGCTTGCAAAGCTGCTGACATGGGTTGAAGACAAAGGAGGCCTGTTGCAGACAGTGCCTCTGGCTAGTGCAGAGCTGTGCTTCAGAAATCGTGGCACAGGAAAAGTTGGAGAAAATCAGCAGTGTGGTTGAATCTTCGATGTACCAGGAATGAAGGATGGGACAGTAGTGGTAATGGACCACTACTGCACCTGCGGATCCAGAGCATACATGAAGCTGCCCAGAGATTTGGGAGGACTATGTTCTATTGTGATTGTTCATGTTCCAGTATTAATGATTCCAAAAAGCGACATGGACATTGGTGAGTTTCCAAAGGCAGATGCTCACCTAAGAAAGAAGAGATCTGTTGGATTCCTCGATCGAATAAGGAGGGAGAATCACTTCTCAGCTAAATCAATAGAAGCCTTTGATGCTATTCGATATGAGCACAGACTGTTCAGCAAAACCGCTTTGATATTCACGGTTATCTTTATGCCTGGGATCCAGACGATGGCAAATCATTTGTCAGCATTTGGGGTTGGAGCAGAAAGGGACGCGTGGGGCATGGAAAGTGTTAAGGATTGCCTAGACACGTAGGAGAAACGTTATTTTCCAGCAGCAGTGGGAAGGATTTGTAGATTTCGGCTTGCGCGTCAACCAGCTGTGTGTAAGTACGCTGGGACTATTTGACATGCCAGCCACCCATGCCCAGGTGCCGATTATTGAAGCTTTTGGCACAAGCGCTCACAGTGGTGTTATTGGAGGAATCTGGGAGAGGTTGGGATGCTGGAGGAATGCAGAATTGCAGCCAGCCCGGGTATCGGTGATGACAGGGCTCCAGAGGAACGTTGGACTACATTCAGCCCGGGTTGCAACAGTGAAAGGACGCTGCTTGGGAACGTCTGTGCATCTACTCTCCTGGCCCGGGTAGTCCTGTTGGGCTCCTGGACGCTAAGCTAAGTGGCTGCATGTTGATTTATGGCTGCTGCACATGTGTACCGAACCTGCGGAAAGCTCACCTGTGCACGGATTGTTAATGCTAAATCATGTGTCCATGTAACTTTGCTGTTCACGTTAAGCTGACAAAGCTCGCCCTCCTGGTGGAAGGGACGGTGGCGGAACGGAGGTTCAGGAAGCATTATTTGGGTTGACAGGGGACACTGTGAGTCAGTAGAAGTAAGCAGAACTCCTGTATACATTGTAATCTGTGTGAGAACATAAATACATGACCGCTATAGGAGACTGGGTCAAGAGAGATCTAAGTTACATTTATGTTACACGCATACATGTCATGTTGTGTTTGCTTTGCTTGCCCAAGGGGCCATGTGTTTGTTTCTTCACATAGGGTGAATCCCTTGTTTGTTCCATGCTGCTTGCTTCAGTGTCAATATGTGCATTCCATGTGTCATCATGCTTCATGCTATGTGTTCACTGTTACATTAAGATGGTTATAAGATGATGTAAAGATGTTCAGGTTTCTATGGTACTAGTTCAGCAGTCAGGCAGGTCAGGTTTAGGAGTAGAACCAGGTAATAGGTATATGTGTGTTTTCCCTATTTCCCCCAAACCTATCCAATCGTGTTTTCCCTTAACCTCTTTCTGGTGTTCCTTGCTTAACCCCTTCGCTATCCACACCCTCACCCTAATCCCTCTCCCCCCAATGGCTGCCACATGGTTTCCTGTCTTTTCAGACATCAGGAGCCCATGCCAACCACAGTGGGAGGGTCGAATCTATTCGGTTTCTGTGGTTCGGGGAGAGTGTCGATACTCTCCCCCTTTTTGGGTTCCTGACATAATAACCCGCCCCTGAGTTGGGTTATATTTACCACCCAAGCAAATGGATACAAATCCTCCCCCTTTAGCAGATGTGCTAAAGGTGTTACAAGATATTCAAATTGAGTTAGGCCATGCAAGAAAGGAATCCATCTCCTCGAAGGCTCAGGTGCAGGGGTTAGTGGCGCAAGTAACCCGTTTAGAAGCAGTTAATGCTGTACCTTCGGCAGGGGCAGCGGCGGGCAGGTCACCTACAGTTATTGTGCAACCACCAAGCAGTGTTCCGTTGGCAGCACCTGAAAGGTTTGCTGGAGACCCTAGGAAGTACATGATGTTTTTGACACAATGCAGGTTACATTTCTTGTGTAAACCTGCAACCTTTGAAACAATTCAAGCAAAGACAGCTTTTGTGATTTTTCTATTTGACAGGAGATGCCGCTGCATGGGCCATGCCATTGGTCCAGAAGGATGACCCTTTACTGTATAATTGGGAGGGGCTTTTGAATTATTTTGGGCGGCTGTTTGACAGGCAGAGATGTCACTGGCTCAGGATAAGGAATTATTGGCACTACATCAGGGGGCACGTGATTTAGTGTATTATGTGACACAGTTCAACCATTTGGTAATGAGACAGATTGGCCAGAGAACAAGCAGACCATGTTGATCTATCAAGGTTTGAGAGAGGAATTGAAAGACTCGATTGCACAGGTGTGGCCACAACCCACTACTTGTACTGCCATGATTGAATCGGCCTTACGGTTAGATCATCGGATGAATGAACGCAAGGGGGATAGAAAGAAGCCGGAGGTATTACCCTTTGTAAGGTTGGATAAGGGTTGAGGAGGAAGTGGTGGAGAAGGAGAACCCATGCAAATTGGGAGTGCAAGAGGGCCATTGTCTTCAGCAGGAAAAGAATAGTGCAAGGCTATAAATCTATGTTTATATTGTGGGCAATAAGGACACTATATTCGTACCTGCCCTAACACTCCTAAAAAAGGTGCAGGGGGACCAGAGCAAGGGGGGGGGCGGGAAAAGGATTGGGCCATCCTTACGGAGAACTTGAATGTCGGGCCCAAATGAATCCAGGTTCTTCGGTTGGGTAGCAAATACTGTAGGAAGTAAGACCTCTCACTTATATATCTCGGTGACATTGTGTTTTGCACTAAGCAGGTGGTGTCAGCCATGGTTGACTCTGGGGCTACAGGGAATTTCATTGACATCAATTTGGCAGATGAATTGGGATTACCTCTGCAGGATAAACAGCAGGTAGAGGGAGTCCAGTCTGTGGATGGATCCCCATTGACTTCAGGACCAATTCGACAGCAAACCCAACCCTTGTGGATGATGTGTTCGTCAGGCCATGTAGACAAGATTATTTTTGATCTATAGCGGCTCCATAACTCGGTCTCATTCTAGGGATGCCGTAGCTGGTGCAGCATAATCCCAGGATTGATTGGGCAACCCAGGAAGTGTTTTTTGAGACTCAGAAGTGTGAAACACACATGCAGGGGGAGATTGGGCCCACTATATTCTTGACAGACAGGACGCCGGTACCTCGTGTTGTGGGAGCAGTGGTGATTGGAATTCAGTCCCAATACACAGAGTTTGTAGGTGTGTTTGATAATGGTGGGGCAGAGAGATTGCCACCCCATCGTTCCTATGATTGTGTGATTAATTTGGAACCTGGGGCAAAGTTGCCTTGCAGTAGGATATACGCACTGACAGAAACTGAGAATCAACATTTGAGAGAATACTTGGATGAGATGTTGAAAAAGGGGTTTATCAGGCACTCTACATCGCCTGTATCCTCGCCATTCTTTTTTGTGCCAAAGAAAGAAGGAACACTCAGAACTTGCGTTGATACATGTCGACACAAAAATACACAGTAAAATACTGGCCACCAGACTAGAGGCCATTTTACCCAGACTAGTCCACACGGACCAGTCGGGATTTGTGAAAGGAAGGCAAACTGGGTACAATATACAGAGATTAACACATCTAATAGAAAAGGCACAGAAAAGTGGAATTCTTGCTTTCCTCCTGGCAATAGACTTCTAGACTTGGTCAGCTCTACCCCGAGGTAAGTAATGGATTCATGTGCCCATTTGTATTGGAAAGTGTTTCTGAGGCTTTGTTTTGCTAGTTGGGAATGTGGGAGGGTGGGTATCTCAGATTTTGTAACGTTTATTTTCAGTCCTGCTACGGCACCAAATCAGGTAAGTTCCATTTGCACTGCTCTCAGCGAGGTTTCGGGCTGAGTTATCGACAGTATCATGTCGTCCGCGAAGGTGTCGATTTTATGTTCTTCTCCCCCAAAGGGTATCCCCGCTATATTTTCGTTTCCCCTTATGGTGTAAGTGCAGGGCATACAGAATGGGGGAGAGCGGGCACCCCTGTTTAGTACCCCTTTCGCCGGATCGGATCAGAGATGTGCCCATTTATCACTAGACGGAGGAGGGGGTGCTGGTAGTTAGTTTGAACTCTCCTCAGAAACCACAGTCTGAGGCCCATCTTTGCCATAGCGGCGAAGAGGAATCCCCACTCCACTCGATCGAAGGCCTTCTCTGCGTCTATTGCCAGGAGGAAAGCAAGAATTCCACTTTTCTGTGCCTTTTCTATTAGATGTGTTAATCTCCGTATATTGTACCCGGTTCGCCTTCCTTTCACAAATCCCGACTGGTCCGTGTGGACTAGTCTGGGTAAAATGGCCTCTAGTCTGGTGGCCAGTATTTTACTGTGTATTTTCGTGTCGACATGTATCAACGCGATGGGACGATATAACCGACATTCAGTTTGGTCTTTACCTTTTTTCGGGATCAATATTACCTTAGCTTCTTCCATGGATTTCAGTAGTAATTGGGACTGCTTCACCTGATTAAAAAGGTTTGTAAGATGTGGGATTAGGGTTTCCTTATGTAATTTATAAAATTCTGCTATGTAGCCATCTGGCCTCAGAGATTTGTTGGGTGGCAATGAGTTGATGGCTAACCTGACTTCGTCCCTTGTGTTCTCCCCCTCCAGGGTATCCCTTTCTTCCACCGTTAGGCGGCGAAGGTCTATTCCATTCAGGTATACTGCCTGGGATTCTATGGGTGGAAAATCAGAGCTATAGAGCGCAGAGTAGAATTCCTCGAATTCCTTCGAGATGTCCTCTGTTTTAGTGGTCATCTGCTTGCCCTGTTGCTTGATTTTTTAAATTGTCCTATCCCGCTCTTCTTTTCTCCGTATTCTAGCTAGCAACTGGTCGGATTTGTTGACTTTCACTTAGAACTTTTGTTGAAGGTGCAGCCCTGGTTTGTATGGCATCCAGTTGCCCTTGTATGGCCCTATATTCCCTTTTAATAGCGGGTGTCTGTTTTGTGCCCATTTCGGCCAATACCTCCTTCAGTTTTGCTTCTAAGCGTACTTCTTTCAGCTTTAGTTCCCTTGTGCGCCTAGCCTTCATGGCTATAATTTTGCCTCTAAGTGCAGCCTTGAGCGCATCCCACCAGTTCTGCCACGCAGTGTCTCCTATGTGGTTGGTCTCGACAACGTTTTTGATTTCCTCCGTGACCTCCTCTATTAACGTGGCATCTTTAAAGAGCTGGGTTGGGTATCTCCATTTCCAGAGCCTTGGCGGGACCCTTTTCCTATTTAATTCTAGGGTCATTGGCATGTGGTCGGAGAGAGTAGTAGCACCTGTGTTTATGTCCGCTGCCTTGCCCACCAGAGGGCTGGATAGCCAGATGTAATCTATCCTGGAGTACGATCTGTGGGCATGGGAGTAAAAGGTGAAACCTGCCGTGTCTCCCTTAAGTTGTCTCCAGGTGTCCAACAGGGCGAGATCTTGTATTTTCTTGTTTGGATCTCTGGTAGGTCATATCATTGGGCCTTGGGGTGTCGTGCTCCTGTCCTTGATTGGGTCCCAGGCAATGTTTAAGCCTCCCGTCAAGATGAAGGATGAGTTCGCAAACTTTTCTAGGCGCGTGAGTGCATTGTGTATGAACAGAATTTGGCCTGTGTTTGGTGCGTAGAGGGTTGCTACTTGTAGGCCCCCCCCCTCCCCTTTAATGCGAGTGCGAGGTATCTACCCAGGCCATCCTTGTCGATTGCCTTAACCACCAGATCTAGCTCGTCTTTCAGTGCTATGAGGAACCCCCCCTTTTTTACAGGACTGTGTGGCATGGAACACCCTCCCGTAGCCCCAGATTTTGACCCTACAAGTGTCCAGTGTCTGTATGTGGGTCTCTTGCATTGTGACTATATGTAGGTTCTCCTTCCTTAAGTACCTCGCCACTTTTTTCCTTTTGAGTGGGGAGTTGAGCCCGTTAATGTTTATAGATAGAATCTTTAATTGGTCCGGTAGACCCATGGTCGGTATTATCAGTATTATCAGGGCATCGTTCTCTGGATGAGTGGGTCTTGAGAAGCCTGCTGTGTCCGCTTCTTCCCCTCCCGAATCCCTACGAATCTGAGCCCTTCCCATACCCCCACCCCTCCAATTTGTCTGCTCCGTTACCCCCGCTTCCCCTTACTGGGTGGGACCGGCTGCTGCTTAGCCCCCCTCGTATGTGGTCACAAGAGTGGTCCCTACTGCTTGCCCAGTCTCCCCCCACGTGGGACTTCCCCTTCCCATTCCAATCAACCGAACTCCCCCTTCCCTTCCTCCCTCCGATAGAACTGACCCAAACTGTTGTGGTCATGCGAGCATGCTATTGATCTCGGTGCTTGCCCTCCCCAGGGTGCAGTAGGACGGTAGGCCTTATTCCTGCTTATTTCTCACTTGGACGCCTCTTCGGGGCGGCTCCACTGGGGACTTCCTGGCTCGGGGGCATTGACCCAGGGGTGGGGCACCTCCCCCCTTTCTTTGTTCTTCTGATCTCTACCATTGTCCATTCCCAGTACTTCCGAGTGGTCTCTTGGCCGGCCGATGAGGAGCTTGGCGGTAGGGTGTCTTCTTCTAGCCCCAGGATTGATGCTCCTTGGTCGCACGTTGTCACCCTGTGGGGTTTCCCCTGCCAAGTAAAGCTCAGCGCAAACGGGTGCAGCCACCTGTAGCACACTTGTTTATCTCACAAATGAGCCAGCACTGGGACCATGTGTCTTCTTCTGTTTAGGGTGGCCTGGGATAGATCTTGGTACAGGTGGATTTCAGCCCCCTTGTAAGTGATCTGGTTCGCCTTTCTGGCCTTTTCTAGAATTTGTTCCTTCAGAGTGTAACTGTGGAATGCCACCAGCACACCTCTCGGTCGCGCACCTGGTTCCTGACGTTTCGGGCCCACTGTATGAAATCTGTCGAACCGAATCTCCAGACTTTGGTCTTCTTCCAGCAGGTCCCCAAAGATTGATCTCATGCTCTGGGCCAAATCTTGGTCTTGAATAGCCTCGGGTAAGCATTTGACCCTTATGTTGGAGCATCTTGATCTGTTTTCCAGATCTTCAGCTCTCAGCTCAAGGTTGTGGGTTGCCAATGCTAAGGTCTCCAGGAGGACATACGCTTTCCGTGCGTCTTCTGTTAGTTCTTGTATAGCCCTTTTGGTAGTGTCTATCTTGGTATCAATCTTGGTAATGTCCCTTCTGATCTCTTGGATTACTTTTCCCAGGTCTTCTCTTAGGGTTTCCATCTGCTTCTGACCTGCCTCTGTAATATTCTCTAATATTTCCCCCACCAGGGTTTTGAGTAGTGAGTGAGTGACTGGCCTCTCTTGGTCCTCCATTCCGCTGTCCATGGCAGGCTCAGCCCTCCTATTGCTAGGGTTTTGGGTTCCCCTGACGTCTGTGTCTCTGGCCCAAATCTGAGCTATCATACCCTCCTGTGCCTTCTTTGCCACGTTGGAGGGCACTGGCGTGTCTTTGTTCCTGTTCCTTGACATCTTCTGCCTTGGGAGGGTCCGCCGATGTGTGTGGGGTCATAGACCGGAATGTCACTCCCCTGTTTGGGAGGAAGGGTTCACTTTTGACAGGAAGGCTCTGTCAGGTCACTGGGCCCTGATCAGGGCGGGTTTGCCGTCCCTCCCGGGCTTCCCAGGCTGTGCTGCGGTCGTAGAATAACCTGAGGGGTTTCTCCTCTGGTGGGGACCCACAGCGCTACTAGGTGTGCTGGGAGTTCAGGGGGGCCAAAAGATATTAGCGTAGATCTGCCCCTGAGTTCCTCGGTGATAGGGAGCCCCGATGGCCTGGATGGGGACCCTGCCAGTCCGGGCGCCTGCAGTACCAGCCCAATGTTCTCCTGTTGTGCCTCACACTGGGGGGCTTCCCTGTGCACTTACTTGCATGGAGTAGCTGTGTCTGCCACCTCCCGGTACCAAGGCTTGCCACTACCGCATGCTGCATGCAGAGTGCGCCTCGGGACCAGGCTGACGTGGATGGGGGGCGCCCAGCCGCAATCCAGCCTGCCATGCCGTGGGGATTCCTCAGCGTCTCTCCTCCTCTGCTATTATGGATGTAGGCGGGAGAGGTACAGCCCTGCAGGTCCTTGGCTCCGGGTGCGTCCCCTCGACCCCCACTGGCCCTGCGGAGAGGTGCTGATGGCTGGTGGAGCTCTCCCAAGTGCTTGCCTGTCTCGTGGGACCCAGCGGGCGCCGTTTCCAGGAGCCGGTGGGTAGGTGTTGCTCCAGGGGAGTATCCTGCTGGTCCTGCGAACCATGTTGGGCTGATCCCTACCAGGCTTCTCTGGGTCTTCCCGACGCGACGACTGGCCTCCAATGATTATAGGCCTCTTCCCTCCGGAGCCGCTCCCAGCACTATATCTGCCCTCTTCCTTTGGGGTCCAGAGTGGAGCTGCAAGCAGGTCGGCCGGGGCCCCAGGGATGTGGGCGCTGAAGTGTTCTGGGCCCTTGCTCCGACTCAGGGGTAATCCTTGGCAGCCCCGCGCCGCCTGCCGGATTGCCTTTACTGCTGTTGGGGTCCCCCTCGGAGGTGCAGATTTTGTTTCGGTGAACCAGAGGATGTTCCACAGCGTCAGTCTCACACCGGGGGTCGCTGTACTCGGTGCTGGGGCGCAACCTCCCCCTCCGCTGGCAGCCTCAAGGCTCTGTCGCGGCAGAGCAGAGTATGTCAGGCTTGTAGGTGTTTGCGGCTGTCGCTTTGGCCTTCCTTCGTTCCCCACAGGATCCTGCCGTGATCACCAGTTTGGTCCGGGGAGGGCTTTTCCACTGCTTATTTTGCACGCTATCACTGTCTTATTGCGGGAGCTCGGCGGGACGTGGACTTCACCCGAGCACGGCCATCTTGGAAATCCACTAAGGCATCAGTTTTAAGACATCCAGACCCTGGGAAAACTTTTCAGGTAGAGACTAATGCATCAAATGTGGCCTTAGGGGCAGTTTTGTTTCAGAAAGATGAGGATGGTATTTGGTATCCGGTGGCATTCTACTCCCACAAACTCACGAGTTGTGAGCAGAATTATTCTATCACAAATAAAGAGTCGTTGGCCATTCATGCTGCGTTCTTGGAATGGAGGCCGATTTGTTTGTGTCAGGCATCAGGTGATAGTGGTGACAAAAATGCACAATACTTCAAGACAGCAAGACAGCATAGACAGCATAGACTCTTAGTCCCAGGCAACTGTGATGGTCTCAATATTTTAATGAGTTCGATTTCGTTGATTTTGTTGTGAACTTTCGACCTGGGAGAAGAAATGGGAAGGCTGACGCTCTGACCAGGCAGCAGAATTTGGAGAACATGGTGGCAGAGGTCAAGGCAATCTTTCCTCCAGAGAAGGTTATTGGGGCGGTTACAGAGAAACTGCTAGGACAAGTGTGTAAAGGTATGAGTCAGAAGGAAGTGCAGAAGTGGGGAGTTGGAGACCTGTTAAAAACCCTCTGAGATGGACTTCCTTATTATGCGGTAAGGCTGTTTTTGCCCACTCATAACTTACAGGATAAAGCTTTGTATTGGTGTCATAAGTCCCCATTAGCAGGCCATTCTGGGAAGAAAAAGACTCAAAGCATGTTGGAAAAGTACTTTTGGTGGCCGGATTTGAGAAAGGATACTGTTGGTCACATTCAAAGATGTGAGACTTGCGTTTGCAATAAAGCGGATCATTCCAGAAGGTGGGTTTGTTACATCGTTTACCAACACCCGAGAGGGCTTGGACGCATATTTCCATGGATTTTATAACTGATCTCCCTCCAGATAATTAGTATTACACTAGTTGGGTGGTGGTTGATTATTTGTCGAAGCAAATCCTTCCTCAGAGAATTGTTTCTGACAGGGGGCCACCATTTACTTCTAGATTTTGGCATGCCTACTGCCGGATGTTGGGAATTAATTATGCACTGTCCACGAGTTATCACCCCCAGACTGATGGTCAGACTGAAAGGTCAATTAGACATTGGAACAATACTTACGGTGTTACTTGGGGGACGGTATGGAATTATGGGTGAGAGCTTTGTGGTTGGAAGAATTCACGTACAATAACACTGAACACGCATCTCTGGGTATGGCACCTAATTCATGTTTGTACGGGCATGAACAAAACATTTTACTCTAGACTTTGCCCACTGTGGAACATATTCCGGTTCTACAAGAGAGGAAGCAGTTGCTTCTGAAAATCAGGCGGAAGGCACGATCCAATCTGGAACAGGCTAAGATGGCCTACGAGACACAGGCTGATAAGAGACGACAAGAGGCTCCCAAATACAAGGTAGGGAATAGAGTATGGCTGTCTGCTCATAATCTTTCATTGGCAGGACCTTGCAAATTTGAACCTCGATTTATTGGGCCTTATGAAATCATACAGTGTGTGTTATCTGTGGCTATGAAATTGCAATTACCAAATAATTTGAAGATACATCCAGTGTTCCATACGTCTTTGCTTAAACCTGCAGCTCCTGGGATTATCACGCAGCGACCACCAGCGATTATGAAAGAGGGCCAAGTGGAATACGAGGTGAAATTAATTCTGGATTAAAAAAGGAAGCAACGTGAATTGTGGTATTTAATTCAATGGTCTGGTTATGGTCCTGAAGACTGTTCTTGGGAACCAGCGGGTGCGGTACATGCCCCCAAGTTGGTGCAACAGTTTCACAGGGTTGGAGCAGAAAGGGACGTGTGGGGCATGGAAAGTGTTAAGGATTGCCTATACACGTAGGAAAAACTATATTTCCCAGCAGCAGTGGGAAGGTTTTGTAATTTTTGGTTTGCGTGTCAACCAGCTGTGTGTAATTACGCTGGGACTATTTGACACGCTGGTCGTCTGTGCTCAGGTGTGCATTATTGAAGCGTTTTCACCCTTCTGGTGGAAGGGACGGTGGGGGACGGAGGTTCAGGAAGCATTATTTGGGTTGAAAGGGGCCCCTATAAGTCCATAGAAGTAAGCAGAACTCCTGTATACACTGGAATGTGTGTGAGATCATGAACACACGACTGCTACAGGAGACTGGGTCAAGAGAGATCTAAGTAACATTTATGTTACACGCATACATGTCATGTTGTGTTTGCTTTGTTTGCCCAAAGGGCTGTGCGTTTGTTCCTTCACATAGGATGAATCCCTTGTTTGTTCCATGCTGCTTGCTTCAGTGTCAATATGTGCATTCCATGTGTCAAACTGCTTCATGCTAGGTGTTCACTGTTACATTAAGATGGTTATAAGATGGTGTAGAGGTGTTCAGGTTTCTATGGTACTAGTTCAGAAGTCAGGCAGGGAAGGTTTAGGAGTAGAACCAGGTAATAGGTATATGTGTGTTTTCCTTATTTCCCCCAAACCTATCTGATCATGTTTTCCCTTAACCTCTTTCCGGTTTTCCTTACTTCCCCTTCCCTATCCACAACCTCACCCTAATCCCTCATCCTCCCATTGGCTGCCATGTGGTTTCCTGTCATTTCAGACATCAGGCACCCATGCCAACCACGGTGGGATTGTCAGATCTATTTGGCTTCTGTGGTTCGGGGGAGTGTGCCGATACTCTCTCCCTTTTTGGGTTCCTGACAGTCCGGCTCGGGTTCACTCACAGAAGAACCAAGAGTTTTATGCGTTGTGGGCACCATTGCGCCCTAAAATCATCTTTCACAAATGCCTATGTTTCTCCCCAGTTTTTAGCGAATTTTGGCAGATTGTTGTTCATTGCATACGTTGCCCATTCTAGGGCCACCAGTTCCCAAACTTTACGCAGCCACTCAAGAAGAGTCAGTGCAGTTAGCGTTAGGACCACCCTTGCCTTGTCCCGGCCCTTATAATTCTCCTTCATCCCCTTTCTCACTCAAACCCACCAGCACTTGTTATGGGGGTTTATCTTCCCCTGCCCTGAATGCCTGGATTAATGCCTGTCATACCTCCCGCCAGAAAGGCTCTAATTTAGAGCATTTACACATGTATGTGGGCTGTCGTACCCTCCCTCACGCACCCCCTCCAACATTCCCCATAAGCATCTGGATAATGCTATGTAGGCGGGTGGGGGTGTAGTGCCACCCGTAGAGAATCTTATACCATGTTTCCTGTAATTGGGACGCCCTTGCTAATTTGGGGATCTTTCTCCACAGTTTTTCCGAATCCCCCCTCCTGATTTCCTGCCCCAACAACTGCTCCCATTGGGTCATGTATGGCCATTCGGCTCTGGGGGTGGCATCGTCCAATATTATATATAATTTAGAAATCAGACCTTTTGCCCATTGTGTGTAAAAAAAGGAAGTTCTTGAATAGGGTGACCTGCCTGGTGGCTGCCTCCTTGACTGCTGGATTCCTTAGCCAATGCCTTAATTGTACATATCTGAGTCTCTCCCCCTCCTCCACTCCAAACACTTGTTTGCACTCTATAAAATAGCGTGTGGACTGTCCCTGAAACATATCCCGAATCATCCTACATCCCCCCTAACGCCATTGACTACATGCCCCCTGTTCCCTCCCTGGCGTAAAGTCTCCATTGTTAAAAATGGGGGTAAAGGGTGATGGAAAGGTCGTAATTCCATGCTTCGGCACCATTTTGTCCCAGATGTCAGCTACTAGCTTAGTGATGATGCTCAAGTACATGTGTTTCAGTCTGTGTTGTCTTGGTAGCCATAGCCCCTCCCTCAAGTCGTCTTGCACTACTGCTTGATCCATCGAGACCCATTGCTTCCTTGCAGTCCCAGAAAACCATTCTCTCATTACCCGCTATTGTGTTGCCTCATAATATTGTAGGAAATTGGGGAGAGCCATCCCCCCTTCCCCCTTTGGGGCCATCAAGAGCTGCCAGCTTATTCTTAGCCTCTTACCCTCCCATACAAACTCACTTGTCATTTTATGCAGTTTCCCGAAGAGACTACGGGGCAGCACCAATGGGATGGCCTGAATAAGTAGAGGAGGCGGGGTAGCATAACCATTTTAACTGCTGCCATTCTACCTACTGAGGAGATTCTGAGGTTCCTCCACTTTTGGAAATCCTTCCTTATTGCCTTCAATATGCGCATGGTCGGTGTAATTTTAACCCCAAGATATTTGATCCCCCTGGGCTCCCCACAAAAGGTGTTGCTGCCTTTAATTCCGGTATTCCTCCCTTCCCCACCGTGAGATTCAGCAGTTCTGATTTGTCAAGATTAATCCGTAAGCCTGATACCTCCCAAATCTCTCCAGCAGCTCCCTTCATGCTTGGATCGATTCTATGGGTCTAATCAGTGATAAGAGCAAAGGCAAAGGCCGCGACTTTGTGTTGCCTGCCCCAAAGGGTATTCCCTGTATCTCCTCCGTCTC